>NC_064413.1:34156875-34515000 GCF_023375975.1 Astyanax mexicanus | reverse complement strand
CTGCTTCCTCATTCAGTCTCTATTTTCTTTAAACTGCTTCACAATCTTTTAAGAGATTTAAAAGTGGCCAACCCCATATCCACCAGACTTTTCCACATAACCCAAAAAGGATAGTGTTGTTATTTTTGATGGGCTCTTGGAAACTCACAGATCTGTGGCACAACAGTAAACTCTTAAGCTTTTTAACTTTTAAACTACAGATCTGCTTTGTGGACCACAATGACATGAACTGCTTTGTGGAATACAATGACCTGTGTATATCACTGCCTTTCCTGTGACAGACTATGGTTTGACATCCCACTTGGGAAATCACACCGTGCTACACCAAAAAGAGTCCTTGGGTACGACTCTTAAAACAGTGCTTGCTTTTATAATCTGATTAAGATGTTAGTCAGTCTGGAGAAGAGATTATTCTGCCCTACAGACTAGAAACAGGGCTGGTGTGACCATGCCTTTTCTTTTTCAGAAAAGCTTAGCTATTCTAAAGAAATCCAACATAACACTTCAATTTTGTAATTTAAAATGTCTGTTTATCTAGTTATACCTCTATATAATTATATTTTCACTTCCAGTGCTTTCTACGTGCATTTTCCACTACGCAGTTTCATTTTCAAGTATCAGCAGAGAAATACTAATTTTGTTTTGCTGACTGGAATCGTCACCGTCATGCAAAACCTCCATCTTGTTTTAGCTTAAAATTGTAACACTCCCAATGTCAATGTCAATTTAACACTAATATTAAATTGCCCAGTACAGTATTTCAGAATGTAAGATAAATGAGTAGACCAGTACAAATGCTCCAAATGGACTAGGAATGAAATCTTTTGTTACAGAGGAAATCAAAACATTTTTTTATCCTTCCTGTAAACATAGATGCTGTCTCAACAGTTTGACAACCTATTGATTTGGTGCCCACTAAATAGATTTATAGTCACAAATTCTATAAAAAATAGTATTCATTAAATGGATAATGGAATTTTGGAAAGTTGTCAAAAGGTATTATTATTTCCAAGAGGCAGTGTTAATGATGAGGTTGTGACTTTGTTGTTGATAACAAATAATGTCTGCAACCTCTGTGTTTGCTGAACTTCTACAGAGTTCGTACGGTCATGAAAAACCTGGGAAAAGTCATGGAATTTGAACATAGCAACTTCCAGTCCTGGAGAATTTTGGAAAAATAAAAACTCCCATAATGTTTTGGAAAAGTCATGGAAATTTTGATATTTTTTTCTGTTTATCGACTGAGAGAAGCTGTTTTGGTTCTAAACATTTTTTATTTACAAATTTACTTTAAATTAGTTAACTGGCTTCGTGGGTCCTTCTCTGACTGGAATTTTAGCTGCACTATAACTGTAAATTCACACAGAGAGAAAAATGATAATGCTGTCTATTTTCATTTGGAAAAAATGTAAGGCATAGATGTGTTTTTTCATCCATTTTAGGGAAGATAAAAGCCTACGTTTTTATATGGATTTTTTGTTTTATTTTCCATGTCTGTACTGATGCTTTAAAGATGTAAAGATCGTGCAGCGACATGAAAAGACACGAAACAGTCATGGAATCTTATTGGTTATTAAAAATTGTATGAACACATTTATATCCAGTAAAATATGGATACAGGAATACTACAGAGTCTCGGTGGTGTGTTGGAGCTGCAGTGATGAGATGATCTGAGAGAAGCCGCTGCTGCCGCTCGGTTGTGAAAGAGGCGTTTTAAGATGAACTCGCCTTACTAGGAAGTTCTCACAGGCGGGTTAGCTTTTAACGCTCATCCAGAAGTGAAGCGGAAACGGGCGAGGCGGCTCAGAGTTTTAAGACTTTCTGCGACATTAGCGAGCGTTTTGTCTTCTGCTGGGAGAGATATGGAGGAGGAGGAGGGAGTGCTGGCCCTGCGGCAGTACATCTGCAGCCTGGACCCTGCGACTTTACCCCGCATCGTGCAGGTCTGCTCTGGGGTCTATTTCCAAGGTGGGTAATGTTTTATTTTGTAACTCGGTTTAGATCAGCTCTCATCCTGCTCTCCTGAAAGGGGTTTGAGTACAGGACAATGTAAAAGACTTGTCTAAAGAAAAAAAAAATAAATGTTTGATGTTTTCATAAGACTTCATGATAACTGTTTTTGTTTAAATTATATTTTGTGTCATAAATGATTGTGATAAATTATTAGGCTGTTATGCCTTTTTAAAAAGCAGTATATACAGCTCTGGAAAAAAAATAAGAGACCGCTTCAGTTTCTGAATCAGTTTCTGTGAATTTGCTATTTATATGTATATGTTTGAGTAAAAAGTACATGGTTGTTTTATTCTATAAATAAGTTGTTTATTCTATAAACTAAATAAGACACCATTACTCCCAAATTCCAAATACAGCCATGGAAAAACTTAGGAGACCATTTCAGTTTCTGAATCGGTTTCTCTTATTTTGCTATTAATAGGTATATATTTGAGTAAAATGAACATTTGTTGTTTTATTCTATAAACTACACATAACATTTCTCCCAAATTCCAAATAAAAAAATATTGTCATTTAGAGCATTTATTTGCAGAAAATGAGAAATGTCTGAAATAACAAAGAAGATGCAGAGCTTTCAGACCTCAAATAATGCAAAGAAAACAGGTTTATATTTACAAAGATTATGAGTTTATGAGATTGAGTTTAGAAATCAATACTTGGTGGAAGAACCCTGGTTTTTAATCACAGTTTCGATGCATCTTGGGGCATGATCTCCACCAGTCTTACACACTGCTTTTTGATAACTTTATGCCACTCCTGGTGCAAAAATTAAGGCAGTTCAGCTTGGTTAGATGGCTTGTGATCATTCCTCTTGATTATATTCCAGAGGTTTTTAATTAGGTAAATTCAAAGAAACACATAATTTTTAAGTGGTCTCTTATTTTTTCGGTTTATAAAGGATAATCAGACATTGTTAGTCTAATATTGCTGTTATTATTATTATTATTATTATTATTATTATTATTATTAAGGATACAAATTAAGTAATCCATGTTTTCCAACAAAGTTTACACACAATTTATGTGAATAAGCTCTCCATAATGGGTTATATTAAGGTCAGCTAAAACGACTGCGGTCATGACTCTATATAGTACGATAAATCTATACCATAATTGTTGTGACAGGCTTTACGTCTCTTGACCTCAGGCTTATTGCCGTGCCATCATGTCATCATGTTTTGGTTTGGAAACTGGAGCCACTCGGGCATTGACCATGATCAGGAGAAAATGATCTAATGTAAAATCATCAACACGTTTAGCGTTAAAATAACACTGTGCTTCTTCAAGTGTTACACCAACAATGTACATTTCACACTGGCAAAATGTGCTGTGTAGGACTGTGGCAGTATGTTTGTGTGAAAAAGGGAGTTAGTACATTTAAAACTGTGTAACTGCAAAAAATAACACAATACATAAACTCAAATTAAGCAGACAATCTCTTTTATTTAACGCATGTCTGACATAAAATAATAATAATAAAGAGTTGCAGACAAGTACATACAATAATATGGACACAGACAAAATTCAAATCACAGATAAAAATATTATAAAATCAACAACGAGAAATTTTATGTAAATTTTATGTAAAATTATTTTACTTAAAATTGTTATGCCACTTAAAAAATTTATTTACATAAGTAAAATCTATTAATTTGTCATAAAAAATCCAGTATTTGTCCTACAGAAATGTCCAACAGGCTGTAACTGTGTAAGACATTGTAGCTCCGACATTGCAGCTCTACTAGCTAGTCCATCAAGTACTTTGTTATAGCACACTCTGTGTGATCAAAACACAGCACATACAATAATATAGAAAATAAAAAACAATATAAAATAATATTTTAAAATGAAAGATTTGTTAAATCAGTGCATATATAATAACATTATATTATAAATATATTATTTAATATTTAATTAGGTGATGCCATTAAAATACATTATAATTGACAGCAGCAGCTGCATCAAATGTGAAAAGCATGGGTTTTACACAACGTGCTGCTTCAGTAACACTTTGACCACATCTCAGTTTTGTGAAATGCCACATTGACACACAGCATTTTATTGTTTTCAGGCTCTATCTATGAGCTGTCGGGCAGTGAGGTGTGCCTGTCTACAGGAGACTTAGTGAAGATCATTGGTTTGGAGCTCCTGTCCGTGTGTTGTGAGGATATCGCCACCAACACCACATTTGAATTGCCTATGGAACATTCAGGTGAGCAACAGTGAATAAATACAGAAAAATGAACAGTTCTCATATTTGATATTAGAGCATTGAGCTGTTTTAAAAAAAATGCTAGGTTTTATGTTCGGTAATTTCACTCATGAAACTGAATGATGACAGCATTGAGAACTCTTTATATTATATTTGTGAATATGTGTCATATCTGTGGATTTAAATATAGCCATGTTCAATGATATTTTTTGAAGATAAAGGTAATTGTTCATTTTGAGGTATGTATGCAAAGACCTTGTGCCATTTGTGTAAAATCTAATAATTCATGAAATGCATACAATGGGTATGATGGGTACTTTTAGCTACTGATGTATTAGTTACTCCTTTCTTGTACATACACAAAACATTGTATAATTATTTTTACTTAACAGGGAAGAGAATCATTGTGCAGCTGAGCCATGTAAATAACCCCTTAGTCCCCTTGATCCCTAAGTTATTTAAGCAGAAATTTAACCAAATAAAACTAATGAATTTCAGCTGATCACAGACAGTGTTGAATGCATTCAGCCTGGCTAAATTTTAAATTTTAGCAATACTCATTTTAAAACAAGTAAAATATAAGCCATGATACAAAGGGCAGAGAAATTAGGAAATAAGTTAAATATATCACTCTGTAAAGGGTTTGACCCTGCGAAAGATCACAGTAAGCGTCACTAAACTACAGTAAGCGCTATTACAGTGCCGTGAAAAAGTGCCCCTTTACATTCTTTTTTGTCATACTTACATTTTTTCATATTATCAAACAAGCTTTAATATCAAATATAACTTGAGTAAGTATTAAAAAAAACTTTTTAAATGATGATTTTATTTATTAAAGGAAATAAACTATCCAAACAAATCTAGCCCTTTGTGAACAAGTGTTTGCATTCAGAATTTAACTGCGATTAGTCACACTTTTTGGAAAGATGAGTTAAATTTTACTAACCACAACCAGGCCTGAATTCTGCCAGATCTATAAAGAAATCAATTAAATAGATCTTGTCTGAAAACATAAAACAGCTAAAAGATCTCAAATAGCAACACATTATATCTAAAGAAAATCAAAAACAGATGAATAAACAAAGTCATTGACATCCGTCAGTTTAGAAAAGGTTACAGTCATTTCTAAGGCTTTGAGACTCACAGGGGACCACAGTGACAGCTATTGTTCAAAATGGAAAAAACATGGAACACTGGTTAACCTTACCAGGAGTGGCCGGCCTACCAAAATTATTCCAAAAGGGCATGGACAACTCATCCAGGAGGTCCTAAAATAACCCAGAACAACATTTAAAGAACTGTAGGACTCACTTGCCTTAGTTAAGGTCAGTGTTAATGATTTCAATAATAAGAAAGAGACTGGCTGAAAATGGTATCCATGGGAGAGTTCTAAGGCAAAAAACACTGCTGACCAAAAAGAACACAATGGCCCATCTCACATAACACATAATTTAAGAAAAAGAACATCCTACTGAAAGTAAAACATGGTGGTGGTAGTGTGATGGTCTGAAGCTGCTTTGCTGCTTTAGGGCCTTGACAACTTGCTGTAGTAGATGGAACCAGGAATTCTGTTGTTTAACCAGACATCCTGAAGGAGAACGTCCTGCCATCTGTTTGTGACAATGATCCAAAGCACATGAACCAAAGTCCACCTCTGAATGGAAAAAATGAAGGTTTTGGAGTGGCCTAGTCAAAGTCTGATTAAGATGCTGTGGCATGATCTTAAACAGGCTTGACATGCTCAAAAACCCCTCCGATTGGGCTGAAATAAGATAGTTCTGTAAAGAAAAAAAATCCTCCACAAACATGTGAAGGACTCATTGCCATTTATCGGTAAAGCTTAATTGCAGGTTCAAGATGCACACTACAAATACATGGAAAGTGCTATAAGGGTAAATAGAGTAATTATATAAGTGCACCTCTAACCTAAAAACTTTAGGGTGTGTGCTGTTAGATTTGCATGGTATTTTTGGAAGTGGTTTAGAGAAAGAAAGAGTTGACTCAGACATTCCTTTTAATTGTTCTCTCACTGTTCTGTGTTAAAGTGAAATAACAGTTTTTTTTGCTGATATTCTAGTTTGTGCCTGTGTACTGTTACACCCGTGCAGTGTTCAACCCCTGTTCCAAACAAGTTGTGTAGTGGGATGCTGTGCAAATTGTAAATAATGTGAATACAAAACAGAATGCAATGATTTGCAAATATCATAAACCCACAATTTATTAACAATAAAACATACAACGCATATGTTAACAGTGAGACATGTAACCATTTTACGAAAAACAACTGGCTGGAAAAGTAAGTGGTACTAATAAAAACAGCTACTCTAGGAGCAATTTGCAGGTAACATGAATGACTGCATATAAAAAAAATAATAATTTTAGAGGCAGATGTTCACAAGTATACAACATTGTGGAACAATTTCATAAAATCTTTTTCAACCAAAAAATACGAAAACTGCACTGTAGATTAAGATATGTCTCTTTATCTACAGTACATAATATAATCCAAAAGATTCAGAGAATCTCGAGAAATCCCGGTGTGTACGGGACAAGGCCTTAAGTCACAATTGGAAGCTGGTGAAGTCCACAGGCAGCACTGCATTAAAAACTGGCATAATTCTGTGCTGGAAATCACTGCATGGGCCAAGAAACACCTGAATTATTGTCTGTGAGCACACTGTACTGTGCTGTGTCGTGCAAAGAAAAAGTCAGCACCACTGCCACTACCTTTTCTGAGCTTTGGCCCAGAAAAAGATGATGGCGTTTATTTCCCAACTTTTTAAAAATGTGTTGCTGCCATCACATTCTAAATAAGTTAATGTTTTCATGAACTGGTAAAATATCTTATTTTTAACATATAATATGCATTCTGTGTTCTATACATCATGTCCTATTTTTTTTATTGGGCATTTTTAGGAGATCCTGGCCTGCAAAAATCTTTTACTTGCAAAATAATCTCTACATTTTGTGCAGACCAGTAGAGATGTTGTGGTAAGACCTTTAATGAGCAGCTCAAGCTTAAAGACTTAGCGTGTTTGAGGTAAAGCAGTTCTGCAAAAGCTCAAATTCCTTCCTGACATTGCAAAAGGTTGCTATTATGGGTAATAGAAGCTAGACTTTATCTCTTATAAATATATATATAGGACAGTTGCTTATTGCTTTAATGCTTATTTTGATCAAGGGTATTAAAAAGAGTTGCTTTTCTTGGAGTATCTGTCACTACTGTGATTTTGCAGAAATCCCAGACCTGATATTTGGTATGGTGCTAAAAAGCTCATTACAGAGTTCTTCAGTCCTGGTCCTATCAATGCTCTGCCTTGTAATTCTATGTACTTTTATACAAGCTGTGTGTTGTGATTGCACATCTGTGTCAGCAGAAGTTGAAACTTAAAAGAAACTGAATTTAATAGTAGCGGTGTCCACAAACAGTTAGACACAGAGTTTACTATTTAGAAGACACATATTTATTCACCAAATGATTGCACTGTAAAACACTTTGCCTTGCCATAAAAAATGACAATTATTTGTTTTAATATTATTCTCTTCTATTAAATGCATTTTAACATCTAAAAACATTAAGTTTGACAAATATGCAAAAGTACAGAAAATAAGGGAAGTGGCAATAAATATTTCATTAAGCTGCCAACCTCTTCTTTGTAAACACCCCTGGACTAGAATTAATACTATTTAATTTTTTGTCCGTGTCAAGCAGAGCACTAATAGGATCAGGGATGTTTCAGATTAGTGTGATAGGGTGAGTGTAGTTTGCGTAGAGTGTTCTCTTTCTACGTTAGGTGACAATAAATATAGACTGACTGAATGTAGAGTATGGTTCATGTGGTTTTCACACACCTCAGGGTGTTCATACTGCGGTGTCCAGAATAGACCAGCTTGCACAAAAGTCGGCGCTACATACAGGGTGACTAAATGTTTCTCAACAAATATATTATGCTATAGAGGATTAAGAGTCTTTTCTTTTAAATTGAAAGCAGTATTGTTTCTGAGTGTGAAGAAGAAGAAAAGATATAGCTGGTAAAATATTGTAACAATACTGCTGATAAAAGAGCTACTGTGAACATGGAGATAACATGGAGGAACTGCTTTCTCAGTCTTTATCTGCTCATTCATGCATCAGAATGAGGAATGATTAGACCAAGTTATTGATAAAATAACCAGATATTTCTCACGTCACGTTAGGATATATGTATACGTATCAGTATTTAATAATATATATATGATGTAATTGAAAATCTCATTTATTTAACTGACATTGAATATTTTTTATTAAATTATTTTATAAATGTATTATTAAAAAATATGTAATGATGTAATACTCTGTACAACTAACACAGTTAGATATTTAGTATTACACTTAATTTGGTTTTCTTAAGATATTCATATTTTATTGTGTATATAATAATTTCTCCTAAGCTTATCAATATTTATTTTAGTCATATTGCTTAGGCGTAACTGTAGTCCATCCGTTTTGTTTGCATACTTTTATTATCCTCCTTTGTATTGGATTGGATTGTACAGTGCCTTGCAAAAGTATTCGGCCCCTTGAGCTTTTCAGACTTTTGCCACATTTCAGGCTTCAGACTTAAAGATATGAAATTTTAATTTTTAGTGAAAAACCAACAACAAATGGGACACATTTGTGAAGTGGCACAAAGTTTATTTGATATTTTAATTGTTGTTAAAATTTCTGGTTTCATCTGACTAGAGCACCTTCTTCCACAAGTTTGGTGTGTCTCCCAGATGGCTTGTGGCAAATTTTAAACAAGACTTTTTATGGGTATCTTTGATAAATGGCTTTCTTCTTGCCACTCTTTCATAAAGGCCAGATTTGTGCAGTGTACATCTGATTGTTGTCCTATGGACAGAGTCTCCCACCTCAGCTGTAGACCTTTGCAGTTCATCCAGAGTGATCATGGGCCTCTTGGCAGCATCCCTGATCAGTCTTCTCCCTGTTTAAGCTGAAAGTTTAGAGGGTCTTAGTAGAGTTGCAGTGGTCTGATACTCCTTCCATTTCAATATGATCACTTGCACAGTGCTCCTTATGATTTTTAAAGCTTGGGAAATTTTTTTGTATCCAAATCCGTCTTTAAACTTCTCCACAATAGTATCTCGGACCTGCCTGGTGTGTTCCTTGGTCTTCATGATGCTCTCTGCGCTTTAAACAGGACTCTGAGACTATCACAGAGCAGGTGCGTTTATACGGAGACTTGATTACACACAGGTGGATTCTGTTTGTCATCAATCATTTAAGTCATTGGATCATTCAGAGATCCTCACTGTACTTCTGGAGTGAGTGTGCTGCACTGAAAGTAAAGGGGGCAATTAATATTGCAAGCCCCACTTTTCAGTTTTTTATTTCTAAAACAATGTTTAAAATATCCAATACATTTTGTTCCACTTCATGATTGTGTCCCATTTGTTGTTGATTTTTCAAAAAATCTTTATGTTTGAAGCCTGAAATGTGGCAAAAGGTTGAAAAATTCAAGGGGACGAATACTTTTGCAAAGCACTGTATGATGTAGAGCCTACCATTCTCTGTTGCATCAAAACCCACAAACCACCACATGTCATGGATCACAGTCAGATCACCAGTCACTAGCTTTACAGTTTGAATGTGGTTAGTGTGTTCAAATGCTATGTCTGGGTTGTTTCTCTGCCCAAAATAAATCTTTGAATTTGTTTGTGGAAAACACATTTTTACAGAGGTCGTTGTTTTTATCTATTATTCTACATTGAAGCTTAAATAATTGCAAACAGGGTTTTCATTTTGGTTAAATAATAGGTTTGCTGTAGTTAAAGCTTAAAGCTTTTGAAAGTATATAAATAAGAAAGCGGTATACAATAAATTATTTTTTACCTATTAAATAAACATTATTAAGTTTAATTTACAGAATTTTCAATTAATTGATTTATAAACTCTGTCAATAGTAATACACTGATGAAATTCTCTGTTTTTCCCCTCATAATCTCGTGTTATAACCATCAGTTTTCATACCATGTTATACCACTGCACCACAGCCCTAATGACCTGACCTGGCCACGATGGGCATTGTAAATATGTTTTGGACCATAAAAACAATATCTAATCTTTTAAAGATATTTTAAAACCCTTCCAAGAAGTCTGCACATCTACAACACTCTACAACTGTCGATGTGATTTCACTCACTTCAATAATCAAGCGAAAGCCAAAATAAATGTCACACTGTTTTAATCATCTGCAGCTGGTGCACTCTATTTAGTTTTAAGAAGTAATAAATGTGGGGGTGTCCTAACTTTGTCATTACAAAAAAAAAAACATTTAGTCATTTTCATTAGCTCTTCCTCTCAGTAGTGTTAAAATACGAATTAATATATTTTATATTATAAATATATTTTATATATTTGTTAAATACAGCGGTTTTCATATGTTTTTCCACATGACTGTATATACTATACACTGCATTCAGTTTCTCAGAAACTTTATTATAATTAAATACATACCGATGAATTTATTACCATTAATTACAATTTTAAAAAATAACTGCTGGAGAGCTAATGTCAAAACTCTAAATAAAAAAAATAAAAAATAAAAAAACTGGTGTCTAAAAGTATTAGTCAAGCTAAGCTTATTAATACTAAACACTAATAAAGCATATATGTACAGGATGTGTGTTTTTAGCATGCCAATAATTGTAAGTACAAGGAAGGTGTCCTAATATCAGAGGTAATCAAGGGTACAAAAAGTCTATTGCTAATATTTGTAACTATGCTTTATAATTAAATGGAGACTTAAACTTCTTAAAGTTCTGACATTATTTTGACAAAGTCATTTTAAAAGTCTTATTCTGATTATTAATTTCTTGTTGTTGATAGGTCTGTTCAAACTGGTTCCTGAGGAGTTCCCCTACAATACAATTGAAGAGATGGTAGGCCTGCAACCTGTTGGGGTGGACGCCTGTGGCTCCTTCATCTTTGTCAGTAGAAATGAATTAATCATAGAGAACTTCACAGTGTCTGCTGGAACAGAGATAACCCTGCTATCTGTGGAGGCTTTAGAAGATGGGAAGACCTATGCTCGCTGTCAGCTGATGGGCCAGCAGGGAGTTTCTGCAGAGGTGTTTATTCCCTTCTCATGCCATGGAGAGTTCTACGAGTGTGAGAATGAACGTGGCTACTCTTTGCAGGAGATCATGCTCTCAGACAGGCTGTGCAAGCGCCGCTTCCGCAAAACAAAATCAAAGAAATGTGGTGGTCCCTTGATTTTTACTCCCATCTACCAAGTCCAAGGAATCATGCACAGTGTGTATTAGCAATATGTCTAATCCAGGGGTGTCCAATGTTATTGGCAGAGGGCGATTGGGGCCGCAGGTTTTTATTCCAGTAAAAAAGAGGCATTTGTTGTTTGAAGACTGACCCATTGCTTAAACAAATGCATCAAGCACCTAGAATAATGCTGCATCCTCAGTTGTTGATTGTGCAGAATTCTTAATTCTGACATCGGGGTTGGTGAGGCTCTCCACACGTTCCTAGTAGAAAACCCAGATATTGAAGCTCTAATAAATGCAACATATAAACCTCCAGCCAACCCTAAGCAGATAAGATTGGACACCAATGGTCTAACCTAATAGCTCTTATGATCATCGCTTTGTGTAAACGCTTCAATATTGAATGCCTTTTATTTTTGCTTTTTTTTTACAGTGAGAAAGAATATTGTGAAGTTCCCCTCCAGTCTGGAAGTAGATGTAATTGATGTGACTGAACAGTGTAAAGATTTAACATTTGTAACTCCACTGTCCATGGCTGAGGTAGTCACTCAGCCTAAAGAGGCCTTTCCTACCATGGCCGAGATTCTGGAGGAGCCAGTGGCCAATCGTTTCTTTTGTAGCAGTTGGTTCAGTGAACTGCAAAAGGGCAAAAATCTTGTGTTGCACAAGTATATAAATGATACCCCACTGGTGTTAGCATGCACTCCTAAAGGAAGGAAGGCTCAACAATACTTCTTGATTTTAAGTGAATATGGTGGCCAAATGCGGAGAAGGGCAAGAGAGTTTAGCTCAGTATATGAGCTCTATGTTGCTTTCTCTCGCTCTCCTGGCTTGAAAGTGAGTGTGACGAGACACTGTGAAGCCGTAGAAGAAGAAGGAGTACCTGCTCTTAGTGTGGGTGAGCAGCTGGAGGTCTTAAAATTACAGACAGTGGATGTGGCAGAAGGTGAATCGGGATCTACACAGAAAGTGGAGAGCCTGATCTGCAGAAGGATCATGGAGGATGAGGATGAGGATGATGATGATGACGACGACGAGGTGAATCAGGATGGGATGACAAAGGATACCTGCTTGCCTCTGTTCACTGAAGCCAATTTTGTAGAGACAATTTCTGACAAGAAAAAGTATTGTTTAGCAGAATTAGGAAAGAACTTTAGCTTACCCCTTGAAGTGAAAGTGGCAAGTCGCGATAAAACGCTGGAAAAAGACCCGCTGGCAGGGTTAACAGCACTGAAACTGGAAGAGGCTTTAAGCGAAACCATGGTGCTTGCTAGCCTGCCTGGCAGGCCAGAGCAATGCTTTGCATTACCAATCAACTGGTTACAAATGTCTCTCTCCTTCACCTCAGACCCGCTGCCCTGGGCGGATGGCCAAAATCCACAGCCTCACCTGGAGACAGTCATTGAAGTAACTGACCATTTCTACCATGAATATCACAGGTCTACACAGTCCAATATGGCTCCTCCTCCACGTCCTCCAAAACGCAAGCAAGCATCACAAAAAAACCCTAAATCACGTGCAAAGGCTAAAGCTGATACTGCCAACCCCAAAACTAACAAACTCACTGAAAATCTAGACAGCCTGTCTCTGAGCTGCACAAAATCCACTGAAAACAGGCGTGCTCCCCCACCTGTACCATCTGAAGTAAGTGTTTCTTTACACCTCATCTTTAATTCTGAGAACTGATAGAAATAGATTTCCTTTTGAAGACAAAAACAAGTTCCCCTTTCTTCACATGAAGTAATTTGGTCAGTCTCAACTTGAAAAAATATGTGCTGTTTTCCTTTCTTTATGCAAATCAGTCTTCAGATAAACCCCCACCATTGGTACCTAGAAAGAGTTCCTCAGAAAGTTTCAGTACAACCAACACATATGTTCAGACCCCAAGAAAACAGAAGAAAAAGCAGCGGAACACAGGTCAGTCATTTTAAAAAGACTCTCAAATTGTGACCTTTAAAATTCACTTCAACAGATATATACTGCTTCTGATCTACATACATAAATATGTATTTTCAAATTTCTTCCTAAACAGCGAGGGCGTCCTCAGACAGTGACCATGACTATGAATCTGTGGAAGACATGCTAAATGTTCCTGACAGCATCATGTTTTACTAGCTCCGTAGGATCTATCAGGATGTGAGAAGAGTTAGCAGAATGTTTCTCAAAATATACATTTGAAGCTTTAATGGAAAAAGAAACAGTAAAGAATGCCAGTTTGTGAATAGCAAAATTAAACAAGAGTAAGATACTATTACAAAACAACAGTTTATTACAGAGAGGAAATGTTTTATGAACATAGACATTGTACTTTCATATTAAAATAGTTTTTCAAAAGCCTGTAATTTCTCACTGCTTATTTAACAAAATTGTGAACAGTTAACATGCCTGCATTATCACACTTGCATTAAATGTAGTTCTGCTCAAACACAACTGACAGACCACTTCCTGGCCCCCAGCATTTTCTCTGCACGGCAGTTAATACATTGTTCTAAGCAGCTCAAAAGCATCTGGTTGTATAGCTAGGCAGACAGATTGAGTCTAGACTTGAGTCTAGACTCAGACACTAGTCTAGACACTGCCACAATGCTTAGTGCTTAACAGGTAGTAGATGGTCTTTAGGCCTCTTGATCAGTTGATCTGAAGTGGTCTTCATCAATAGTGGAGAAAATGTGTCCCTCATTGCTGAGAAAGTCCACAACTTGTCTGTAAACAAAACGAAAGTGAAAAACTTACTCAGGAAAAGAAAGTTTCACTCTCAAAAGCAATTGCCCTTCAGTATTGCAAGAGCTATCTATCTATCTATCTATCTATCTATCTATCTATCTATCATTTTCATTCACAAAAAAGCTGAGAAAGTCAGAAGCAGTGTAAACTGGACTCATGGGTGCTAATGCTTCACATTTGACACAGACATTACATCTGGTTTGAAATAAAAGAAATTTACACCAATAGCTTTATGATACATACATAGACTTGGTATTTATACCACATACTACATGCCAGAAAATATTAAAACCATACATGATCATTTTAGGCAAGAGGATATATTCAGTTTGAAGCTCACTTCACACTTAATGTGACAGCAACAGCTGATTTCACATCGGATGCAGCAGAGATGCATCATGAAGGCAAAATGGGTTCATCTGTACCTTGCATGTGAGTGCACACTACAGAAAGCTACAAAAAAAGTGTTAATGCTGATTAAATAACCTTTATATAGTCTGAATTTTAGCATAGCTAAAGCAACTGTCTATTCATACTAGAAAGGCATGGTACAGGGTCACATTGAAATAACTGTATTTGTCCTAATAGCATGTACAGTGTATGCTGTTTAACTGATACACTGTATCCTCTGTGCATACACACAGTACATGCTATTGGGGCAAATATAGTAATTTCACAAGCAAGTGCAACTTGGAAACAGTAAAGCTGAAAGAGGTTAGATTTGTGTGGCATTGTGGGAATTGTAGTGGTTTTTATGTAGTAAGTAACCTATATTCTTGTTTGGCTGCCACCCCCCATCCCTCCACGTTCTCCTTTCTTTTACATCTCTCTCTCTCTGGCTGTCACATGCAAAGAGTGTGACTCGTACATGTTTTAATGTTTAATGTTTTAACCTCTCTTTATTCCTAACCCTCGCTGTTCTGTCATATGGATTTTAAACAACTATCAATAAGCAAGTATTTTACAGATGTTATGGTTTTAACATTTAATTTTAACACATAAAATTAAGAGTGGATTGGACAAGGACTACAGATCAGCGTTTCTAGGTGTATAAACACTTTGACATACCAACATTTACAGTATACTGCTTAATTAACACAGTACAGGCTGTATTATCTACCAGAGAGGGGAGGGGTGAGGGGGCTAAATGGCACTACACGGAACAATCTGATCTTGTATTAAACAATACAATCCAATAGACTGTGCAATCCTACCGTGAATTTATGTACCGTTACAACCCTAACACACAGTCCTGTGAAAAAGACATTAGTGGTTGACTTGTTCTACTGTAAATTTGTTATGATCACAACAAAGATTTTGTGTAAGCTTTTTTTTTAATGTTATGATTTTTTTTAGTAGTAATGTACTAAGTGAACAGAAAACACTAACCACACTGTATGCCCTAGGCTCTACTCTACTCTTGTATACATAGCTGGTGGGTTTCAGTTGTGCAATTCTCTAAATTCTCAGTATGCCAAATAAAGCTACGTGTTACCATAAGCAATGTTCACTCTTGAGTGAACAACTGCTTAAACTAAAAATGGCAACAAAAAAAAAAAATGTACTCATCACTCAAATTACTTTTTTTTAACCATCACTGTTCAAATTTGAATTTGAAATGACTGAAAGTCAACTATTTTACACAAGTTCTGGATTTATGTACTTAAGCAACCATCAACTTAACTGATTATTAACAATCATAATCAAGGAAACCAAATTAAGGCCATAACATATGAACAATTTTAATTGTGGAAGTACAAAATGTACACACAACTGCTGAGAACCATTGTATAAGGATAGCTATAAAATGATGTGAATAACTATAAACATGCAAGTGTCTCAACTTATCTGTAGTTTTCATTTCATAATTATCCCCCCCCCCCCCCTTTCTTGTACCATATAACATTTTTAACAAAATTATAATGCCTTTTGCAGTATCTGTAGGCCGCTTATCTGTACTTCTGAGTAAAAAAAAAATCTTATGAGAATAAAATGAGGAAGTGTGTCATCGGGGAGTTCCAAGAATGTGTGTGTTTTAGACTATTTAAAAAAAGGAATGTGTCTGTATGTTTGAATAAATGTATGAAATGTATATATAAAAAAAACAAACAGATACCTGATAACAGTCACGTTCATGCCACTCAGTCTTTGCTTCAGCTCCTGTATGCTGATACCCTGGGGCTCTGGGCAACTCTTTATCAGAGATAAAACCTTTAAAGCAGAGACCAGAATATGATTAGTGATCATATGCTACCTCATTTTTACATTATGGTACCTTATTAGCTTGCTACAAGTGCTGCGAGTCAGGAAAACAAATGCATTTCATTGTTTCATTCAAATTCTTAAATATGTTTTAGCCTTAAGAATACGTATTACCTGATTTTGATTAGCACTCAATCCATTATTGGCCATAGCATTAGCACCAGAATAGCCTCCAGTCATGCCTGCACTGCTCATGCCACCCATGCCAGGACGGGAAATTGGTGTCGCATTACTGTTCATTCCTCCTCCTCCTCCCCCTACCTGCAAAAAAATAAATAATAACTTTCACTTTGTTTTGCTGACCTGGTGTGCAGGAACTTTGTGTGTTGGATCACACTCCCCATTATTGGTCAGAATTATGCCTTGTGTGGTATGTTCACTGTACACAACAACGCTATAAGAGAAGCTTTAAGACATAGGACAAATGATTACAGGTATTTTTGAAAGGACGAAAGAAAGCATGAGTATTTTTTACCATGGCCTGTGGTTTGCTGAGCAGCATATGAGCCTGCACCACCTCTAGCATATGAGAAGTGATCTCGTTCATGTCTTCCAAAGGCCGGACGCTGAATGCCACCAAAGACCTGTTATTCTACAAGACAAATTCAACAGTTTCAGCATGTAAATATAAATGCTTGATTTTTATTTGTATATTTTTATTCTGACCACTCAAAATAGATTAGATTTTTGTTAGTAAAACAACCAAAATCTAACCTATCAACTAAGACCCATTCAGTGAAGCTACAAAGCTAAGTAACAGAATGTCACATCCACTAGATGGATATGAATTATGCTAACACTATGCCCATGTACAATATTTGTGTAGCTGCTTCACTCCCCCTACAGTCAGGGTGTGGAATTTGCACTTTTCACAACCCCTCCAGTAGGATGAGATTTGATGAATTTAGGGACACAGGTGCAAAAACTGGCAGGCCAGGCCTGTAATAGCAATGATAGATTCCATTATCCCTGTTGCAAGTCAGTGGAGCATCACACTGATGTTAAAACTACAAATGCTACATACTGTTGCTTTTACAATATTGCCATGTCCTATTATGCATTGTGCAAATTTATGAACAATATTTAACTGTTCTGCTGATACAGTTAAAAAAGCAATGCAATTTTAAACGTACAGACGGATTGTACATTTATGTACATTCATGGTGATTTTCTGGAGTTTCTAATATAAAATGATTTTTAACTTGGTGAAGGAATGTAGCATAAACTTTTACATTATTATTTATTTTTAGTTTTTTTTGTGCTCATCTGTAATTCATACTCATGTGTTATGATAACGATACTCAAACTGTAAAGACAGATGCAAATCCAGCAGAAGGTTTTTTAGATAGGTCCAGTTAATATAACATTTTATTGAAAGCAGTGTGTTTATTCATGGATGAGGGCTGTTAGGCAGCATATTTAATATCTTTAATGACTAATGAGAATGTGTTTCAGTGACAGGTGTGAGCACTGGAGCGGCAAAAGCATTCCAATAACCTCTGCGCCATAGCTTTTAAATTGCAATTATTTTCCAAAAACATAATATAATAGAGTCTATATGAAAAGTGACTGATCATATATGCATTTAGTGATACTGACCTGAAAGGACCGCAGGTTGCCAGACACCTTGACATATGTGTTAGGAGGGATGACTGAGCTATCCACACTGGGATCCTAAAAAATTAGAAAGTTTCACTAGCAGTTAAAATCAGCACATTTAATAAATACAAAGACTTTAACCCAAAAACACTGCTTTGCTCTAACCTCTGTGTCAACCCATTGCTTCACATCCATTGGGGAACCTGTCATGTCATCTACTTTGTACTGAATGTTAGTCATGGATTTGTCTGTGCTTCGAATGATCCCAACAATCGTGACCTAGGCAGCACAAATAACAATATTTACAAAAATATATTTTCCAGTCAGAAAAATATCTTCAGCTTTACAGTAAAAATCTAAGCACATGATAAACACTACTTCTTGACTGATAATAAACTCACCTGAGCAACCTCAACATCACCCACTCTGAAGACATCCTCTGCTTGGGCCGCAGACATGAGCTGTGAAACTGTGCAGGGAACTATCTGCTGTGCACGTGTCCGCTACATAAAACATAATGGCAGGTGTGTCAGAGAGACATCAACTACATAAGCTATGTCATAAAAATGACTGATTTACAATTTAAAAATGTCAACATTTGTATGCATATATAAGAGTAAAGCCTAACCCCTTTTTTGTCTCCTCCTTGCGAGGCAGCAGGTGAGCCAAAGCCCCCTGGTGACTGTGTGTACCCACCACCCATGCTAGCTTCGCCGTAAGTTCCTGAAAGAGAAGAAAGAAAAAACATTAATTGCTACACTTCAGTATTAAAAAAAAAAAAAACTGATGACATGCTGAATGCCAAATAAAAGGAATAGTGTATTACCCCCTAAATCCTACTTGCAATATACAGAAATAAAACAATCAGACCTGATTAAGTACAATTTTTTTTTTGGCCAAGACAACTGCATATATAGCTAATGTTTGTTGGTTTAAAGACAATGTTTGTTAGTAAGTTCTAGGCTTGTGTAATACAGTCTGTGCTGGGTTAGATTGAATGTATAAAATAATGTCCAGGGTTTATACAATATTTTAATTTTAAAATTAATGCAAATTTGTTTTTTTTTTGTCCAAGGAAAAATTCTCCTTTGGGAACAATGAATTATATGTCTTTGTTGTCAAGTTAATGATTTCAGAGTTTATGTTACAATCAGTCATATATGGTACAACTAACAGCGAAATGCTTTGACAAGTGCTTGCTCACATGAAACATGAAGATACAAGAGAGAATGAGACATTTAAATATATAATCAATCAAAAACAAGACATAAGTAGAAACAACAATAAACCAACACGTAAATGGAGTGGAGGACTACAGAGAGGGAAGATTGGACAGCTGGTTTGCAATATAAAACAAGAAGTTCTCAGTAAGTTGCAAGTGCAACATGTGCAAGTGGATGTGCAACATGATACTGTGCAACAGAAGGGGATATAAACAAACTATTTTAAATTTTATTCGTTGACTGCCAGGTTACAGCTCTAGAAGGAAAAAAAGAGGCCACTTAAAAATAATGACCTGCTTTGGCACCAGTTTTGCACCAGGAGTTGCATAAAGTGTGTAAGACTGGTGGAGGAGAACATGCCAAGATGCATGAAAACTGTTTTTAAAAACCAGGATAATTCAACCAAATATTGATTTCTGAACTCTTGAAACTTTATGAATATAAACTTGTTTTCTTTGCATTATTTGAAGTTTGAGAGCTCTGCATCTTTCTCTCATTTCTCTCACGCTCTAAGTGACATGTATTTGGAGTTTGGAAGAAATTTTGTCCGTAAAACCTGGAATGTAAAAAAAATAAAAATAATAACACAACTTAAACATATACCTATAAATAGCAAAATCAGAGAAACTGATTCAGAAACTGAAGTTTCCAGAGATGTAACTTATTTAGTTATGATGTGTCTTTGTGTATATTTGTACGTAAAAGTTTTTTTTGATGAATGGAAGCCCCTAAAGCCAAGAAAACAATAATATTTAGAGACTTGTTGTAGGGCCAAAACCTACAACCTACCTTAATAAATAAGTACAAAAAAGGGGTCAGAGTTAGTAAAGGGAATCAATTTCACATATGTAGGAGGTTTTCTTTTGTTTCAGTTTTAGTCTGTGCCAACTGACAAACTTAGCAGGCTAGTTAGTTTACTAGCTTAGCTAGGTACGTTAACTCCGCTATATTGTAACAGTGGAAACTTTGTTAGCTACCGTTAGCTAACTAAGTCAACTAGATAGTGAGCTACTGTCGGCACTGCTGTCTTTTATATTGTTGACCAAGTTGACAGCTTAAACGTGAACAGCGCCGTGTTTAAGTACCTTATGTTTTAAAGAAAATATTTACGTTAATGCTGTTTGCTAGTAAACCCAGCTATTAAACCCGCCTTGTCTTCTTTTGCTAGCTAGCTCTTACGCTAACAGGCTTAGATCTGTCAAAAATATTTTAACTAGCGTAAACAAGCTCTTAGCAGAAAGTTATCAGAGCTGCATACCTTGGTTCCACATGTTCTGGCTGTGAGGAGAGGTGTATTTATTATGGGTTTGGGTCAGAAAGCAGCTCCTCTATCTCTCCCTGTTGTTCAGTCGGACTCCGCGCGCAGAACTCTCTATCCGCGCGCATGCGTGACAAAATATTCCCGCGAAATTCAGCCTTTAAAAAACTTTATTGACACAACTGTGTGACAACAACAAAAGAGACCACTTCAGTTTTATACCAGTTTCTCTGATTTTGCTATTTATAGGTATATGTTTGAGTAAAATAAACATTGTTGTTTTTTTCTATAAACTACAGACAATATTTATCCCAAATTAAAATATTATCATTTAGAGCATTTATTGGCAGAAATAAAATAATAATAATAATAATAATAATAATAATAATAATAATAATAATAATAATAATAATAATAATAATAATAATAATAATAATATTTAATTTATATAATGCCTTTCCTGAAAACTCAAAGCGCTTAACAACACAGCCATAGACAGAAGGTATAGTGCATAAGAACAAGCATGCATACAAGCACTTACATGAAACAAATAATAGACATGTGCAAGTATTAAAAAAAAGTAACAAAAAAAAGATGCAGAGCTTTCAGACCTCAAATAATGCAAAGAAAACATGTTCTTGGCATGTTCTCCTCCAACAGTCTTACACGCTGCTTTTGGATAACTTTATTGCCACTCCTGGTGCAAAAATTCAAGCAGTTCAGCTTGGTTTGATGGCTTGTGATTACCCATCTTTCACTTGATTATATTCTTGAACATGATAAAATCAAAGAAACTCAATAGTTTTAAGTAGTTTCTTGATTGTTTCCAGGTAAATTCTGTGAGCAGCTCATTCAGTTTTTTTTAAATATATAATTTTAAAAGCTTAAAAGTCCTTGTGGATATATAAAATACAATTATCTGTTTTAACTTTATATTTCTTGCACATACATATTTTTATTCATGACCCACTTGTATGTCTCATTTTATTGGACATAGATATGCCTCGTAACATTATATTAAAAATAAATACATAAAAATAGGCTACATTATTTTGTAATAAGCAAAATTGGGTTTGTTGTCTGAGGGCAACACTGTGCCATAGAGGGCAACAGTTTCAGAACTTGATTTTAACATTTTGTTCTATAAACTGATAGACCGATCTATTAAATGTAAAACATTTCATTAAAGCATTTTAACTGTTAACATGGATAGAACAGAATAGAACCAAGCTGTAGAAGCAAAAAATTAAGCTAATTTAGTTTTATCTTAAGTACTAATACAGCACACTTACATGTATGTCACTTAAGAACTTTATGAGTTAAAGGAAGGAAGCTTTAAAAGGGTCTGTCAAACATATATCACCATGTTTTTTTTGGTACGTGTTAACACAGCAATGTTTGCCATCAATAACTATACAATATTAAACAATATTTATGTAATATTGAAGATTCTGATTATGGCTTTAAACATGGCCCAAAGTTCTGTAGTAATCTAATGAAGACAAAGAACAAAGAAAGTCATAAACATATGTAAAAATAGGATTATAATTGTAATATGGCAGTTATCAATCTAAGGTGTTTCAGTAATATTTAAAAAATTGATATAGATAAGATTACTAAAAACTGCAGCATGGAACAGAGAATAGAACTGTGGACCATAAGTTGATGTTTATCAGATTCTATGATATAACAGGGAGTTTATTTAGATTTCTTAATTAATTTATTCATTTATTTTAATTAAGTTGCTATTCTTTTTTATCTAGTGCTTCTACTGGTGTTCAGATTAGGGTCGGAAACACTATCCAAAAATAACCTTCTGAAACACATACCAGCTAATTGCGTCCAACTTCCAGAGCTCGGCCAAAGTCCCCATTGTACTTTTGTTTAGGCTGTTAAATGAATGGAATTACTGTTATTCCTGACCAGTGATAAATAGATCATATATCAAACTTTCCAGTTTATAAACACTGATCTATAGTTCACTAGTTAAAAATCATCCTGATACACATGTTGGCATGGGTGAGTTCTGAGGTTCCAGTTGGCCTATCTTATCTTTCATTTTACTATCAGCTGACAACTGCATGCCTTTCCAGTTGGATAACACTTATTCCATATACCAAGACCGGCAGTTACAGCTACAGTTAAACGAGTCTCAACATGGACTTCATCTGGAAAGTAACCCTTCTCAGTGTTTTCACCGTCTCTGGGCAAGGCAAAGTGCTGACAGGTGAGTCAAGATGTTTGTCTGAAATTTTTCACATACTATCTGAGACAGTTCTAGTTCATATTCAGTGGACAAAAATGTAACTGGATCTTAGCTCTAAGCGGAGCTTTGTAAATGTAAAAAAGAGAACAAAATGAATATTGTACCATTTGAAGAAACATACAGATGCCCAGGTTACGTCTGAAATAAAAAATAGACAAAAGGAATCAACTGACAATGTAATTTAACCTTTTTGTGTTTGTGTTTCATTTAATATTTACTTTATATTTGTTATGTTAGGGAGCTTTTGGCACATCACAGACCTCCACTGGGACCCGACCTACAGTTTAAATGGGAACTCAGCATCAGTTTGTAACTCAAGTGGGAATCGTCCTACTCCTGATGCAGGGAAATTTGGAGACTATCTCTGTGATTCACCGTGGGATCTCATTAATTCATCAATGCATGCCATGAGGGATATCCTGCCTGATCCAGACTTCATCATTTGGACAGGGTAAGCACTGTCTTTACAGGTATCATCTTAAAAGTAAAATTCTACACAGTGCCCTGTTTTCTTGTTCTCTAGCTAATGTTCAAGCACATTAGATAAGAGGAAGAATGTAGAAATTGGAAACATTCTATACTTTTATACATAAACCATTTGATTTGAATTATTTAGATCTAATTTTATAACAAAATTAAATGTTGTATTTATCCAGCATTTAGAACTATTTCATTTATGTTCCACAGAGATGATACACCTCATGTGCCTAATGAGGACCTGGGAGAAGAAGCAGTGCTGAGAATAATAGGAAACCTAACCCAAATCATAAAAGAGCTGTTTCCTTGTACGTGCCACACAAATGCATTGAAAAAACATGTACTGAATCTGGTACTAAGCACTTTGGATATGGTAACTTAAGTTGTTTGTATGTTTTCTCCACAGCCACCAAAGTATACTCAGCTCTGGGCAATCATGACTACCATCCAAAGAGTCAGCTGCCACCTGAGCAAAACAGCATCTATGAACAAATACAAAAACAGTGGGAAAGCTGGCTGGATCCTGCATCCAGAGATACATTTAAAAAAGGTAAAACCGCACCTAGCCACCTCACTAGGCAGCAACAAATACAGAACATTTTTGACATTCAAACATATACTTTATCCTCAATGTTCTGTTTTCAGGTGGATATTACACAGAGAAACTTCTGAATCAGACTGGTCTCAGGGTTTTGGTTCTCAACACTAATCTGTATTATGACCAAAACAAAATCACAGAAAATATCAATGATCCAGCAGACCAGTTTAGATGGGCAGACCAAGTGCTTTCTGAAGCAGCAAAGAACATGGAAAAGGTTACATATCTTTTGTTTTGTTGAATTGGAATTCAAGAGTGGAATATTTTTTTAAATGGATTTTTAAATTTTTTATGTGAAATGTAATTATTAGAAATGCATTCCTGCTATTGTCATATAATTGTTTTATTTTTCTTATTTAGGTATACATCGTTGGCCATGTTCCCCCTGGATTTTTTGAGAAGAAGCGACACAAGCCGTGGTTTCGCCCGCAGTTCAATAAACACTATTTGGAGCTAATTCAGAAGCACCATGATATCATTATTGGCCAGTTTTTTGGTCATCACCACACTGACAGCTTTCGACTGTTCTACGATAAAGCAGGTGTGTCACTATGAATAGTGACTAGTAAAAAACAATAATTAAAAAATGTAAAAATAATTAAAAAACTGTTTTAATGCAGAAATGTGATACTAAAATGAGAACCTGGGCTATACTTTTATTCCTGGATTTTCTATTAAAAAAAAATAAAGCAATTTATTTCACAGGAATTCCAATAAGTGCCATGTTCCTGACTCCTGGAGTTACACCTTGGAAAACAACACTGCCTGGAGTGGATGATGGAGCAAATAACCCTGGCATTCGAGTGTTTGAGTACGATGAAAAAACACTTTTGGTTAAGGTATGAACAAAAATGCACAACATTCAGCTTGAAACATCTCACACACTATGTTTTGGGAAATAATATAATGTAAGAAAACACTGAGCATTCGAGAGAGCATGCAGTATTTATCATACCAGCTTTTAGGGCATATGGTGTAACCTTTATTTAAGTATCTTTTACTTATTAGAAGATTTTGTTTTGATGAAATGCATTCCAAAAATGTATTAAGACATTTCTTCTGTTGTATGTATTTAGTTATATAACTATTCTTTTATTATAGCTGAAATTAAAAAATGAAATATATGTTTAAATATATAAAGATTTTCATGACTACGTATAATACACACACTCACTGTAGAGGATAAAGCATAAAGTCCTCATATTCTACTGTTATGTCCCCCTGTCACATTTCCTTATTGAATATGTACAATAAAATGTCTGCTTCATTATCATTTAGGACATGATAACCTACTACCTGAACCTGACACATGCAAACATTGCGCGAGCACGCTGGGAGAAGGAGTATCGTTTGACTGAGGCTTTCGGAGTACCAGATGCGTCTCCAGCATCTATGCATCACGTTTTGGAACAGATAGCAGGAGATAACTGCTACCTGCAGAAGTACTATGACTTCAACTCTGTGAACTACGACAGGACAGCATGTGGTGCAGACTGCCGTGTTGACCATGTGTGTGCTATGAGAGAGGTGGACTTTGATGCCTATGAGCTCTGTGTGGTGAAGGAGGGAGCATCCTCTGCTGCCCCAGCACTGCTAACTGTGGCTTTAGCAGCAACTCTAGGCATGTGGGCGAGCTACTAATTCTTTTGAAGTGCTGTCTGTGTTACACACACCCTTCTTCCATTCTTTCATTCCTGCAAATCATGGAATTTCTCCTACTTTGGAGGTGAAAGCAAAAGCATCCAATCATTAGTTTTCATTAGTTATACATGTAAAATCCTTTGACTGTTATATGAACAAGAGCTTTCTGTTTTGCTGCATGAGATTGATTTAAAACCTTTTAATTTTGAAAACATAAACCATATTACTTATACATATCTTCAGTACAAACACCTTTTATCCCTAATGTCACCAATGCATTATTTATGGTTTGAATCTGGCATTTGTTTGTTATATTGTGTCAACATTTCAAGACAAATGGACTAAAAACTCAAAACTGCCTTGGAATAAAATCACTTTTTACATTGAACTCCATTGATATTTTTGTTTTTCTTCTCTTGTAAAATTACCATCTAAAGATATGTTTTTGCAAACCAGTGATATGTTTTTATTCCTTTTTAAAAATCAAATTAACAACATTCTAGCACTACACACTGGCATATCAAATGTCATGGGATAGCAGTATGTACACAGATCAGGAATTGTGTTGTTAGGTTTTTCCTAGGTAGTAAGGCTGAACACCAGCTAGCATGCTCATGCTAAGGCGCCGAAGTTTGACAAGGGTTATAGTGTGGTTCTGGAACTTTGCTGGCATCTAACATTTCTTGATCCACAGTGTGTGCCAGGAATATGTCAGAAAATGCATTACCACCCACAGTGGACAGTGTAAAGGGTGGTAATGACTGTGACCAGCAATGTCAATGCAAATGGACAAGAGACTCTGGGATCAATTAACATACATGTTCACTGCTGGAGCCCCTACACTTATATCCTGCAATTCAGTGCAAAATTATTTAGCTTCCATGGGACATAGAAGTTACTGGACACAATGCTAATGGAATGTCAGTGTACAGTGCTACTATAAGAATCAGCATACTAATGGTGTTTTAACAGTTTTATGATGGAATCTTTTATCATGACTGCCTTTATTATTGCAATACACTAAATAGCCAAGACATACTGACTGAAAATTACAATAAACTTTATGGACAGTACATAAATGTTTATCTATGGATAGCTACCATAAAAAATAAGTCAACTTGTATTTCTGTCTCTGCCCAGTTTATTAACTTGACAATGCACACTGCTGGTAAATGAAGTCCCTGAAAGTTCAAAGAGCAACTTATTCATTGACTTATTAGTAAAACTGATAACACTTACTGGACTTTGATGTCAGAAACATTTTAGTTGTACACTTCCTGAAGAATACAGAAGTGATAGTGTTGTGACAGATCATAATATATTCTTTTAAACACAACTTTAAGCGGAATCACATTACCAAAACCTGTTTGGTAGAAATGTATGGTTTCATTGCATTGTCCAGAGCTTTGTGAAAATCCTCTATGCTCACTTCAGTGCAGGATGGGGGAGATAATTTTCCAGTGCGAATTAAGCTGCAAAGCTCATCCAGCATGCTGCGCAAAGCTTCTTCATCTAGGAGGAACAGAAGAGACACAATTAGCACATTACACATAACAAATATTTGTTTTCCTTGCACAAACTGAAAGAAAGGATGGCCAGGTTTATTCACAAACACCACACCCATCAGTCATACCATTTATACCACCTTCTTGATGCTACAATCACTGTCTAATTTATTTACTCCATTTACAGCATAGGGACACTTTGTAGTCCTATAATTCTTTGCATACTGTGTTAGTCTCCTTTAACAGTGTTCTTAGACTAGAGGATGACCAGCACAAATGTGTGATCTGTGCAGCAACAGATTTGCTTCTGTGTCTGTCTTTACATCCGCAAGGTGAATCAGCAGGGTAGGGCTGTCTAATACAGTGGATAATTAGTGAACACAGTGTTTTAAAACTCCGGCAGCACTGCTGTGTCTGATCCACTCTACCAGCTCACCACACACCAACTACGTTAGTGTCACTGCAAAGCTGAGGAACGAAACACCACCCACATATAACACGCTCTGTGGTGGTCCTGTGGGGTCCTCACCATTGAAGAACAGGGTAAGAGAAGGAAGATATTAAAGTATACAGTGAAACAGATGGACTACAGTCTGTAATAATAGAACAATAAAGTTCTCTGATATGATAAGGCTGATAAAATAGAAAATTATTGTAGAGACATGAAGGTGGCATTACTGTTGGTTTGTACACTTACTGTGCTTGTGGTCCCTTTTCCACTGAGTGACCCAAAAGCCTCGTACTTTCACATCCTTAAAGATGAGCGCACTCTGAGGGGACAAAGCAGAAGTTAGCCATAGGAGCACAGTGCACACAAACATGCCAAAAACACATTTTAGTTAATTAATTTATTTTATTTTTTTTAAACTTACCACAGGCACTGTAACTGGCTGCTTGGCCATCCCTCCATATGTTACCATTGTGCCTTCACTCCTGCAGAAGGTTAAGGAGGAAATATGTACAAAATCAATAAGCAAAATACATTTCTTTTAAAAGTTTACTTCTAAAAAAAATTGCGAGGCCCAATATATCCCCCAACGAGGAACTTACTGTAAATGACGCAGCAGCTCTGTGGCACTTTTTCCTCCAACTCCATTCAGAGCCAGCTTGGGTCGGGGACAAAGCTACATAAGATAAACACTGAATATTATTAATGCTGCATGTCCAGCCCAGTTTTTCAATATTCTTAACCACTGTAGTGCTGCTTTAAGTGTAAATATCAGTATTAAAGAACACTATAATATGCTGCAGCCTTTTTTTTTTCTTTTAGCAAACCAGCCTTAAAAAGTTCCTTCATTTCTGGTCTTCTAAGGGTCTCCTCCTTAATCACATGAGTGGCCCCCATCGCTTTAAGTCTGTCAGTCAGCTGTACTAGATCTGGCCTAGAGGAACATAACAAATCAATATTTGGGCATCATATATTATACTTCACATTAATTAATACAAATCTACGGTGTCCGAGAAAGCCCAGCGCAGTGCAAATTGAAAAGCGCTGCAAAAGCACAAAACACATCCATCAAAATTACAACACAGGCGCAGCAAATAGAAAAACGCGCTGCAAATACAACCACAACACAACGGAAGCGAGTCACAACACAACGGAAGTGAGTCACAACACAACGGAATTTTCCCGGGGGACCTTAAAAGATGCTGTACCAGCTGTATACAAAGGACAATAAGTGGCAAACAAGCTTCTGAAAAGTAAGTTATGTTTATTACCTGTGATTACCACGGTTGTGTGCATATTATTAAAAGTTCTGCTTCACAAAACGCCTTGTTTGCCACTTATTGTCCTTTGTACACATAGTGAAGTCCGAGACGCTACTGAAGACAGCTTAGCTGGTACAGCATCTTTTAAGGTCCCCCGGGAAAATTCCGTTGTGTTGTGACTCACTTCCGTTGTGTTGTGGTTGTATTTGCAGAGCGTTTTTGTATTTGCAGCGCGTTTTTCTGTGTTGTAGTTTTGATGGATGTGTTTTGTGCTTTTGCAGCGCTTTTCCATTTGCACTGCGTTGGGCTTTCTCGGCTACCATACAAATCAGAAAAGAAAATTATCTCAACTCTACAACCCGATTTAACAAAAGTAAGGCTTGTAATAGTAAAGTAATGTTCAAAATTAAGGATAATGTTACCTGTCTCGGACAACATTAATTGTATGAAGACCCTTTGCTGCAGCTATCTGTATTACAGCCGTTCCAACTCCACTGTTAGCTGCATTTTGAATTACAGTGTCTCCTAAAATCCAAGATGACGAAAGATATGTCAAACAGGAATCTTATTAGCAATTTTTAACAATAGGTCAATCTGGTTCTTGGTCTAGATATTGTATTTTTTTCAGTCTTTTTTTAGTGTTGACAAACAGCGTACTGAGCTTTCCACCAAAGAAAAGCTGGAATAACCTGGTTTTAGATGCTCAAAGTCAGAGAGCATTCGCAATGCAGTGCAAGGGTTGACTCCCAAAGTGGCTGCTGAAAGGACAGAGATATCACAGGGCAGCGTCACCAAATCAACAGCATTCAAAACTGCCTCTGTCCGCCATGTGCCTATGAACAACATTTATAATGAATGTTTATGAAATCACTTCACTTTACTGAACATACAGTTTATGTACCTACAATAAAGCACAGAAACTCACCTAGACCAGCATCCTTAGGAATCACCCAGTCCCCCACTTTTACTGTTTTTACATTGCTGCCCACTTCTACAACCTGGCCCACTCCTTCATTGCCACCCACAGCTGGAAGGTCAGGAAGAATTGCATAGGTGCCTGTTGATATGGGCAAACAGTGTAAATAAGAATGATTTGAAGAGAGCAATCAATGGCTAATAGACATGTTGAAAGCAAGGTCAGGGATCTATCTTTTCTAATCCAACTGTCCTTTCTAGTCTTAGCAGCTTCGTAAACTAAAAATATCTGCATGTTGTGGTTGCTGTTTGTAGCAAAGAGAGAAACTAAATTGCTACAACAAGATGGTCTTATATCATATGTGTAAACTATATTATTAAATTAATTAGTCAAAAACAAAATTTCAAATGACAAAGAAGAAAAACACATTTGGTTTGTGTCTGCAAAATATTAAATAATATAGTGTACCTTGATCTAGATTGTGATATCACTGAATATGTGCGCAGACCTGACTACAGTAGAGCCACAAAAGAAGCAGATTAAAGAAAATCAAAAAAGCAGATAGCAAAGAAAACTACATGCTAGGGGGTATAATAACATATAGTACGCTATAATATTGGAAAACTTTTTAACATAATAAAAAACCCATATTGTGATATCTCTATTGAACAGTCTAATTTGTATTTATTTTCTATTACAATTATATTAATTGTAATTAACAGTTCATGTTCATGTACTAAATACACTATTTAATTTTGTGGTAGATTTTTGTTTTTATTGTTTTATTTGTAGACTGTTTATTTTGTTTTGTCAGTATTATAATTTTATAAAAAAAAAGACAAGACTTTATAGATTTAGCTACATTTAGCTTCTACTACATGTATGAAACTCTTATGTTTATACTAAACAAAATTTTACTGTTTATTATGCTAGAGTAGTATATTCTTGAAATTAAGTTTCATGTTTTTATATTTGCAAGAATTTTCTTATTGCTTAAAAAACCCTAAAATACTTTTACCGGCATATTATTTTACAGCCATATCACCTACCCCTACTTCATGCAACCATTCCAAGCACTGATTCCCTAATAAAAAAGTAAATATTTTCTTCTCTTTGAGAACCATAGTTAAAGAACTATATGAGTTTTCCATCAGAGGTAATATATGCAACCTGGCAAAGAACTAAAAATGTTAAGTTTACGTAAGAGAGGGGAAAATGACAGTGATAAACACACAGAATAATATTGCTCATTATATCAAATATAATTACTCTTTGAAAAATATCCCCTCACTTACGATATAATAATCCACTTTTTCATGGTTCAAGTATTTGTTTTAGTTTAATTATGGAAATCACTGGTAGTTTCACTTACCAAAACCTTTGTTCAGGTTCCAAAATGTTGTTCTACCAAATTATGTTCCCAATAAAGGGGATTTTTGGAGTTGTCAGTGCTCAGAACTATTTATAAACCTTACATTTATAGAGTGAATGTAATTACACATGATTCTCTCTGAACTCAAACCTCTTGCCTTGAATCATGTTTATATCCGAGGGGTTGATGGGAGCTGCGAGCATTTTCACCAGAACACTTTCCGCTCCCAGTGCAGGGAGCTCCAGAGTCTCCAACCTGTTCAACCACAAAAACCATCATCACCAGAGGTGTTTGAAGGTAATCCAGTGCTGATAAAGTGGATGTATTAATAAAGCGCTTACTTAACGACCTGTACAGGCTCTCCGTGTGTTCTGTATAGAAGCGCGGGGCTGTTTCTGACTGACCCGGACAGGCTACGGGCAGAAGAGGCGGCTCTCTGCAAGGCCAGGGCCCGGGACAGTACTAGCGCAGAGCGGGGAACGGCCATCTTAAGGCTTAAGACGGTTATATCTGTGTCATTTCTTAAGCTTTATTCTGTACAGTCTATGTAAAACTACATGTATCCACTCAGAACACAACACTGTCTACCAGGCTGCCATATGCGCAGCCGCGTATTACCGTAGTGTTTCTCGTAAACGCGACCTAAAGACGTCGTATTTCTACGAAGAGACGTGCAGTCAAATCAAGTCTGCAAAACGAGCAAGAAAAAAAAACTAAAGGTGCGACACCAGTACCGTTTTTCCGCAGTTTTTTTTTTTTATTATTTAGGTTTCTACATGTGAAGACTAGGAGTTTGGTAAATATAAATACGTATAACTAAGTTTATATGTCTGTTTGTAAGATCTGCTATTATAAGCATTTTGTTTTCTTGTGTATCAAAACTGTTTATTACTACATAGCTTTTTATTGCAGTCAACTGCATGTTTTTAAATCTATGAAAGATAAAACATAAACTACCGCTCAAAAAAATAAGAACACCTGATTTCATTTTTGGTATTTTTAAAACTAATTTCAGCTCCCCGTCACAGAGAAATTGGAACATAATAATTATTTGTTGCGCAGCACCTGCCCACTTCTGAAGACATACCTTAAGTTAACCTATAAACAGACGAGACTGAAGTTTGTTTGATATTCGCAGCTCCAAATTCGTTTGGCTCTATATTTACAAACTCTTATTCCACGGCTGAAGTTGGTTTGATATTCGCAGCTAGGTTGCTGAAGGCCTACAGGTTGTTTAACACCTGTTCGTATTGGGATTTTGCTTCCTAAAAGCAATTCCAGGAAATAGAGGATATTCACCATGCTGTAATGTTACATGATTTAACCACTGAGTGTCAGTAATGTACAGCGGTTCGCGTTATTGTTCACTTTCCTGTATAATCTCTGTATAGTGTTGAAACGATAAGGTATAGAGGACAATGAATGTAAAACAAAAAGTTTGCTAATTTACTTTTATAATGCTGCAATTTTGTTTGTTTTTCTTGGAAAATGTTTATAGCTATTAACTTTTTAAAATGTTTTGTGTTTTCATACACAGTCCCCACACTTCCATAGAAAAGATTCCAAGTCCTTTGAATGGCCAAGGATGAAAGAACATAATTTGGTAGAAAAACATTTTGGTAAGTGAAACTACCAGTGAGTTCCATAATTAAACTAAAACAAATACTTGAACCATGAAAAAGAGGATTATTATATCGTAAGTGAGGGGAAAATGACAGTGATAAACACACAGAATAATATTGCTGGGAGCCAGTAATATGTATCATGTGTATGGCAAACTTTTATTCAAAAGAAAAAGATCTGTTCAAAATGACCAAACTTATGTGCAAATACATATAGTTCATGTTTTTTTTCTCAGGCCATTACATGCATGAAAATGGATATACATTTTTTAATGACAATTACATACACAAATCTTTAAAAAATAAAATAAAAATTGTTCTGTATTTGTTTGCAAATGCGTTTTTGATTATTCAGTCGGCTTACCACATTCTCAAATATAATTACTCTTTGAAAAAGTCCTAAGGAGTATAAACATTGAGTTCACAAAATAACAAAACCATTGTAGAAAAAAAGGTTCATGCTTATTTTATTCTAAATTACTAATGTGACATTGAACTTCTTATTCTCAGCATATATCACAAAATGTTCCCTGAAAGAAATCGAACCAACATGATCATCTGAATCGTTCCCTGAGATTCATGACAGAAACCCTCCCTGCTATATTGGTTACATAATAAAACTTTCATATACTGTTCTTGAAAAAACAACAAACAGAAACAGAAAAACGAAGTGTAGAAGACAATCATAACACAGACAAAATTAATCTGCAGCATGATTAGTGCAGAATTAACCTTGCATTGATTAAGCATAGATAACATTTCTAATGCATTTTTACCCAGAGTAACAGCAGTGTGCATAGAAAAAACATAAAAAACTGTAATTTAAATACACATCCTACAACAAGTAGCACTTGATTATCAAATCATAAATAGATGTTATGAAAGTGAGGTATATAATAAAGAGAATGTAAATAGGATGATGTTTGTGAGGAAACTATAGTAATGGATATAAATAAATACTAGTGATTTTTATAAATGGTATCATATTAGATAAAGTATACATAATAATATAGTAAAGTAAGAACAAAATCACATTGGTGTGTGATGAGGATTGCCTACATCAGTGGTTGTAAATCTTGGCCCAGGAGTACCGCAGTCCTTTCACAGCCCTAACATACCCAGTTCAACTCAGGAAGGGCTTGTTAGTTTGTTAGTTAGGAAGAGAGAAAACTGCAAAATGTGCAGGCCAGTGGCACTCTACAACTACTGATGTACAACAACAATAAACTCTGCTCTTTGTTCTTCTTCAACCTGAGACTTCTTTGACAAAAGTTAAATGTAAAAAGATGAGGTATATGAGGTGAATGGCTATAAATAAATACTAGTGATTTTTATACTAGGTCTACATATACAGTATATATAAACTGTGTAAAGTTTGCCAGCTTCTCCTGTAAAATGGGAGTAAAAGGCTACGAAGTTCTTTAGGTCTGTGTGCACCTCCCATTCTTAAAGAAGACTGGCAACTGGAGGCAATGTCTAATCATTGATTTATAAATGAACTTCATCAACTCAATACACAATTTCTCTATAAAATAAAGGACAAGTAAACTGTCAAAAGAAAAAAAAGGCAATAAGGCTATGGCACAAATGAACACATGCACAGCTGCAGTTACGTAACAGTTAATGCAGAGTCAGACGTTTTTAATGCAAATTGTATTCTGAAAAGTAAACTTGAACATGATTAATCTTTAACATTGTGTCATTCTTTCCAAGTAATCACACAGCTATTGTCCAATGAATAAAGGAAACCAAATCTATAAGTTAATATTGAAAAATTACACAATAACCATTGGTTGGCAGAGCCAGTACCATGGCTTAACATTCATTTGGCCCCAGGTGATCAGCTCAGTCGATTGCAAACCCCCCACCCCAACTATATTCTAAAAACCTTTTACCCCAAAACTCCCTGAAAAACACAGAGGAACATTCTTCACAAAGGAGTGTCTCCACAGCCTCTGCTCTTGTCGGACACTGAGATGTAACAATCAGGAATTTGCTTCTTTTTTACCAATAACACAATGACTGCATGTAGAAAACTACATCACATAAAATCAGTAAATGAAACTGGCTTTTGAATAATCTGACATTTGTAAAAAAAAATGCAATAAATATGTTGTCAAAATTCCTGAGAACAAAGCAAATGAATTCCTGAGTGTTACACCGTTAAACCAAAAAAAAAACCCGATACATTCTTCTTCTGTTTCTCTTTTATATACCTGAGGTAGTTCCAAAAGCAGCATTGATAGGAACATATATTCATCTTTTCAGTATAATGGTATGATTGGCTTGTCGGCGGTATCCCACCCTCCTTTGTGTGCACTACTGTCTCATTCTGCGGCTTCGGTAGGTGCAGTGAGATGGCTCTGCTCCTCTTCCTCTCCCTTCAGAGATGAAGGCTTTCCCTGAGAGCCTGACGAGGACTGCTGCTGCTGCTGTGCTTTGATTGGGCAGTTGGCAACCATGTGCGCGACACTCTGGCAGAAATGGCACTTTTTCGGCTGAGGAGGCAATTTGCACTCCTTTGCGTGGTGGTCCAAACCTCCACAATTATAGCACCTAAAAATAACAGACAATACCTGTGAATCTCAGATAAGACACAGTTCATGCATATAAAGAAAATGCACTCTGCATTATCAACTTGAATCCACAAGAGGGAAATCTGCAACCTAAACTAAAACTGGGAAAAGCCCTTCAAATTAGGGGGGATCCGGTAAACATACATCAAAATTTGAAGATATTTCAACGGTGCATAACATTTTGTAAAAATTGCTAAATTATTTTACTTCAAGACTTTCTGCTCTATGTAGCAAAACAGCAGTATATATGCTCAGAAGTATGTATCACAACAGTGTTTCTTAATCCAGGTACCACCTTGATTTGCACATTTAGTGCTTTCCCTTCTCCTAAAACATCTGAATAGTGAACACCACTAAACCAGCCCTTTTTGAGTTGCAGTGGGTGTATTAAAGCAGTAAAACATCTAAAAATAGCAGGTGCCAGGACCAGAATTGAGAAACTCTGTATTACAACAACAGTACAATATCAGATGATCTAACATAATGTATAGAGGATTCTCACCTAATTCTAAATATTGCTCAACATTTAGAGAAAATCTTAATCAAAAATAAAACTGTTGAGAAATTCAGTGCAGTTCAGCCCACATTTTATCTCCAACACCGAATTACCATATTGTAATTTTTAGCACAGAGACTTTTAAAGATAACCTTATATCTATGATATTTAGCTAGTTTTTCAATGCAGAGAAACCTCTGTTTACATAATGTGACACAGTTAGGAGAATGTAGCATTAGGAGTTTAGCGTGTAGCATGTTTTGGTGTAGAGGGATGTGATTGCATGGTCAGTGAATCACTGCCTGCCTCTACACTACACCCACAAATCTTTTTTGGCTGTTTCCTAATACAGCTTTCATACAAGTTTTCAGGATAAGCTACAGCAAGTTGTCCAAAAACAAACTGTCAAATTTCAGCAGTTCCTAGTCATTCTGTGATCGTTAAAGGGGGCTACTTTTGAAACAGCGACCTGGATGTGAATGACAGATGGGTGGTGGGCCAAGTCTTTCACTGCGGCATTGATGTTGATGCAGATGAGGTCGTGTGGGGACACTGGCGGACAGTGATGATGCTGCTGGTGGTTTATAGGGGCTGAATTGGGGCGGTGTCCACATGTGTCCACTATCGCAGCAGCTTGGGGCGTGGCTCAATCACAGTGAGCGCGTGGAGAAAGGCTGTGGAGCCCTTTGTCAGGAAAAGCTGCAGTGTTGACCTATGCACTATGACCTCTTGCTCCTTCAACCCCAAACCCCCCTTCATACCCTAAACGTATGCAGTTTCCATGGCAACAGTGACCCCTGACCCCTCTTGGGCACCTACATCTGTTATCAATTAAATGAGCTGCTGTATTTTTTTCTCTCTACATCCGGCCTGAACAGTAGCCCATGACACAGAAAGAATGAATGAAAAGAAAGAAAGAAAGAAAGAAAGAGAGAGAGAAAGAAGAGAGAGAAAAAGAAGTCTCAATAGATTCATATTTTGCTAACATTTGTAATCGTTAATTTCCTGCAGTTGCCATTTAGATTTTTTCTTAATATTATTTATATAAACTTACTGGAGGGTATATAATTCACGGTTTAAAGAGCACTGAGTGAACTGTGTATAGAGTGTAAATAATCCTCTTTAATTGGAGGAAGTGCAATTGGATTTAAGTTTAATTGTAATAAATGTTGTATTGTGGAAATGTCTTTAAATATTGTGATATAATTCTAAAGAATATTATATCATGATATACATTTTGGCCATATAGTCCAGCCCTATTTACTAGATTATACACATAATCCAGAACCATAACAAAAGGGTCAGCTATGGTCAGAGAATTCAGTTTTAACAAAATTGCAAAGTAAAATGTAGTATTTGACCATTGAAAAGAATGAATAATCACGTTAGCCAGCTGCGGCACTTCTTAAAAGGGGCAGCAAGACCAGGGCAGTTGTATCGAACTCTGGCCTCCTGGGACTCTTTGAGGCTGTAACGATTCTTCAAACTCTGTCAACACTTTGTCCTTCAGTCTAAACAAAACTGACTGACCAGCAGGCCACATGATACACCTCTAGAATCTATCAGTATTGACAAGTGTGAGATGTCCACAACAGCACCCACCACATACTCTAAACCATACTCTAACAAACATTTTATCAGGTTAATTAAAAGCCTTAATAAATGCCTTAAGCAACAATACTTTTTAAGTTTAGTCAGCAAGAAAACATTTGGGGAAATGTTTTTTTTTTTGTATTGTTGTTGCACAGGCTAAAAACATTTTTTCAGTGTATGGGGCAGTATCCCAGACAAGAGCTAAGTCCAGCCTTGAACTACACAGCATTTAAAAGAGAGATTGTCCATACAAGGGAAAATATAATGTACAAATAGGCTTAATTCCTGCCCATTAAACCAACCCAAAAGCACACTGCAGCAGTTAGAATAGAATTAAGCAAAACTAATATGTGTATCAGATTGCTACGTCTGTATACTATAGAGCAAATTCTTTAACCATGTGGGTTGTATAGATTAACCACTGTAAACAAACACACACATATAGCTGTAGGATATTCCCTGTTCTAATCTCTAAAGGCCAGCCGCAGAGATGGGGGATGGACTTTAGAGCATATCTATTGAGTATAAATGCACTAGTGGCCAGCAATTTTAAACAGTTATTGATCCAGGTCACATGTCAAGCCAGCCCATGCGACCCTAACCATGACCAGAGGTGGGGGGTGAGTGGGGGCACAGAGGTGACCAAACCACAGAGCATATAAGATTAAGAAAGAGCCTGGGGTCTTCTCTCGTATTGTAATAAAATAATATATACACACATTTATATTTAGAAGGGTGCATGAGGATGAAATCCTAATTATAGCCAGAATGAAACCCATAAATAAATATAGAGAGCAACTATATAATATAGACTTGTAGTCATTCAAGGTCAGTATACTATATTTGTAAATGTTTATGAATATTAGAGTAATATGAATGAATAGTTTAGGATTTATCTGTTATTTCTGCTCACCTGTCTCCTTTAGATCGTCGTTTCTGGGTGCTCTTGCCTTTGGGTCTCTTCTCACTGCCCACACAGTGGACCCCTCCAGGTCCTGTTACCCGCACAGACTCCAGGCCTTTGGAGGACTTCTTGAAGGTAAACTCCACAGCCTCACCTTCCTTCAGACTCCGAAATCCCTCCATGTGCAGCTTACTCTGAGAGAAAAAGGACAATAGCAATCAGTATTTAATATAAAGAATGACCTCAAGCATACTATTTAGTGTAGGACTAGTTTTATTCTAGTTCCACACGATCACATAAGGAAAAATCACTAACATGTTCAATTTTCAGGCAGTCCTCAAACTGTCTTAATAAAAAGACAAATATTGCTTTGGATGAAACAAGGTGGTCAGAGGAGGATGGGTCCTCTATTATAAGTCTTGATCTCTCAAAGGTTTCTCCTACAGCTTTGGAGAAGCTTTTCTTTTGTCCCTGTTGCTCCATTGCAGCAACAGCAGCTGTTAAAAAGCACTATACAAAATAATTTAATTTGAACAGGTAATTTAGCCTGTAATTTTCTCATAGGAGAGAAAGGAGAGAGAAAAATACAAAGCTGTCTGAGTCAGATGGAAATAAACCCACAGTTAAGCTTTTATTAAAGTGTAAATTATCTTTAAAGTTGACTTTAGAATTAAAAAGCAAAATATATTCTTAGTTTTAGGTATTGTGTTCTAATTGTTTTACTGAAAGAAGCTGCCATGCTGTGTTTACAGTAGCTGTAGTGTGATTTGTGGAATCCAAATATTTATCAGATAGAGCATGATGCCTTGGTTAGAAAGTGAATATGACTATGAATATGTTAAAACCCTATATCCTGTTTTCCATTAGACTAAGGTATGCAGTCCATACAGCACTACTCTCTTCCAATCTCTCTCTCACACAAGCACATACCCTCCCCCAAAACCACACACCGATCCCTTAATTCCTAACTCACTGACACACTGACCACTACGGTGGGATGGCCTGCTTGGGGTGGGGGTCCAGGGACATTCCTTAAATGGTTGTTCGGCATGAAAGCATACAGAGATGTTGAGATGAACTAAGATACATGCACCACACCCCATGATTTTACATACGGCAGGACAACAAATTTAGGTTTTTGATCACAGCTGTTTTTTTACATAGTAGCTGGGTAATTTTAAGAGTTAAACAGTTTATATTGCTTACAATTAATAAACAATTATATATGACAAGCTGCTGTGTTGCTCAGTTGGCTCAGGGTTTAAGTTCTCCTGCATGATGCTTCAATGTCGCAGAATGAATAGGGCAGGGTCATGTAGCTACACAAGTTGTAGTATGTTTTCAAGAGAACGGGACATAAACACTCACAGTAGTGAGGTATAAACTGATGAAAAAATATATAAAAGACATGAGCAAGATTGTGTTCATTTAAAGTTCTGAAAGTCAGTTTAGTTTAATTTTCAGTTAATTCCACATCCCTATATGTAAATAAATGATGTGGTTGTCATGAAGTTTTCTAATGAAGAACAATTTTAGTCAAAATATATTTGAAAAACAAAAAATATATATATTACTCAGCCAGCTTTAGAAGTGTGTCAAGAGCAATGGTAACGCAATAGGAGCTCAGGATATTGAGACGTTTTATAGCCCCTGTGTGCCATGGGTCAGGTCAACACTTCAACTGAATAAAGAACTCCCTCCTTGTCTGTGAACAACACAGCTTACAACTAAAGTAAAGGACATAATCTTTTTAGCCATTGGATTTAAACGTTCGCTTTTCAAATATCAAAGGCTTATTTTTTAATGCATTTGTGTTCACAAATATATAAGATCACACCCACCCAACAGATACCTCCTGATCAGCACTAAGACTGTAAGAACCGAGACTGGCCTATGTTGCCCAATCAAGAAGAGCATGGCAGACAAAAACAAGTCGGATTGACTTTGATGACTAAAAGGCCGCCTCAAGCAAGTTGGGGAAGGGCAGTGAATTTTTACAACTGTATTTCGTCACTTGCAGTGTCCCCTTTTCAAGAGCATCCATTGTGTGTCAGTCACAGTGACCGTTAACCCATTTCCCCTAACGCATGTGACCCCACCCCCTCAACCCCTCAAATCCACTTCTCTCTGTTGTCACAAGTCATGAGTAACATTACTTTCTTAAGTCCTAAAAAAGCTCCGGGTAAAATGTTGTTGTGGAAAATGATCAGGTGAACCCTTTTTTTAAAAGCATCGACAAGGAAGCATCAAGATATGTCCAAATATACATATTTCAGTGTATACAATATACAAATTCCAAAGGGTTCCAAAAATTGTCACCCACAAAAGTCCCTCTAAATTAAATATGAAGGGTAAACAAGTTTCTTCATATTACACAGACACACACATTTTAAGACAGCATTAGGAACAGCAGAGTTACTATTTTACTTTATTACTATTTTATGCGTATGTTACAAAACATACCCTGCCACAGCACTGAAAGTTAAACAATTATTTAACAGATATTTACAAATATTTAAGATATTTATAATCAAAGAGTATTATAAAGTTCCTGGACATTAGAAAATAACTGATTGCCTCTGCACAAGTCACAAATTCTCACTACTCTCAAACCAAACTTTAAGTTTCAGATTGGCTTTATATATATTTTGCATTATTTAAAGTTCTCCAAAATGTAACACTTTCAAAAATAAAAATGAAAATGGTTGTGTGGAATAATCAAGGAAGGATGTACTTGGTTCTCTAAAAAACATTTCAGTGGATGGTTCTGTAATAAATATTTTTTGTTATTAAGAAAATGGTTGCGAAGGATCTTTTCAAACTTTAAGCATTGTTGGAGTGTTTCTATGACTATTCATCCAATATGAATCGTTTTAACAGCCACCATTATGAAAACATTATTTTTGGTTTAACGGTGTAGTTAAAAAACATACATTTTAAACTTAGTATATATTTTTCTCAGATTTACCCTACTCCTTCAAATGAGCTTGTTTGTTAAGTTGTAATCAGCACATTCCAAAGTGTCTTAGAATGTGTGTAAGAGTGTTGAGTCAATATTTTGTAACTTTGTAAGCTTTGTGTGTTCAGTGTGACATTCCACTTGAAAAGGTTCAGAGGAAATAGACAATACAACAAATTTGGAAACACTTTTTTAAGAGTGACATATGTGTCTAATTCTACTTTCAGTGTGGAGTTTACACAAACAGGCACTTTAAAAAAACAGGAGGGGAAGTGGAGGAAGACATCAGAAGATGAGAGGCTTAGAGGACAATGGGAGGGATGGCTCCTCAGATAAAGCGGGGGTTGGTCACGGCCGAAGGGAGAGCTTTATTGGGATGCGTCTGTCTTTGTCCGCCTGCACAAAGGCCAGCGGACCCCAGCAGTTAATGTTCTCTGACATGCAGCTCCTAATTTAGGGCTGAGGCCCATTACTACGGCTCCTGTGGGTCCAGCATGTGGACCACCCTTCTCTTGATGATGACTGGAGCATTGCCCTTGGCACCAAAATGACTGGCTGCCAGTCAGTGGCAGGAAGCAACTGATTACATAGTTATTGTACTTCAGGTGTCTTTGCTGGAATTTGTGGCATTTGGTGTAAAACAAGAGTAAATTAACTTGAGTATTCAACATATTCTACAATACTTATTTTCCAACTGTAAATATGTAACAACCGAGCTCTTTCAATGAATAACTATCAACCATTGTCCCTTTTGGGAGAATTAAGCTATCCCTTTTTCTGACTTCCAAAAAAACTTCACTTATGACACATAAAATATAATAAATGATTTCTCTAATACAGTATATAGTTGTCGAAAGGGGTCAACTGCATATATATTTTTTAAATAGTTAAATAGACTTCCAGGGAAAATGTTTATTTTTATTTAAAATATATATATATACGCTCCACAACTACATGTTTATGTACTTATTGTACATATTTTGCCAGGTTTAAAATAAACAGATGATGTCTGGTTAATTGAGCTTGTACTAAAAATGTACAAGGCATGGTAAAATAAGATACATATTTTAAAAACAGACATATGCTGAGCAGGTAGAATATATTTACGAATATATTTACAAAAAAATGCTCAATTTAGCTGGCATAATTAATGGTGCTAACAGTCAGGGCAGAAAAATGACTTCACAGCAGGGGATCTCAGAGGATTTAGGAGAAATAAAACCACTGTCTCCAAGCAAGGCTTTTGGCAATTAGCATATTGTAGCTTGAGGGGCAGGGGGAAGGGCCCTGTGAAGACCACAGATAGTCCTCAATGACTTTATAGCAGGAACCTGGAGTGTTGAGGACAGGATGAAAAGGTACACTATATGCGAAACCAAGCCATTGTGTTTTTCAAGTTGAAGACTGTGGAGTCTCACACTCATGTGGGAAATGAGAAAGAAAAGGTAACCACCCACCATTACCATGGGTCATTTCAGGACAACTTGGTTTCACTGGCTTTAGGAACTGGCAGTACAATCACTATTACACTATTAAGCTTTGCTGATTTAATATCAGCTATTTTTTATTTGCTTATTTATTTCCTTTTTTTGCTCAAAAATAAAGTCACATCTAAAATACTTTTATACACAATTTTGGGCATTTCATCGTGTACTTTGTTTTTGTCCTTGTAAAAATGTAGAAAAAATGAGGTGTTGAGATGAAAGATGAGGTTGATTTTTTTTTTTTTTTTTTTGGAGGGAAACGCACCTGATGGACAAACACATCGACTGGACCCTCTAGAGGCTCGCCCTCCCGGCTGTTCATGGACAGGAACCCAAACCCCATCCGTACATTAAACCACTTGCAGACGCCGACGCCGTGGTAGGACTGCGAGTCTTCCTCAGTACTCGGTCCCTCTTCTTCCTCAGTTTTTCCGCAGCCTCCTGCAAAACAGACGGGAGCCATTAACAAGAGTCTACATGGCAAAATGAGCACATAAATCCATTACGATCCCAATGAAGGAGACTGTGAATTTAAAATTTCATTACAAGAGGCGAAAAATTAGCCAAGCGACCAAAGGTCGGAGACCAGTAGGAAATTGTATGTTTAAAATTAATAATTTTGGATTTTTTTTATACATTTAATGAATAGCACACCTGTGCACCATTTAACCCTACAAAGTAGTCGGTGCCTCCTTTCTTCTGTTGTTTATTTTTTGTGTGTACTTATGTGTGTATGTTTTTTTCATTCTTAATCATCAATCAAATATTCGAGTTTTGAAATTAAACAGGGAAAAAGTAAGAGTCTATTCATTTAGATTTAAACTAAGTTAACTAACTTAACACATTTAACGTCTTGGAAATTTACTCTTCAGTTCATTTACAGATGCTATAGGCCGGTCAGCTGCACGCTGTTCCTCTTTTACAGAAAAAAAATGGTTCCACATGCATAAACTGTTTTTTTTTTCCTTTCTTTTTTAAATTATCAAATCTGATCACATTTCCCTGCTTCACAAACATGATATTTATTCATCCCCTCACCGTGAAAGTCCTGGTGCGAAATAGATCCCATCTTCAGTCAAAAGAAAGTCTGCAGTTGTGCGTTTATCCTCTCTCTTAACCAACGTGGCCCCTCTACACACTCACACTCAAACCCAATCTTGGTGAAAACAAAGGAAGGCCCGACGCCGTTCGACCCCACTAGTAAAAAAGTGGGAGGGTCAGAGGGAAAGATTTGGAGAAGAAACCCTAAAACCTGCCACAGTGCTGGGAAACCCAACCCCCAGCCATCCTGTCCCGCGGACCAACACCTTGAGAAAGGCTACCTCTGTGAAACCCCCATACCACCCACCCCCCAGCCACCACACACATATACACTTTCAGGCAGGCAGGCAAGCTTACTCACCCTCTGCCATGCTGCCACTTCTCGGCTTTAACCTGGAGGTGTAACTCCTTCTCCCTGTGTGATCTTCACACTACAGCAGGCTCTGGGTCTGCCTCGTAAAACCCGCGGCGCTCTGTTCTCCAGGTGATTCCTGTGAGGGGCTGTGGATCTGTGGGTCTGAGGGTCTGTGGTCACTCTGAGTGGTCGCTCCGCATCTCCGACCCCCCATGTATGTTTCAGGTCAAGTCCACGTGATTGGCCCTTTCCTCTGTGCTCCTGATAAACAGCACATTCCGCAGGGAATGGCCTCTTTCTCTCGCTCTCTCTCTCTCTCTCTCTCTCTCTCTCTCTCTCTCTCTCTCTCTCTCTCTCTCTCCAATCACATGTGGGCCCCCGTCCCCAACACCACCACTGAGTATTGATAATGCTGATAATGCTATTTATCTAGCATTCAAATGAGCACAACACATGGACAGAAAAAAAGAACAATAATAAGTTTCACGTTTTTTACATGTTACTGTGTTTGTCAGATGTGTGTAAATTCATAAAACTGTATCATTATGTTTCTCACCAAATAAATCTAGCAGTTGCGTAAAGAAGTTCTCCACAATTATGTATAGAATCGTTTTACACTGAACCTTAGCAAAAGTTAAGCAACATTTTCTTTATTGTTTTGGGTTTGGGATTTACGTTTTTGCGTATGTGTGATTTAATATAAGCACATCATTAACATGGCTTAGCTTCTCCTACAACCCCCGTGACTTTTAATATAGAAAACATCACCATCACATTTTCTTCACTGAGTAAACAAACCTTGTACCATCTTTTACTGACTGTTAAGATGTGCAGCAACAACCACCAACAATATAAATGCCGCCCCAGTGAAAACAAAGTGATATATTAACAATGTTATCGGATTAAGGAAAATCTTTCTCTGTATATGCAGATGCAAACTGGATTGTCCGAGACTGTCAAATCTACAGAAAATAATGTGTCTGCTGAGTTGAACCTGTTTTAGTTTCAAGAATCTGAGTCGCCTGACGACTTACTGCAAACATTGTGAATATGCGAATCTGCAATACTGCGAGTCTGGGGTGTTAAATTATTGATTGAGTGAAACAGAAACCGATCAATGACTTGGAGGTGATCAGTCATGTAATTCCGCGGCTGTCGCAGTGCGCAGTGCTGCCGAACACTGCAAATTCACTGCAACAGGGCTATTCGAGTGTTCTAAAAAATAACTAATACAATGGATGATTTATAATCATTTCACATCCATAATACAACGTGAATAATAACTATAATCTTACAGTAATGTATAATGTGTACTCATACACTGAAAATGTTGCTGTCTTGCAAAAGCAATAATTTTGGTTTGAAGCTCAGTAACGTTGGACAGTTTATTGCAGTAAAGGTAAAAAACCAACACAGCTTTTCATAGGCAGATAGTTGTCCGACGAGATTTTCAAACAGGTTTCCCACATTTTTAGTAGGATGGGATGGGATGAGATCCCGCCCTCTGCTGGGAGTGTTAGTACCCTTTCCCACAGGCGACCACACACACACACACAAATACAAAAAGGGTGTGTGTCTGAGAGAGCAAGAAAGAGAGAGAGAGAAAGATAGATAGAGGATGAGTCCAATGCCAAGGTTCTGAGTTGTTAGACACGATTTATATGTATAGGATTGACGTGTGGCTTCTGTAATTCTTGGTCGTTTCTTGATGTGGATTGTGTCTTATTTCTACGTTTTAGATTATTTTTGACAAGCAGTCTAGCCTATTTTATAAACTCCACTTTCTTTATGTTTTTGCTATAATAAACAGAATATTCATGCTTTTTTAAAAATGATTAAATTTATTTTTAAATAGATTTTAATTAATTTACGCTTATTCAGCAACTTTGAATGACCGTGATTTTCGTTTGAATTAATGAAAACAGCTTGACCTTAAACGGATACCCAAGTTGAAATAAAATGGATGGAATGTGGCATGATAAACTCTTGTTCATTTACTGCCGTGTTTTTAAACAGGAGATTTTAAAGGTTTTTCCGACGTGCTGAGATCGGCTTTAATAAGATCTTATAATAAACAGTAAAAGTTCGTTACTGTTTCAAGCTTTTCTGATATGATTTAGGTAAAATATTTCTACATTAGTTATTTTAGAACGAACTCTCGAAACAGTGTACCATTTTAATATATGTGTCCGAAAAGGCAGAAAACAGAAGTGACCAGAACAACAGATCTCTCAGCTCAGTCATCTCCTGCTGAGTCAGCCATTATTTGGCCGACCTACTTTTATTCTCCTCCGTTTCGACTAATACGATTAATTAATGTATAAGTTAATTGAAGTGTTTTTATACTAAAACGAATATCTAAAGAACAGATTGAGAATGTCATATTTCATATAGTGTGAAGAATGGTGTGGGTCAATGAGCCCGAAGTCACACACTTTTGTCTCGCAGATCAGCACCATTCAAACATCATGAGTCAGATTGACCTGTGGGACTGGCAATACAATCCCGACTTCTGCTCACTTCGGATAAATAGAATAGATGAATACAATTAAACCATGCGTGCGATGTTTCTGTGAAATATTTTAAAAGTACATTTTCAGTGGCAAGTCCTTCGTGTTCTGAAGGTGTGCAGGTTTTTTAGGACGTTTAACACAAAAACATAAAGCGGAAATTCTATATATTTATATCGCGATTACCAGTGAAAACGGCTTAGCTAGCGACTTTCACACAACAATACCTGACGATGAATGGGTAACAGTTTTAATAATTTAGAGCTTAATGTTTATGATATATGTTAAATAGAATACCAGAGTAATTATAACACCTGGCATCTATGAGGAACATTCTGTTCATGTGTACATTATCAATAGGAGCAGATATTGTTTTGTTAGAAGTTTTAAGCTTATGTTCAGAACACAATTACACTGGAAAAGTGTTAAATAAACCTGTTGTTGGTTCTACAAGTTTAATTAAAAAAAAAAACATTTGTGTATGATAAGTAGCACAGGAGCACATATAATAATACAGTTTTGCCTTCTTAGATGTAGAATTTTTATAGAAATACAATCGATAGAACTAGAAGCACAATAATTTAATAAGTTAATTTTAAATTAATTTATTAATTAAAATTTACATGTAAAAATATAGAAACTATATGTTTATATTGTTTCATTTCCACGGAATATTTATTTTCAATAATAACTATAATTTATATTTAACTTGAGCAAGGAAAAAAAATACAATGCAGCTTACATAAGCTAAAATGAAATAATAATAAAAAAAATCAACCAAACCAAAAACAAAACTCTGCACCCCCCAAAAAATCATTGCATGTTGAAATATGTGACTTTACTATAAATCTATAAACGTTTGAAATAATAATAATAATAATAATAATAATAATAATAATACATGCCACTCCACCAGAGTTGTTTTGATCATGCATGATGCAGAGATCAAAGATTGAATATACAAATGAACAGAGTAACAATATAACCATTTAACCAAAAGCTAACCATCAAACAAATAGTACAAAAATGTAACATGATGGAACAACCTTTCAGAATGAAACACCTCTTCTTTTATGATACATACTTTAGGTAAGAATATCTTTACTGAATAGAATCAAGCTTTGGCATTGACCACCCCAATCAATGACAAACCCCCTATAGCAAGGAGATACTAAGATAAGACACAATGAGCTCATCTTTTTCTGTTTGTTCCCTCAATCGAATGTTATGACAATAATATGTGCTGAAGAATTAAAGTATTGTAGAAGAAGTATTGGGAAATATATCAATATAAATTCAGTTGTTTAGAAACCTTATTTTTCTATACTTGAGATTAATTTAATATATTATTTTCATTAATCATGCCTATAAACAACATGGTTCTTTAGGTGTCTAAAAATTCTTATTTTTGGTATCACAGAAATAACAACTGATAAAGCTAATATTTAGGTCTAATATAAATACTCTAATAAAGTGTCCTTCACAGATAAAATACTAACTTTTTATTTGGGGAAAATGCTAAACCAATATTCATATGATTACAGACTGTTATTAACTGATATTTAAAACTAAAATGGCTTTGTTAAATCCGCCAACTTTTAAAAAATATATTTTTTAACTAACAATGTAGACTATATGTGCCAGAAATCACTGTTAATCATAGACTGTTAATCACACATGTTAGATATAGACTGCAAAAAGTAAACTGATTTGTTTTATAAGATAAAAAATACAGTGACTGAATACAAATGTCTTAAAATGTACTAGGTTCTTTGTTCTTTGAAATTGAAAGAATAAAAGAAAAACAAATTTAGATTTCTAGTTAAAAAGATTTCTTTTATAAGTTTTTTATTTGCTTATGAGAAAAATCCTGATAAACAGTCTGTCAGATTTATTATGTGTTTTTAAATAGCAGTCTTGTTTGCAGCTCATATAATGATGGAAACAACAGATCTTAACTAATAAAACAGTGGTGAAGGTCACAATACTTGTGAAAAGTCCATGAGTATGTTTTAAGAAGATTTTCTTTGTAAGAATGGTTAGTAAATAAGGCCCATTTTTACAGAACCAAAACCAGCACAATTTTTACTGTGTTCAGTAGTATATTTATAATGTATAAACTTATTCAGCTGAAGGAAAAAAGAGCTTTACAAGCTACAGCTTATAAAAGAGAAGCTACTTGTTTGATTAGATGGATAGCAGGCCAGGTCTACAGGTAAAGAGAAACACAGCTGCCCTTCCCCCCAAACTCAGCCAAACAATCAATATTAAATCTGCATGCCAATTGATCAAGACATTGTTTCCTAGGTGATGCAACGAGGCAGCACCCAGTCAATAAGCGCACTCACACACACACACACACACACACACACACTACCACAGCAATTACAAAAGTATTTTTTTTTTTTGTGGAAACTATTGTATTTTTCTAAGAAAAATAAATATAATATTAAGGTTTTCTTTCCAATATTTATGAAGCCACTTGTTATAACGTTACAAATATACTGAACTTTTTGTACGTTTGAACCCTTTCAGACCTGAATTATGTTCCAGTAATGGAAAAAGAAGAATGCAATTTTCTGTCTGTAATGAGCACAAAAAAGACTCTAATGTCGTAATATAAACTGTATGTAAAAATTAAATCCAGTTAACTGAACTATTCAATTGCTTTTTTAATGACCATTGCATTGAAAGCCTGTGGATAAAAGTTTTTTTATATGATGTCGACCTGTTTATAAATACAAACATCCCTAATCACATTAAAAAGTGTTAATCACATACAATTAGTAAAAAAATTAGTTTTCTTTAATGACTCCAGTGCTGCCATGCTATAATGTTTGAGTTTAGTGCTGTTTTTTTCAGTGCAGTGGGTGCGGCTAAGCTACTGTTGTTTCAATTGTCTTATAATCTTTAAACAAACAGGTAAATCATAGTGTACAAAACACACTTTTTCCCTGAGCCCTTAATTTCATTTATCGACAATTTTAATTGCCTTCATGAATAAAAATAAGTCTAAATAAAGCATAATATTATTTAAATATAAAAAGTTGTCCAATTAAAATGAAGGAATTGTCAATATATGGCTATTTGTTGGAAGGGCTCAAATCAGTTTTGCTCTAAGTTTCAAAATTCCACACTGAATATCAAGAATCTTCAACACAGGTTAAGTTTTCAATTTTGAGGTATTCAAGATTATGTAAGAGTGGATCTGCTGTGCATTTGATGTGATATATATATATATACTTTATGTCTTACAGGAAAACACACAAACCCAAAGTATAAGCTCCAGCGCCAGTGTGAAATTGGCTGTTATACCATATTTAGTAGCACCATTGCAGAATTTAGATAATTTACAGAGACGTAAAGCAGAACTCTTTTGTAGAAGCATCACTTGAGGAAGGGTAGAAGGTAGAAGTGAAAAGGGGTAGCAGTAAAAGAGAACCGAGTTCAGTTTCCATTTTTCAGCAAACACTGTACTCTAGTGGCTATAGTGTTTACTGCACAGAAGAAAAAAAGACCTTTTACATCAAATTATTACAATTATCCCGAGGGGGGATGGATTCCTCTGACTGAGTCTTGGTTCCTCCTAAGGTTTTTACCTCTTTATGTAAGGGAGTTTTTCCTTGCCACTGTGTCACCACAATAATTGGCATATCTGTGGTGCTGCTTATAAGAGGTGTGGACTTGTTTTTTCTCTGTAAAGCACCTTTGTGACAACTTTTGTTTTGTTGTATAAATAAAATTAAATTTAATTAAATGAATTACAAGTGCTACCCATGCAAATAGAAAAAGTAAGGATAACATGACTTACTTAATTTATATTGTAATATAATTTACATTTGCTTTTCTGACAAACACATACGACAACGACAATACAAATGTTTTCTTTCTTTGTTATCATTTTTCCTCTTTTTCTTTGGTGAGAATGCAGGGTTATTGTAGTATGTATTTGTTCTAGAGCAAATATTCAATATAAGGATAAAAAGAGCTTTGAGTAACCTGGAAGACCACTCACAAATCCCTCTGCACCACTTCGTGTGCAATGATGTGCTCTTCAGTCTACACTGGCAGTCATAAATAATTGCTCTGAGATAAATCTGCCATAAATCAATGTTTGGCATATGTTCTGGGAGTTTTTGAAGGGATCAATCTCATCTTTTGTTTGTGGAGAATCACAAAAAACACTTGATATGCCAATAAGACAATAAAAAGTTGCCACATCAGTCATCAAATTATGTGGTGGGTAGAGGAGTGAGAAAGTTCAGGTGGACATCACCATCACAGTAATAATATATGATTGAGAGGCTGTGAGACTGTGGGAAATAAAAGAAAGAATAATCAAGCCTCTATAGGAGGTGTGTGGACAGCAGTGAATAATGTCTTATGACAGCTTGACAAAGTGGTGTTAGAAAGCGTCTTGTCTCACAAGACTGTCCCGTTTGACTGCCAGTGTAATATGTGGTTGTATTATTACAGTTTTTATTATGTGCAATACAATCCCTAACTCTTGGGAGAGGCTGAGATGGTGAGTCATATTAGCTTTCAGTCTCACACGTTATTAGTTATTGTGTTCTGGTGTTTTAGCTGTACCTATTTCTAATAGGTGTGACCATGCACACAAACAAGACAGATACTATAGCAGTACAATGAGCTGTACTGAATGCAGTTGGCCTGAGTAGAAGGGTACTTGCCTAGGAATATACGGCTGTGAGAGTTTGAAGTTCTGATTTTGAGCACAGAATATTGTAATATCTTAAACCAGAACTCAATAGTGCATATAAAGGACCCTGAGTGAGCTGCAAAATGATTTCACATTGGGCTTAGAGGGCAATCAGTATGATTTTACTTGATATGTATGTTACCTGGCCAAGTTAACCCCCTGACCCTTATTCTCTCATACAGCTGCTGGGTCCTTTAAAAAAATGAAATTTAATTAGTAGAGGACTTCATCCGTGGTATGTAGGCCTCTTTCTCATCATCTTTTTTTAAGCACTCTGTGGTTAAAGGTCACACTTTACACTCATTATATGCTTGACCACTTCTTGTGTCCTGGTGTGATCTCTGACAGTTCTGTTGCTGATCAGGCGAGCTCAGTTTGCAAGCCCTGATGAAGATGCTGAACAGAGATGACAGACCCTAGAGGCTTCTCCTTCATCTGCTCAAGTAAGTATGAGAAGAGCTTCAGCCAAAATGTCTACACAGTAATTGCTTAACAAGAACAACAGCAGTGGATGCAGCTGCCTGGATGCAGCAATAATAAAACAATGTAAGTAAAACAATGTAGTATCATTAGAAACAACAATATCAAAAAGGGTGAGATAGAAGTGCTCCTTTTGTTTTCCTAAAGGACCTTCACTTCACTGAAATGTTATTTTGAAAACTAAACATGGTTCTTAAATAGAAGAGCTGTACTTTATTATGTATAACAGCACCGCAAAGTCCTTAAAACCATTTATTTGCCAGTCTTGGCCCTTGAGTACATCTCCTTTGTTCACAATTTGTAGCTACTTAAAATAATTAAAAAATATTTGGTAGGCTGGTAAAAATGTGGTAGGCTGTGTATTGTGTGCCCTAAAATATCTTAATCAGTGGGATTCCTTAATGCCTTTTTGGCTTTCAAAGACTCTGAACAGTGGCAGAGTCTAATCAATGGGTTATAGTACTTTGCTACATCATACTGGGCCTTCTTCCACAACTAGGCAAAATGGCTATACCCAGATATTTACAGTTTTTTTATGCTGTCACTGTTAAATTTTGTAATTGTTTCAAAGTGGCTTCAAGAGACCAAAATCAATTAATGAAATTGTAAGACAATTGGGAAAAAATGTAAATAAATTGAAAAAAAAAAAATACTTTTAAATTACCATAGTGTATGTGCTGTGGCTCTAGGCTTGGGATGATGCTACCTTAAGCACTAATATTTGTGTAAAAACTGGTAATATTATTGTACCATGTTTGTCTACAGGCTTCTGCTTATACTACTTTCAGTAATGGGCCTATAACTCTCAGCTTGTCCAGAAATGCATGTGCAGGCTAAAGAAAGTTATATGAAATCCACTGCACAACTGTAGGGGTGGGCAAAGATGGAAAAATCCAAATTCTTACCAATCCATCCCAGGGCAGACAGACACAGACAGACACACAGACACATTCACTCACACACTCACACCTAGGTGGCATTTTTTAACCAAGTTCCAATTAGCCTGAATCTGCCTTCGTTGGACTGTGGGAGGAAACCGGAGGAAACCCACGCAGACACGGGGAGAACGTGCAAACTCCACACAGGGAGGCCCGGGTCACTCCAGCCGGGAATCGAATCGAAATAGCACTTAGCAACTTAGCAAAAATATTTAAAGATTTTTTTTAAGTAGCAAAATTTACAATTTCCAAGAACCAATGAGAAAAGAGAATGCAAATTAGCTCGCAATTTTTTACACTGAGCTCTGCACAGCGCAGCAGCGGCAGTAAACAGAGAGAGAGAGAGAGAGAGAGAGAGAGAGAGAGAGAGAGAGAGAGAGAGAGCTGTAACCTAAGCTCTCTCGGAGCGACTGTGACATTAGTGATACTCAGCCGTTATGCCTCCATGCTGCAGTTTCACAGCGCTGAGTTCCAGCAGCAGCAGACAGACCACCAGAGACTGAGCGAGCCGCCGACCCGATGCAGCAGCAGCAGCAGCCCGCGTCCCCGCACTGACCGCACGCAGGCTTTGTTCTCTAACCGGATTTGGGAATAAAGTGCCGAGGGGGATCAGACCAGGCTAGCGCTCTCTGATACAGCCTCTGCTGCTTCCTGCACATGTAGCTACCGGGCTTTAGTCCTCTCTTATGTTCATGTTTGCCTGTAAAAGTGGGCTAATCTGCTGAATCCGCGCGAACTGAGATAACGTTACACCGACCTGGAGTTTATTAACCTGACAGGACCGAGGCTGTTTGTACCGAGGCTCGTTTACTACATCCCGGGCTGAGCAGCCGGATGTGTTGCTGGACTTACCGCAGTACGGATCAGCGACAGTGCAGGGATACAGTGTAATCTGCAATAATGTAAGAAGTCTCAGAGATCCGGCGCTGCTGGGTCAGCATAATAAACAACGCTGTTAAAGTGAGGACGGATAGTCAAGTCTGGGCAGAGAGGAAGTTTAAGGACGTCTATACATTAGTTGAGTTATTGATTATTGATTATTGCATGTTCAATTTCCAACTTGCTTCATATTCTCTAGGGATTCCTTAAAAATATATTTATTTATTCATTTATTTATTGCAGAAATCGAAATTGAACACAATGCAAGAGTTGGATTTTTTGCGGATTTTGCCACTTTATAAATTATTGAATGCATAAAATATAAAGTCTAAATATTGTTTTTTTTGTTCTGTTCTAAGCTTTACAAAACTATTATAAGCAATAACAAAGCTACAAATTAATTTGATTTATATAAATTGTATTAATCCCACCAGACAAACCAACAAAACACAATATAACTAAAATGCAATTTGAGCACGTCATCAGCAACGTCATTGTTCGCTTTATTTATTAATTATTCAGTCTTTTTCCTTATTCAGCCGAACACCCAAAGTGCTTTTTGCCATTTTCAGTTACATATACCAAATATTCGAATATTTTAATTTTCTTGCACCTTTTAATCGATGGCTCGACTGCGCAGGAGAGCTTGCGTGGCTCTTTTCCTTTTCACGCTCTTCATTCTTGCGACTTTAATGGGCTTAAGAACTCTAAAGCCCACCGAAGGCTTCTCGGCTCTGGCTCCAGGCGCAGACGCGCGGCCGGTGGTGGTGGAGAAAGTGGACAGGCGCTCGGTTCCCAGCGACGTCCAGCCCTCCTTACCGGGTCAAGCACGCAATGCTAAAGTGGGAGGCTCGAACTCCAGCCCGGACAAAGGCATATCCTACGATGTTCACATATTTTACAACATGTGGTATGGGACCCCGCAGCTGGACGAGCGGTATCTGCACTGGGACCACATTCTGGTGCCCCACTGGGATCCCAAAATTGCTGCTAGTTATCCCAGGGGAAGACACCTTCCCCCAGAGGACATCGCGTCCAGCTTCTACCCAGAGCTGGGACCCTACAGCTCGAGGGACCCTGAGGTTTTGGAGTCACACATGGAGCAGATTGCAGCAACAGCGGCAGGTACACAACACTATAGTGTGCATGCAGATATTGTACATCACAGTCTGTTGTTTTTGATCTCTAAAAAAAAGATGTGACACTTAAAAAATACTTAAATAGCCTCAACTGCACTCAACTGGTGGACTCACACAAGACCTGAATAACAGCTACAGTATATATTAATGTATTTAGGCATTAAATGTTGTCAGTATCACCCAACTCTAATTGTTAAGAAGCTGAGAAGCTTTGCTAAAAGATAATATAAGATAATATTTTGGGTTGGGTAAAATCTGCAGGGTGTTAGATCTCCAGAACCAGAAAAAAACATCATTGCTAATGTCTCTAACAGAGTTTGTGGTTCAGCACTGAGTATGTGAACAGCACCACACCTCTCAGCTTATAATACCGCAGAGTGCATAAGGGAAAAGCTGGCATGCAGTGTAGTATAAGATATTTTACACACCAAGCACTACTAGTATTAAACATACCACATTTCAGAGAATAACAGTGAACATATCAAAATTTTGTAAACCACAAAAGAGGGTACTGAGATATACTGTATAGATATATCCATGCAGATAGTTTTGTGTACATCACTTCTAAAGAATGCATTTAGACACATTAAAGGAGAACTTTTGGTGTAGTAAAACATGATTAAAAGTACTTACCTTTGATAAATAGCATACCTTCGTTGTCCCACAACATTTTGAGATCCAGAAATTTGAACAGTTTTTCCTAACACCTTTCAGACTGGATGACGGGCCATAATTTTCCATGATAAATCGCTTTTTCCACCGTTATCCAGGCTCAAAGTAGCTCCACACCTTCTTGCTAGAATCTGGAGAGTTGACAGTTAACACGAGACATATAACTTAAAAAGTGCACAAGAAGCTTATTAAAAACACTGTTTATATCCTTTAACACTAGCTTCAGCTCTGAGTGCCACCATCACTGTACTGAAAATAACATAGACATATATATATATATATATATATATATATATATACACATACACATACTCTGCATAGTATAACAGCCAGCGCCAGGAGGCAGGCTATGCGGTGTCTATGTTATTTTCAGTTCAGTAATGGCGCACAGAGCTAAAGCTAGTGTTATGAGATGTAAACAGAGGTTTTTAATAAGCTTCTTGTGCACTTTTTAAGTTTTTAATGTCAGGGCTCTCCAGATTCTAGCAAGGAGGTGTGGAACTACTTTGAGCCTGGATAACGGTAGAAAAATCGATTTATCAGTGCAAATTATGCCCCGTGTCACCCAGTCGGAAGGGTGTTACAATTTCTGGATCTCAGAACGCCGTGGGAGAACGACTGTGTTCCATTCCTTAAAAGTAAGTACTTTTTATTGTGTTTTACTACACCAAAAGTCCATTTTACACCAGAGTTGAGGGCTAAAGAAAGCCCCCCATCATTGGCCTGTGGAGCAGTTGAACTGTGTTCTCTCAAATGACTGTGCTCCATCCAATACTTTTGGGATGAGTTGGGCAGTAGGAGATGAAGTTGGGTGGTGATCATTCAACAGACTACATTGGAATCCTCACAGCAATCTAACAGAAAGCCTTCCCTGGACAGTAGATACAGGTTCTCCAACAACAACCAAATAATCTATCTTTAAATACTCTTAATTCTGAAGAAACCATGAACAGGTGTTCCAGTACTGTTTTCTATATAGTGTATTAGTGGCTTTTAAATGATACTCAGATACCACACTGACAGAGTAAAGTCTAGTCACACAGTGGGAACATGAGAACAGGACTGTGCTCAGGTGCCTTGTCTTTAATTAATGCGGCTGCAGGTAATATGTCACTGGCAGCATACGTCTGTTGTGGCACTAATGGATACCAAATATCAACTCGCACTTCAACAGCCAAATGTTTCACAGTCTATTTAGGTTCTATGTTTTATTTACTGTAAGTTGTGTTCATATTTATTTGTACTTGTGAAATATCAGACTTTTAAATGGCACTAAAGACTTAAGACTAAAGTTTTCAAAAAGTTTTTTTTTGTTCAAAATGCTCTACTTATTCACTATTAGGGACAGATTAGGACTGCAGACAGGCCAGTCCAAAACATGTGCCATTTCTTTATTATGTGTGCAATATGGTGTTTTACTTTGTCTTGTTGAATAATGCATGGAGCTTTTTGAAAAATGTCTCTTAAAGCTAGCATATATTTCTCTAAGATCTTAATCCAATTTCTGCCTTAATGCTGCATTACAAAATTGTACCAACAACCCCATACCATGCAGACACTGGCTTGCCTCAGTCGTTGCAAAGTAATCCTGTGTGCATATGGTTATATGAACCATAGTTGAACCTGAGGATGCTGAATGCTACGCTACCTAAGGAATCAGATATCATGGGTGTTCAGCTTAGGCTTGCAACTTTGTTATTTACATGCTAAAATTTCTCCTGATACCTTGATTAATTTTTTTCGGGGATCCATCTTTTTGAAATGTGTTGTAGGCTTGACATTTCTTTAAATAATGAAATTAAGTTTATCAGACAAAACAAAAAATATCTTGGGTTCATACTCTCTGCAAAAAAAATAAAGTAAGAAACATTTCCATACATACTGCCCTAATCTTGTAGTTTAAGATGCTTCTGATCTGAGGTGATATACAGTGCAAACATACACCAAATATTTGTAGTCAATTGCTTTAATTGCTCTGTCCTCTGTGAGTTAAGGTGTGTTGGTGGTGTCATGGTATCCTCCGGGCCTGGCTGATGACCATGGAGAGCCCACTGAAGATCTGGTTCCATCAATCCTGGATGCAGCCATCCGACATGGCCTGAAGGTAAGCATGGGTCATTCTGCATCATTAAGTAGATGACTAATTCAAGGTAAAGAATGTACTTAGACAAAGATATGAATTTCAAGACTGTATATTCTTTTTAGTCTTATAGAGTACAAAGATGATGTCATGGGATTGTCTGGAATTGGCTGTAATTGCTCACACCTTCAGTTAAATTAAAGAAAGAAATGCAGCAGAACTTGACTGGTTAGGGTGAACCTGTCATCTGAGAGCAATCAAGCGAGCTGGCATTTTCCCTTCCCTTCTGCTACAACACAAAAGCTCTCATCAAACTTTTACCCTCCATAATCCATGGGTTAGGTTACAGTAGTTCGTAATGCAACCCTGTAACATCAGACAACTTCTCATTAAGATACAGAATGGTGGAATAAGAGGCCTTAAGGAAAAGCAGATGATACACAGCCCAGGCACATTTAACTAATCATTCTGGATTCAATTTTACACTCACATGTTTATCAAAATCATAATACAGTAATTAAGTGTGAGCAAACATACAAACTCAAGCAGCTGATGACAGTTTTCTCTTTGTATCTAGTTCTGTTTTATCAGCTGGATTCACTGTGGGTATGTGTGTGTTAGCCAGCAGCCTTTTAAATGTCAAAGTTGAGCATATGAGCATGTTAGCAAAGAAGAAAAGCCCCAAGGCTGTTGTTAGTGTGTTTAAACAGCTGTACAGTAGTGCTACAACTATGCAAATGTGTGCTGACGCTGAGCAGTTGGACAGCACAGGGCAGGCATGTGTGTGTGTGTGTGTGTGTGTGTATGTGTGTGTGTTTAAGAGCAAAGCTCCAAATGATGAGAGAAAGGCGTGTAAGGGCACCTCTCCCCAGCTGAGCCCCATCAATAATGCATGTTCTGTGTTTGTTCAGTGCATGCTGCATTTCAGCATGGCAATTCAGATTGTTAAGCTGTACCCCTGGAACAATATCTACAGTTTTTATCTGTAAAGCCAGTATTTCTATTTTTATGTTGTTTATAATTCATATGAAGTTTGAGAGAAGGACTAGGCTTAAGCTCCCTGTCCTCCAATATAAATTTCCATCTCTACCTTTTGTGTTCTGGCAAAAAGTTTTTGTACCATCATATACTGTCTCCACACTGTTCTGCTTCTCAGTCCTACCTCAATTTATTCAGAGGGCTCTGCTTTTCTAGGCTGAAACTCAGCTCACAGGTTCCTCAGAGTGATGCCATAGAAGAACCAAAACTTATTTTTTAAAGACACTTTCAGTAGATGGTTAGCTACAAATAATGTAAAAACTTTTTTAGCATAAATATACACTGGTTTACATTGTGTACAATGGTTAAAAAGCATCACTAAAGTGCCCTCTAGAGTGGCAGAAATGAGTCAAAGATTCAAAGTGCACTATTATAGTAGGGAAAAAAGTGATAAAATGCTCACTAGGTTGCCCCTTCTTGCAATAAATTGTGATGATGTGCCCTCTAGATCAAAACATTTTGCTATTGCATCTTAATGCATGCCCATCCATGGATGCTCTTCCATATATATATCTGGAATATATATATATATATTTTATTTGGTTTGGAATTGTGTACCAATGTATTTATATCAAACAGGAATTTAAGCCAGGTCATCATTATTACCTATTCACAAACAAAGAAGGAAAGGACCAGTGTTGTGCTGAAATACAAAAAATCACATGCATCACTCACAATATGGGAGAAGAGCTGTACATTAATCCTAATTCCTAATCCCTAATTCGAATTAACAGAAATCTATAGGTAATCCCAAGGGGAAAGCTCATTCTGCCTTGAGACAGTCATGCATGTGAAAAGGAGTCAGATTCTGGACAGGGAGGCAGAATTTGGCAGAACTCCATTGTAGGAGATGAGGACAAAATGTAGCTTGAATGTAGCTGTAGTAAGTTATTTAGTGTGCTCACTAAACTGCAGTCTAAAATCAACTAATCAGACTAAACATAAACAATGTGAAAAGTGTTAACAAAATGTCTTGGTCCTGGTCTGGTCTTTCAGTTTTGAAAATGCTTAAATGGCAAGGCTTAAGGGTCTTTCAGTGCTCCCGGTCAGAAGTAGTTGTCCGAGGAGGGACGAACCACAAACTTGTTGGGCAGCAACCAGAAGAAGATCTAATGTGGCAGCAGTCTGAGGAATGGGAGGAATGTGTCATGCACTGTGCCACATATGGGGCTGTGTAGCTGCCGACTGGTCAGAGTGCTCATGTAATCCCTGTCAAACGGGGCTCAGAACTGGGCCTTGAAGCAAAAGATGAATGTTGTCTTGTCCAGTGAGTCCTATTTCCCTTTTGCATCATGAGGCATGTTAGCTGTGTGTGTGTGTCATCTACCTAGGAAAAAATTGCCATTAGGATGAATTAAGATAAGGAAGGACAACAGGCTGACAGAGGTAGTGTGGTGCTCTGGGCAATGTTCTCCTGGGAAACTTTGATTCGGAGCATTCGTGTGGATGTCAGTTTGACATGTACCAGTAGTATTGCCCAATGGCAGTGGGCTCTTTTAGCAGGAACATGCCCTGCCACACTGCACATATTGTTCAGGAATGGTTTCTTAGTCCGCTCCAGCATCTGCTACTATTATCTTGGTGTCAGAGACCACAGACCACTTTCAGAGGTCTTATAGAGTGCATACCTCACTTGTTAGAACTGCATGTACACTGCATTTGTGTAGTAATAATACATTATTTTCTTGCTACACATTTGGGCGTTGCACTCTGAATAACAGAAAAAAAAGCACAACATGCAATCTGACTGGTCGAAACTGAGGCATATGTCCAGAGACTCGTTTTGAATTTGGTATAAAACCACCAACAAACATGATTAACATTATAATGGAAGATGATTTTCTTTTCTTTCCTTTCTTTTTTGCTGCCCACTTGCTCAATTTAGACACAGCAAAAATTGGATTTGAGCTGCCTGTCTGAACAAAAGCCAGTGAAAGAGTTCAAAATGACCTTTGCGCATGTGTGTGTGTGTTTTTGTTACTTTGCCTCCCTGAACATTTTAGGCCCAGAGGGGTTCCAGCCAGTAACTAGGGCATGTCGCAGAGGGGATTTTGGGGTGGGTGAGCGATGCCATAATGCTCACCACCCAATTTGTCTTTTACATGAGCTCAAGAACAGAGCCACGCTATTGGTGATCGACCTTAAAGTGTTAAAATGTACTTATTTAAATCAAACTTCTTCTTGTCTACTCCTGTTATATGTTCTGACTGTAATACACTCATTCACCATGCTTAAGTTAAACATCCTAGTTTACTTTATTCTTTTTTTTTGTTCCTTAGCTTGAGGCTTGTGTTACATAAGCACAGCACAGCACTGTCATAACCTTGCCATAACCAATAGGTATAAGGACCAGTGGGTGTGTTCCTGTGTATTATCTTTGTATGGTGACCAGTGGCTGTAATCTGGTAAATTGTATTTACCAGATACAATCATGCCCTGGCTTGTATGTAACATCAATGGCTCTTGCTGGAATCTGAGCTGGCTCGTTCAGTGGCTTCACTCATCTGAGCGGAAATAATGCCAGCTTTTCCTCTCACACGTTGAACAAAGGCAGCTGCTTCACTAACCCCAGCAAAGGCTGCTCTCAGCTATAAAAAAGCATTAGACCTCAGTAAGCAGAAATGCACTTAAATACCGGAGGAAAGCCTCTAAAAGTAGTGAAAATCATCTGCACAAACAGTTCTTTTCCATTCTTGGTATAAACCCTCCAGCACAATCTAGGGCTCAACACTTGAGTCCAATATTTTCATTGTGTAAATTGTCATCAAGTTTTAAAATGAGCACATGTATATTAAGTATGTCATTTACAATGACAGAGTGTGACGCTACATAATTTTTCTATATGAGCCTCTTAGATTTTGTGTGATGTCCAATGCGATAAAAAAACAGGCTGACCAATCTTTGCTGAACTCCATTAATCTGTCATCATAGTTGCAGACCAAACAAATGAGCATCAAGACAGAAGCAGAACAGTTCATCTTCTTTGATCAGAACACAATATTTTCTATGAAAATATATATATGAAAATATATTCTAGAGCTGAAAGCCACTTTATAGATCCATTTATTTAAGTTTGTCTAGTTTATCTCAGTCTGTTCATGTTCTTGTGCACTTGTGTAGAGGAGAGAAATTTAAAAGAACACAAAAAAGAGAGCAGAAAATGATAGATAAACAAAAATAGTAGATAGATAGATAGATAGATAGATAGATAGATAGATAGATAGATAGATAGATAGATAGATAGATAGATAGATAGATACTTTATTGATCCCCGAGGGGAAATTCTAGAAAGACGATAAATAAACGTAAAAAAACTTGAAAAAACACACAAAGGAGACGGAGCTACTGGAACAGGCAGCCACTCGCGTCAGGCGCCGGAAGTAACTTGTGACAATTAGCGGACAATTATGAAAGCTGTGCCTAGCACTCTAACCCAGAAGGTACTTGTATCAGACTTAATGTGAAGGTTCGTCTTCGTTAAAAAAAAATATGATTTTTACATCTGTAAAAGTCATACTCTGTGTGAAAGGGCTTTGATGCTTCGTATGCCACTAAACTAAAATAATAACTACAATTGTTTTTATATTTTAAAAGACATTATGGTATTGGCTGTAATTGCCAGTATATTCATTTATATAAGAGCACCCAAACACCCTCCATCCCCAGCCCAAGTGTCAGACTAAAAAGGCATGTGCTTTTATAAAGTGCCGTTGTGCCACTTCAATCCATTAGTGCCTTTCAACCTCAGTGTCAGCAAGACATGAGGATATGCCTCACGAGGAGAGCTCTGCTGCACAAGGAATTGTAAATAAGGGCTCAATATTCCTAATCCAGCTCTGCCACCTTACATGTACTGCTGCATTACCCTCTAATGCATTAAAGCTGTACTCCCCAATGAATGGCACATACAGGCTTAACAGAAACACAATAAATGCAGTAATAATAAACCAGCACTGAGAGCTTCTTCGGGTTGGCTTGCAGTTGCGTGCCTGATATCTTTAATCAAAAAATCTATTATTAATCCTAATATGGCCAATTTAGGCAAAGTCTTTTTGGCAGACCGAGGACAAACACAGCCAAGATGAGCTTCTGAGAGTAATCGAATTAGGAGGCTGTCAGAGGGAAACATGCCTTCACTGCACTGACGTTGCGCTGATTGTGTTAGCGTGCTGTGAGGTGTTGACATCCATCTCGCTAATGGCTACACTCAGCACTTCACAGAGCCATTTTGCCCCTGCACACACCCCCTCACACATATATACATACACACACACACACGTACACAAGTGTCGACCCTATGAACAAGACTCTTAACTGACGACATGTCATTTAAGTAAAAAGTTTCAATTATCCTTTTTTTTGACAAGGTATGGGACTCTGCAATGATCTGCAATGTAAAATAAAGATTGGTGAAATTGCATCCCAAATCTAACTGCTAAAAAGCAACACAGTTACAACAGTGTTACCAAACACAGTACCAATAAAGCTTAAGTGAAAGACACATAGATAGAAAAATCTATCTATGATTAAAAACTACCTCAAATTGAAGTTATATAACAACAACAACAAGAAAAATATCTGCAGTCAAGCCTTTAGAAATATATAAAATCAGATGTAATTCCAAGGTTTTCACCAGTCCAGGCTCTTTTCCATGTGGTATGCAGTGCACACAATAAACTCAAGGTAAAAGTGGTGCTAATAGGAGAACATCTGTGAAATTAACTTGTGCTCCTGATGGTTACGTGAGGACATTCCTGCCAAGGGCAAAGAAAGCTTTCTACTGCAGTTTGAAAGAGATTAAGGTCAGCTTGGACACAATCTGCCTTGCTCATCTCATCTTTTATAAAACATCAGAAGAATTTATTTTTCTATAATTCTTTATTCTATTGCCTTGTGCAGCTCTTAACACCTTACACAGGCCTCTGTACCTTGTCGCCTTGGTGAGTCAATGCCATTTTAGCTTATTTCATCAGAAGGTTGCTGAAGCCACCAAGGACAAGCTTAAGAATGCAGTATATGTAACTGCACTGAACACCTTATATAACTCAGCTGTGAAATAAAAGAGAAACAGGAATTGAAGGAAACAGCTTTAGCCAAAGCTAAAGGGAGTTAAGTCAGCATGAGCTGGAATGTATGTTCGTACTAAAAGGGAAATGTGAGAACAAATTATGCTGAAACCTTACGGAAGAACTTGGTTCTCATGGTTTGCCTTGTGCTGTTCCAGGTTGCGTTCCATATCCAGCCGTACAAAGGAAGGACGGATCATAGTCTACATGACAACATCAAATACATCGTTGACAGGTTGGTTTAAAATTCTTAGGCAGACTTAACTCCAATAGACACATACATGCATGTGTACTTTGCTGTATTGTTGGCCAGTTAGTCCAATCAAATGTATCAAAAATGACCTTTTGAATCTCTTATCAACATAATAGTGCCTGTGTCAGTATTTTTGTTGTTTTTTATTTTATTCTTCTAAAAAAAGATCAGAATGAAATTTTGCCAGTTGCAGAGTATACTATATGGCATTCGGGCTGAGCCGCATGTCAATTACTGAGTTTAATATGGGAATTAGCCTGCTCTGCCAAATATAAACAATATTCGCCCCAATTCCATATCAGACAATGTATCAGACAATGCTGCCATGCTTAAGCTAAGCTTGGTCCAATTCTGCATGCTATCAGCACTGTGTTTCTAGTAACAGAAGGCCAGCACATAAATGCTCCCATACTGTCAGCTAACTCAGTTACAGCAACCTGTAGAGGTGAGCCTCACATAAAGGCAAGCTCTCAACAAGAGACCCTGTGAGAGTCAGCCCCATCAAACAAACAGCTTTTTTCTCTGTCCTTCACTAAAATGATCACTTGTTTAATGTAATCTAGGCAAAATATTTAATTAATCATAATACCAATTTGGGGTCATATCATCCAGCACTACTTTGTTATGTCATGGCTAGAGCTGGGCAATATGACAGTTTTTTAACCCATTGTGAGAAATTTGGTAATGTGATGAAATTATCATCTCAGACTATGCTGAATTCCATCAATGCCTTAAAAACACACTGACCAGCTTCACATATAATTACAAAAATTGTAATTAAGACACATATTATTTTTACATTCTTTTAAGTTTAATTGGACTTTAATTGGACTAAAGTGCAGCACATTATAAATAAAAAATCTGCATTTAAATAACTGTAGTATTTAATTAATTAAGCATTTTAAAATAATCTGCCACTACTAATGTATTTTGTCTGTGTGTGAAAATATGATGATTACTTTCATGTATCGTAAACATTTTTACGTACAATAGTTTTACCATATTACCTAGCCCTATTCATGGGTAGACCTGATGTGAAAAAAGGTACATGCTAGGCCCAAACAAGGTCCATGTCAAACGTAAATACTATTATCTATTTATAATACTATTATACTATTTTAGGTGTGAGTGATATGACACTAAAATAATATCATGATATTTCAGGGTATTTTTGCAATAACCATACTCCTGGCAATATGAAGAAATGCTGAAAAATACTTTCATTAATAGAATATTGAAATATTGTGCTGCAACAAAATTACATGTTAGTGTTTTCTTTCAAGTATAACAGTTTCAAACATTCAGTAGAAACTATGTAACATTAAATTATGAAAAAAAGATCTCCAAAATACTGCAGTGCAGAATATTTAGTTTATGTATATGAACTGCAAACATACAATTATACTAAACATGCCCTCATCACTATTATCACAGTTTGAATTTTTTAAATCAATATATTACTGTCACAATATATTGTGTACGGTATAATATTGGCACACCCTTGCTACCTTGTGTAGACCTTTCAGCTTAGTGAAAGTGTAGGCCAAGACATGTCTTTTTGCATTGCTCTTTTGCGAGACACTAAGGTAAGTGAAACCTGTGTCAGATCAGATGTTTTAAAACATTTAGGGAGATGTGGGAATTCTCCACTAGTGCTTTATTCCAAGCCATGCCACAACTGCAGCTCTCATAAATATTTAGTTGTGGATTAATGGCCTTCTGCTTTTTTGCTGTTATGTGGAGAAGAAGGTTGTTAAAAATTAACGGTGTTCTTTTCATGTGCATTCAGGTATGGAGATCACGGGGCTTTTTACCGCTTCACTACCAGTAACGGAAAAGCACTGCCTCTTTTCTACATCTACGACTCTTACCTGACACCTCCAGAGGCCTGGGCAGACCTGCTGACTGCAACCGGCTCGCACAGCGTGCGGGGAACCCAGTATGACGGGGTCTTCATTGCCCTCATAGTCGAGGAGCGTCACAAACACGACATCCTTGCTGGAGGATTTGATGGGATGTATACTTACTTTGCTTCCAATGGCTTCTCCTATGGTTCCTCGCATCAAAACTGGAAGGGTCTCAAGGCCTTTTGCGATGGTAATAACCTGCTGTTTATTCCTAGCGTAGGGCCTGGATACATCGACACCAGCATTCGGCCCTGGAACAACCACAACACTCGCAACAGAGTCAACGGCCGATATTATGAAACCGCCCTACAGGCGGCACTGAACGTACGGCCTGAGGTCGTCACAATCACCTCTTTCAACGAGTGGCATGAGGGCACGCAGATTGAGAGAGCAGTGCCTAAAAAGACTGTCACGCGTCTGTACTTGGACTACCTGCCACATGAACCTGATCTGTATTTAGAGCTGACTAGAAGATGGGTTGAGCAGTTCAGTAAAGAGAAGGAACAGTGGCTGATGTGAAGTGCGTGTTGGTTTGAGGCAGCTTGCCGTGGAGGAAATAAAGACAGTGGGCGTGTGGTTTTATTTGAGTGAAAGATTGGTTTATCTAATGAGCATTCTGACTGTACAGTCAAGGACAGTTTATATGGGACAATAAAAGCACTGGTTGTGACCAGAATCCACTTCTCCTCATCTTTTGGAACAGTCCCAGGCATAGAACAGAACACAGTGATGCGGACAAAAAAAAAAACAGTTGAAAGACAAGGACCCAGATAGTCCCGCCTCTAAATGTGGAACAGTTTGTTAAAGTCTGCAGATGTGGTGGCATCTTTATCCAGATGTTGCATAATGCTGTGGTGAATGTAACTGATATTGACACCCCATCAGCTTGGTTTTCTTTCAGAAACTTGAGTCAGAAAATACAACCCTCCTCTTAGAATGATTAAATTAATAAATACATAAATAAACAGATTTTTCTTTTTTTCATCCCTTTGCTCTCTGCGAACCATTGCAGGAGGGGCTGTGGTTTTAATTTATCTCCACTTAGACATGAAGACTGATTTCCAGTACATTGATAATCTTCCTAAAACCGATTTCCAGACTCATATAATCTAAAAAGTAATTCTAATGCCCTTTGGCCAATAGTGAAATATGTTATTTATTTTACAAATTATATTCTAAAGTTTTGGTGACATGAAAATTATGTGATTGTTTCAACATACTTTCTTAACAATCTTAACCTCATAATATTCCATTAAATACTAAAAAGCTAATTTAATTTTCTGGTAACATAATTATCTATATTGGGTCAACAAAAACAATTAACACAACATTTTCAAATAGTTCTTTTAAGTTCTGCTAAAATTACTTTAATCCTGCAAAGTATTTTTGTATGGTGATGTAGTTTTTAAGATATAGTAACAGGCATTTTTAAATAACATGAACTCAATAACTAGGCACTAACTTGGTCTAAGCATGATGATACCAGATGAGTTCCTCCTACAACATATTCAAATTGTTAATTGGATTAAATGAACTTTATTTAATTTTTCCACATTTAAAAACTTGATTGAATTTATTTTTCACCTGATCATTTGAATAATGATAGATCTGTTTATCTACAGTAACCCTGTATGTAATCTTATTGCAGCAGTACATAACATTAGCATTCCTAAAGTACATGTAGAATTTGTATATCTACTCTTTCCACTAACATTGTTGAAAAGAAAATCAGATATTTTTGTTAGGGGTGAAAATCAAAGGGCATCTCATGATACAATATTTTAATGATATCACCATGTTACTGTGTCTCTGCAATCCTCAATATATATAAAACATAGCTCACAATATTATCTAGTGTCAGTTGCACTGAATTTGACAACCAATTTTCTTGCAGGTTTACCCTTCATTTGTTTGATAAGCACCACCACCTGGAGTAATAAGGCAGTAACTTTAATTGGGGGGGGGGGTAAGTCTTTGTGCCAGAAGTTTCACACAAAATAAACTGCAAACAAAATTTATGGGTAATAAACATCATTTCTGAGCAGACACCTCAGGCTTCCTGAAGGAAACTCAGACCATGTGGGGAAGACACATACATGTGAACAATATAATATAAAATATTATGTTTTATCACAATGTGACGCATTTCATGTGCTAGCCTACACCCGCTCTGTTCTAGTGATAGGGAGAGTCCTAACGAGTGGATTGGGTTGGCCTTCCAAATTGGGGAGAAAATGAAATAAAATCTAAAATAAATGATTTAAAAATAAATACAGTGCCCTCCATAATTATTGGCACCCCTGGTTAAGATGTGTTCTTTAGCTTCTCATAAATTGAGTTTTGTTCAAAATAATATAGGACCACGATGGAAAAAAAGAGTAAAATACAACCTTTAACTCAAGTGAATTTATTCAGTAGGAAAAAAATCCCACATTAAGAAATAATTATTTAACATCAAATCATGTGTGCCACAATTATTAGCACCCCTGATGTTAATACTTTGTACAACCCCCTTTTGCCAACAAAACAGCACCTAATCTTCTCCTGTAATGTTTCACAAGATGGGAGAATACAGAAAGAGGGATCTTTGACCATTCCTCTTTGCACATTCTCTCTAAATCATCCAACGACCTGGGTCCTCTCCTCTGCACTCTCCTCTTCAGCTCACCCCACAGGTTTTCAATGGGGTTGAGGTCTGGGGACTGAGATGGCCATGGGAGGAGCTTGATTCTGTGTGCGGTGAACCATTTCTGTGTAGATTTGGCCACGTGTTTAGGGTCATTATCTTGCTGAAAGACCCAGTGACGACCCATCTTCAGCTTTCGGGCAGAAGCCACCAGATTTTGTTTTAAAATGTTTTAGAGCATTCATGATGCCATGCACCCTAACAAGGTTCCCAGGGCCTTTAGAAGAGAAACAGGCCCACAGCATCACTGATCCCCCGCCATATTTCACAGTGGGCATGAGGTGCTTTTCTGCATACTCAGCTCTTGTGTTACACCAGACCCACTTAGAGCATTTGTTGCCAAAAAGCTCTATCTTTGTTTCATCTGACCAAAGCACACGGTCCCAGTTGAAGTCATAGTACCGCTTAGCAAACTCCAAACGTTTGCATTTATGATTGTGAGTGAGAAATGGTTTCTTCCGTGCATGCCTCCCAAACAGCTTGTTGGCATGTAGATAGCGCCTGATGGTTGTTTTGGAGACTTTGTGACCCCAAGAAGCTACCATTTGTTGCAATTCTGTAACAGTGAGCTTTGGAGAACTTTTTATTTCTCTTATCATCCTCCTCACTGTGCGTGGTGGCAAAATAAACTTGCGTCCTCGTCCAGGCTTGTTTACCACTGTTCCAGTTGTTTTAAACTTCTTAATAATTCCTCTGACAGTAGATATGGACAGGTGTAGGCGAGTAGCGATTTTCTTGTAGCCATTGCCTGACTTGTGAAGGTCAACACACATCTGCCTCACTTGAATGGTATGTTGCTTTGTCTTTCCCATGTTGAAGATAAATGGCCTCTGTGTCACGTCATATTTATACCCCAGGGAAACAGGAAGTTGTGAATTACTAATTAAATGTTCCTACATACTCTGATCAACTTCGTAAACTACTGTAGAAGTGACAGAAATACTTTTATTAAATTTATTTCCTAAGAATTGTTAGGGGTGCCAATAATTGTGGAACAGGTGATTTTATGAAGAATAATTATTTCTTAGTCAGGGATTTTATTTCCCCCTTAAAATTTACTTGAGTTAAAGGTTGGACTTTACTTTTTTTTCCCATCGTGGTCCTATATTATTTTGAACAAAACTCAATTTATGAGAAGCTAAAGAACACATCTTAACCAGGGGTGCCAATAATTATGGAGGGCACTGTAAATCATTGTACTAAGTCTGAATTCGTATTTGGAGACTGTATAAGTCTCATTAATTTGTGTCAAAATATCATCATACGTATTGTACATCATAAAAAAAGTCTTTAAAATTTTCAATTCAATTCAATTCAATTCAATTCAATTCAATTACCCTCGACAAACACCCAGACTATACACAAAAGACATAAAAAAATGGTAGATAGAATAAGCATTTATTTTTCCTTTATTTACATACAATCATTAAAATAAAAAGCTAATAAAAAAATGACAAAATTTGCAACAGTTTCAAACCATTTTAAATGTCTTTTGTGCGTATTCCTCCGAAAGAAAATCTTCCTGGTCCTCAATGCAACATAGTGCAACACAGTAAAACAACAATTGCACTACCAACATTAAGTCCATTCTTAGTAAGTCCATGAAGTACAGTACAGTACATAATGGCATTAAATACAGATCAAATAAAAAAAAAATCTATAATGAATATGAAAAACCAAAACATTTCTGGACATCCAGTAAAGCAAAGAACTCCCAAGCTTCATAATTTACTGTAAGTGGTGAAAAAATATTTCGCTGACAGCCCCAGAGCCAGATGAAATCCAAAAATAGGAATTCTCATTTTGGAGAACAACCCCGCTTCCTGAGATATACATAGTTGCGTATTATTGTCTTTTCCGTCTGATCGATTTGAATCCAGTTGGCCGTGTCAAACAGTTAGTGGATGTATGCTTTAGCTGGAGGGGAGCAGTGAACTACAAACTCATTAACTACCAGAATCCTCCAATAATCCATATTTGTTCTCGAGTGCTGCGACTGTTGCTGAAAAAGCACTGTAAGAAAAAAAGATGAGTTTCTTAAAAAAAAAACATAACTAATAACATTTATCTATTTATATGGTTAGTATTTCATTGAAATATCAAAAGACATGGCATAGCACTATGTATATTAATCATGAAGTGTTACCTCAAGGGATGGCTTAGGAACAACCACACCTGGTTTGAGTGAGGTCTGATAGTGGGCATAAACATTCCTTGATGAACATGTGTTTAAGGAAAACCCCACATAAGGGATTACCACCCACAGGTGACAGCGCAGTGAGTGGGAATGTTTGTGGCTAGTGGTCTCTGGCTAAAATTGTCCATGCGAACAGACTAACGACACTGGCAGATATTACATCCATATTAAAGGCAGGAGGACCCACACACAAATCTCACAGGCCAGTGAAGTGTTATTTAGCTTTCATGCACAGGCTATACTAGTCTCATGTTGCATTACTTTTGGCATGTCAGTGTATTGATTTTTGAAGTAGTTAGTATTTAACAATACGACTAATATTAAAGCATAAATATCACTCACATCTTGAAATTAGATTTTAGAATTAATTCAGCATTTAATGACTTGCTTACAGGAGGATACTCACCAACCAGATCTAATAATTTGATATCTACCAGGAACTGAGAGGTCTACCACTGTTGAGCCAAGTCGACTTTGGTCTCCAATTGGGCCACCATCCACTACAACAGACAGGCTTGGCCATAGGTCTTCAAACTCCTAGATTTAAAGCAGAGAAGTCAATAAAAGCATATCCATGTGGGATTCTCTTAAAGAGGGCAAAATACAGAGAGCAGAATTGTCTGTACTCACATGAACAGCCACAGTGCTTGCTTGTGTACTAACGTTAGCGCTAGTTAAAGCAAGGGGCTCATCACACACCTGACACAAGCGCCTCATGAAGGGGTGGTCTGGGATGCGAACTCCTACGAGCTACAGGTCAGTCACACATGAAACCATACGTAAACGGCGCTTTAAGGAAACAGCTGACATGTTTTATAAATGTAGCAAAAAATAAAGTCAGGTACTTACCTTAGTAAATGGATTAAGGTCTGCATTAAGCATCTCAGACCTTTCAAGGACCAGTGTTACCGGACCAGGCAGGAGATCTTCAAGAAGCTCTTCTTTTACAACTACTTTGCAATACCTACGGACAACAGGTGTATTTATAATGAAGCAACATCAATATTAGATGGTAACTATATAAAAATGCAGAAAAAAACTCACTTATATATGTCTTGTATTTCTCCCACACAAATGGCCAATGGCTTATTTCCATTTCTCCCTTTGATATTGTACACCCTCTTGATGGCTTCTGAATTCTGGGCCAAGCAGGCCAGACCATAGATTGTATCAGTGGGAACAGCCACAACCTGTCCATCCTTTAAAGCTTTTACTGTTGAGTTCAGGATATGTAATCCATCTGTATTTCAGAGGAAGAGGGGAAAAAAATCACTTACACTTACATACATGCAATACAGCACAAATATGAATACAATTCAATACAATATATGACAGAATACAATAGTATGGCAAATTATAGCACTTACTAAAGCTCAGAACATAACATTAAGTGGAAAGCTGCCAAAGCTAACACCCCAATACCAATACTAAGGAAGATTTTTATTTCTAACATTAAAATGAGAAAATATGAACTTTTATTTTGTATTTTTGAACACTCCTACACGGTGTATATGAGAGAAATAATTTAAAACAAATAGATGTAATTGGAACAAATCCTATTAAACAATATCATGCTATTTAAGATTTTATAGAGGTATTATGGTTTGTCCTACAGCAACATACTGTAATTTAGTACTTTCACTTATTTTTCAGTTTTCACTTTTTTCACTCCACCTCAGTATAAAACGGTTTGTTCTAACATTTACACAAACCCAGACATTTAAAAATATATAATATATATTAATTATATATGATGGCAAATTATACAATAAATTGGTGCAAGTATGCTGAAATGCTTATTACTTGCAAAGAAAGTGCTACACTGTTCTGTCAGCATGATTAGAGCATTTAAGGTCTGTTTCCCCAGACGAGGATTAAGCCAGCAATACACTATATTTTCCTTTCAATGGAAAACACAAACCAGCATTTGTTGTATTCTGAATCAACAGAAGACAAGCATAACCAGCTAATACCTTCAGAACATTTGTGTTTGTCTGTGTTTTTTTTATATCTTAGGCTTCTTCTTGTTCCAATTTTAGATTATTCCAATTAATCTATGCATCATCCTGTACAGGCCCATTTAAAAAAGATTAAAACTAGCACCACAGTTAGAGGGCACAGCCCATACGGTGGCATTCTACTCACACTTCCCATTCTAAAACAGAGATGTCCAAAAGCAGACCATGAGGCGCAATGCAACCCACAGACAGATACTCTTAACTGGCCTACAGCTTCACGTTGAATAATACAATATTAGTGGCCCACGATTATGCTTCAGTTATTCCTTTTAATTTTACAGTAACAGCTGTAACGTTACTCTACAGAACTGAGGGGGGGGGGGGGGGGGGGGGGGGGGGCAAGCATCATCGCAGCAGGGTTTTGGGATACAGATAATATCATTGTGTTAACTGACGTATATTAGATTTGATTCTTATTATAAACTGCAGGATCCGATTTAATGTTAATGTTATAGAACAGTGATCATATCCATCCGCCCATTCCCAATAATGACAGCTGGAAACACGTGTCTGAAAACAACACAACTAGCCTAGCTCCATATGAACTTTACAGTTAGAGCGCGCGGGTATAGACATGGTTACAGAAGTGCAGCTGTTTAGTTAGCTATAGGCTAACTACCTCTGTGTGAATCAGACAGCGCGCTGAGTGTGTTATAAAGCAGCTGCTGAGCCCCAATGCTAATTAATGTAGGTAAATGTAGCTGCAGTTTCTGCAGTGTTCAGACGAACCGTGTTTGCCGGCGGACGGAGACAGAGGGCCGGCTGGGGGCTGCTGGAGTAACCGCAGCACCGTGGTCTTCATCTCCTCACACGCAGCTCTGACTCCCACAGCGCGCTGAACACAAACCTGCGAAGACGAGATAAATGTACGAACAAACGCACTGAAGCCCATAGAACTGCTCCCTTCAGTCAGCCTACAGCATGGTCCCACCTGAAACACGATGCACCACCTTTCAAAATAAGAGTTCAACCATTTAACACAGAGCCCTGAATAAAATCAAAGTAAAAAAAATATATATATACTACTTTTTACGACCCATTTTGTTTAATGAGATAAACATTTAACAATCGATTAGCTCAATAAATTATTATTTTTTAAATGCCTCAATTATAGCACTACTTTTGAAGCGTGTCTCACTAGTGTCTGACTTCGCCCATGCTGATGAAACTCGCATACCCCCGCCGGTAACTCGCCTCTGTTTAGTTCTGTTACCATGAATCTGATCCCTGAGGTATAGACATGTCATCACTCAATTTAATGGGTCTCTGCTGGTGACTTACTGCACTGTTCTCCTCATTAGATTGTTACAGTAATGAAGCACAGTATCAGGTCTTGTGCAAATGTGATTTTTTTTTTAAAGAGGTTAAATATTTCTTATAAAATAGATTCAAATCTATTTAAATCAATAGTAAGTAACTACTAGTTACTAGTTACAGTGGTTACTAAAATTAGTTTTAATCATTTAAATAAAAAACATGAATTATTTTTTTATAAAAAGTGAATAGTTTATTAAAAAAAAGGTTCAAAGCTATATAAAAATATTTTACATCAGTTTTTCTTTTTTTTTTTTTTTTACAAGATTCAAGCTTACCCAACTTTTGATCATCTTTCTGATCAAGTGTACTGGAAGACCGGCTAAACCACCAGCACTTTCAGAAGATATTTCTGGTGACATTTATTTATGTAATCTTATTGACATTTTGTTAAATTCTTAGCATTTACTCAGTATTTGTCTCGCCTGTAGGATAAGGTATCCATTTGTGCTCACATTAACTCACTTTAATTTGTATTTTTGTAAGTGGTGAAAAAAAAAATTGTAGCAGACATGTGGGCGTTTTTCTTTTAAAATTCACAAAAATATTATTATATTAACATTATTTTTAATAGACATTGTTAAATATATGATGCAACAAAACCCAAAACTGAATAGGTTCCACGCTCCTCTGGAGCCAGTCAGTTAAACAAGGAGCTGCAGGTGCATGTAATTAATGAATTAATTAGCTAGCTAATAAAGCCCAGAGTTAGAAGAGCATGCACTCAGAGCTCATGGCGTCACAGGCAGGTCAGGAGTTGTGTCTGGCTTTTTTTTTTCTTAATCTAATTTTCTTTCAGTAGTATATATAATGTGATGTTAATACTAATTATTGTGATACTAATAATTACAGATATATCAAAAGGTAGTGATGGGTCCAACAAGCAAACAGAACTTACTGAAATGCAGGTGGGTTCATGCAGTGGCCAAACATTTCTATAATATATCCTGAAAGCCCTGCTGAGCTTAATTGCCTATACTTTTTCAGCACCAGAATGACCTTAAAGCCCTGAATGACAAGCTGGCTGTGATGGAGGAGAAAATGGCTTTGTGTAATGCAGTTTTGGATGATCTGAGGTCAATTCAGAGAATTGTACAGGTAACATGTTGTTTTTCCTCCTTTATGTACCAAACCAGAACTAACAGTTTATTAATACTTGTGTATATATGCTAATTATTTGCAGGAAAAAGGCCTTTGTGATTCAGCATTTCAAGGACTGGACAAATGATCATTTGTAACCTTCACAGCTGTATCTGAATGAATAATAAATAAAACTGATATCTTGCACTGATCAACAAAAATAAAGGAGACAAGCATGTGAAGATTTCACTGATATTATATTGCTTAATTCAATTCAAAAAGTTATTACTTTGCCATAATACATAATACTTTGTACAAAACAAGCATATGAGAATTTTCACATTATACATTCCGTAAAAATACAGATCCTTTATATTTTGTCCTCACACTTTGGGTATCAAAAGCAGTCTGTTGGAAGCATTTGTTTCCTCATCTGATGACCCTTTGCACATTTGCTCTGATGCTCACAACCCTTAACATGCTATAGCCTGAACTAAATGTGTCACACTGGGTTGTGTTTGTTTGAAAGAAACAAAATCAATAGTTGAATGAGTTAAAAACTAAAAGATGAATTCAGATGTTTATTGTAAATGTGTCCCAAAAGGACCAATTCATACTCGTATCTGAGACAACATATGATACTGATCTCATAAAAGCAGTTAAATCAAAAATAGGGAGGTTAAAGACAAACTAATTTGGTGATTTGTCATTTCATTGCACTCTATTGTGTGGAAATATATGCAGTATGTACAAACCAATCTTAAACTAAAAGCAAAAGTTAACTAAAATCTTAGAATGGTAAACTTTAAACAAACATTTCAACATGATGCAAATAATTCTTACAACAGAATTATATTAACTTTTTAAAAACTGAGACTTGCCTGTTAACGATAATATCTGGGGGCAGAACACCATTTGTGGAAAGACAACGATTAAAAGATTACAATGCCCATATGCACAACAAAATGCAATACAAATAGTCATCAATAAAAAAAAAAACTGAACCTTGCTACTGTCCTAACATCAAATCTCAGAAACAGGATGTTCCAGACTTTGCACAGCAGTGCTCAGTTGTCTTGAACTAACTTGCATAACAATGACTCAGGACTGAAGCAAAGGGTTCTTTCACTCACTCAGTGCTTACGAAGGGAGCTAAAGCTTGGCTGTGTGTTCTGGACCTGAATTTATAGAGCTTCTCAGGGCTGGAGTGCTGATCTAGGATCTGTCTGTTCCAGTCAATAGTCAGTCAGTCTTTGTAAGTAAGAGGAGACAGATCCCAAATCAGCATGCTGGCTGTAAGAAGCTTCATAAATACATTTACAGATTTAATAAAATATGTGAAAAAAAAAGTATATTAATGTATTAATGTTGAATATTGATGTATATTTTGCATAGATCATTCTAAAACAGACACAATGGCCAGAATTAGTGCTCTTGCTGCTTCGACCAAATCTTAAATGAAGCACCAAGGGAAATAAAAGTAATTCAGCATAAACAAAACACCCCCATGATGTCATACACTTTCTACATATTACTGCATTCACCCCTACACTGTACAAGATCTGGCATGATCAGATATGCAATATGTTTAGCTTGTATTAATCTTAATCAGTGAACTAAAGAAATCTAAAGAGCAATGGGATTAATGTGGTAAACATACAGTGAGCAAACTGCATATTGTCACGGTCAGACAAAAACCTTAAATCTACATTTTTGCTTGTTCACAATGACAATGCAAATTCTTATATTAACAATGTGTTAAAAATTGACAAATCTAAATAACTTGAAAAAAAACAACAAAAAAAACAACAACATGAAAATCCTTGAAAAAAAGTTTATGAAGGTTTTGACCTTCTGTGAAGTCGTAATTTTGGAGATACAAGAAATTAATGCAACAATATATAAGAATGTAAAGACAGTTAGAACTTAACATCATTACCAACACAAATGTTACATAAATAACATTAACAATAACCATTGGCACACACAAAAAAATCAGAGAGTGACTGATATCTAGTCAGTTTGCTCTTCCTGAATGCCATGTGTTGGAGTGGGTGGTAACATTTTGTGGCAAATGGATGTCTTAAAGCCACTCTGCATCAAAATATTAAGGCCGTTTGTGTCCTGCAGGTGGTGCTGAGGGTGTGGGAGATTATGGTCAGCTTCTCCTCATCATAGTGCACACTTTCTTTGTAGATGAAAGATTAAAAAAAAAAAAAAAAAGCATTACTGCATGGCAAATTTCTGACAGGTGGGTTGCAAAGAAAAGGGCAGTGCAGTGTGTAATGTCTTCCGTTTCAAACCCACCCAAAGTGTGATCGCCCCTGTTTTTCTATACAAAAATACAAATACAATCTAAGGGCTTAAACATTTATAATTTTCAAATGTACTACATTATATTTACAATATAATCAGCTCCTTAAAACCTCTCCTTACAGCAGTGGTGTATAAACAGGGGGAGGCTTGCTAGTGCAGGCAAGTTAACTAGTTGTTTCTCTGGTTTTATCTAAACCTTGGCTTGGTGACGTACAAGCAGGTAAAACAGATCACACTCCTACAGTCCTCATTTACTTTTATGTCATTTCAGGGACAGCACAGACATGTATTACTCTGCTTTGATGTCCTGTATCCCTGAGCAAGCCACATAGTGAGACTTAAAAAAAGAAAGCAAGAACACGAACAAGAACAAGATGAAATGTCAATAAAGGCTCAAATCAATTCAGTAACAATAAAGCAGGGACAGGGCTGGGTAACTCCATTAACATGCCTGACCTGCAACTCAAAGGCAAGAAGGACAGAAAAAGAAAGTAAAAGTACTAGATGGGTGGACTCCACCAAAGACAAAGAAACTAACTTGGTCCACCAAGTTGAAGTGAAAATATGGGCTAGGTTGTGGAAATAATTACTGCATTAATCTAATATGAGAGATTTCAATAAATTAACATATAAAAATTAAATACTAGTTACAGGCAGCCAACCAACATACCCATCAGTTACAATTTAAAGGCAAGCAATTTGTCACTCCTTTCTGTTGAGAGAAACTGCTTCAAGATTACATTAGCGTCACATTTCTTGGGCTACTGTAGTCTTTCTAATAAATTACGTATAATATGCTATTCATACCTTACAGCATGTGCTGGGCTTGAAAGAATGACTGCATTAACTGAAAGGGCTTCATTCTTCCAAAGTGCTACATATGCCAATTTTGTGTAGGACATGCTGGCCAATCATTCGTTCACAACTGTTTTTTTTTATTTATTATTATTTCAGTGTGACTGGCTGACAATACATATGACAGATGAATGTCTTTTAATCAGTTCAGTAGCCCTCAGTGCATTTAGGTCCTTGCCGCTTGTGACCGACCTGTACCTTTTAAAACCTCCTATTCTACTCCAAACTAAGTAGCCTGATTTACACTGAAAACATTTAAGGTTTGCAATATTGCTGTTTTTTTTTGTAAAATCTGAAGACATTTGTTATTCAATATTTTGCATGTTTTTACTTTCCCTGATACACTACTGTATTGGTCATCTGATGGCCAGGTTTACAGGACTGTTACAGTGGTCAAAATAAATCATTAGCATATCATAAGGGTGTCTGGAAGGACTGATACAGTGCAAAAGGTGAAGTAACTACCAACCAGTGACCTCATACAAATCTCATTCTAAGTTTGGGTAATTTCATTGTCAGTAAGAGCGCATGTGGAAACTAATCAGAATGCACTGCGACTAAAATACTAGCTCAAGGCTCACATATATATTAAGCATCTAGTTCAAGAGAATATGAACAAACAAAAATGATCTTAGAGAGATTCTTACTCTGAGAAATCTGATCCCCTGGTTTACAGAGCATACTCTTATGCGTCAGAACAAAACTAAGTAAGGTATATAAAGTTTTTTAAAACTCAAATAGGAGAGAGGGATGGTGATCCTTAGCTTTCTTTAGGTGCTGTTGCTGCTGCCGCCCTCAGTCATGGACAACTCATCAGCAACCAAGAGCAGAGCCTCAATATTAGCTGTGGTCTCAGGGCTAAGGAGGTCCACCACATCTACACTGGCCAAGCTGTCTGTGGGAGTGCTGGAAGCTATGGCCGTGGTGTGGAATGTCTGACTTGAGGCAGAGTGATTTCCAGGTTGGGTCAGTGTCTGGGGAAGTGTAGGATTCACCTCGGAGGAACAACACGGTGGAGTTGCCTCTGCAGGCAGTGGTAGCGGTGGTGGGGGCGGGGGAGATGGAGGAGCAGGAGGGGGAGGCGAAGTGTCTGTAGGCTCCTGCTGTGAGGAGGTAGCACTCTGGCTGGAGCTCCTTTCTTTAACCAAGTCTCTGCAGGCACAATGACACTGGCACGACTCCTCCTGCTTAATTATGATGACTGGGAGACTAAGGCCTATCTGCTGCACAGGATTCCCTGAGGAAGAAACAAAGACAGCACATCAAACGTTCACCTTGTCTCAAGCATACATTTCCATTGAGGACAGCAAACATGTTGAAAATGACATTTTATCCTTGAGTAAACCATTAAAATTAGATGGATTTTTGATCATACCTGAAGGTCCACCTACAGGTATGGCTGTTGTAAAGAAGACCTTCTCCACTTTGGGTCCCTAAGTAAGAGAAAAACATTGCAGAACACATAAGCAAAACAGTTTATTCAGCCTTTCAGTTCCCTTTTTTGACACATTTTTGGCACAGATTTATTTTCTATTTATATTTTTTCTCTGTCCTAGACTGTTGTTGGACAGAGGATATTGCCACTTACCAGAACAAAGACAAAGAACCACTGCTTTAGTGGACACAGGTTTGGATAGGCTACAGTCCCTACAGGTATTCTATTCTTGTCTTTATACACAGTATTTTACTTTTTTTCACTATCCTTCATTGCAGTTTTCTAAGGGGCCATGTTTGCTCACAAGCAGCTGTGTGCATGGCAGGTTTATTGCCGGATGAAGAGATAGAAAATGTAAAAAATTCCATCAATTTCGGTTCTTTATTTGATTTTATTATCAGTTTGTGATACTGTTTTTTTATTTTTACACTAACAATTGTAGAACTGAAATTGCCCTTCTGCCATCTTCAGACACATAAAACAAGACCAGCTAATTTAAGAAAAGCAAGTGAAACTTCAGTAATGTTCAATGTTACTTTTCTTTTCATCAGAGTTCCCTTAACCAAGGGTCAAGATGTAAGACAGTCGTAAGGGCATGTGTTTTGTGTATGTGTTGGCACTGACCTGTTGTTCAGGGTTTTGCTGTGCATTAGCAGCACTGCTGAGGATCCACTGCAGGTTCTGGTCCATGACGAGGCTGGGCTGCAGGAGACCCTGTGTGGGGGCAATGGTAATGGTGGGTGTGGGGGCCAGGCTGGCATTGCCTGCTAAAGGCACTGTTTGTGTTACGACTGCCGCTGTCGCTGTGGTGATGGCTGTCGCTAAAGCAGGGTTGGGAATGCTGGCCACGGCGGAGTTGGAGACTGGCAGGGAGTTAGCATGTGCTGGGGGCAGCATGGGTGAGTAGTGTTGAGTGGCAGCAGGTGCAGGGGGAGCGGGCACTTCTGGCATCCGTAGTGAGGTATGGAGGACCGAGGGAAAGGTGGCTGGCGGTGAAGACGTGTGCGTACAGTTGCTGGCAGATTCTGCCTGAGAGGAGGATGCGCCAGTCTGAGTGGAGTTCTCTAGGACAGGGGTGTTGAGAGAGTTGGAAGATGAGGAGGATGAAGGCAGCTGAGGGTAAGAAAGCAGAGCAGATGTGTCCGACACAGCTGGCTGCGATGGTGTCTCCAAGCCAAAAGCCTCCACTAGGTTATCTAAAGGTGAGAAAAATTGAGTAAGAAATGTTCACCATGGCATCTGTGCAAAACATACTTTGCTAATTAAAATTAAGAGCTACTTGCCAGAGGGATGTGCATCGTCTTGACTGACGCTGTTTTCAGGGCTCTGGAACATCAACTCAAATATCCTCACAGGAGTGGTGTTATTCAGATCCAAGCTCTGTGACTGTAGATTATTGAAAGAACAACCACAGAAAGAACTGATATGTTAACATTTTATCAGAGACTGAAGGGTTTGCATCTCAGGCTGTTTAAGCAAGTGTGTTTACATACACTTAATTATAATTAGATTGTTGTGGTTATGTGATTAATCATTATTCATGAAGTCGTGCAAACGGGATACTCCGATTTTTAGATCATATTAGGGCCTAGAAAAAAAATGAGATAATACTTTATCCTGCTTTTGTTTAAATAACTGTCTTTGCTATCCAGGAATTTACACTAAATTTCAAACACTGCAGTGAGGATTTGATTGCATTCAGGGGAACAAGCTTTGGTAAGATCAAGATGCTGTATGAGCATAACCTTACCTTATCCCCAAAATACTAAATGGAGCATTACATTTATTGTACATTTGGAATAGAGCTAACGAAAGAAAGTTGCATCTTTAAGTCAAGGTACCCTTAAGAAGTGCAATATTGATGTTTTCAGCACTAACACATCAAATTCCCAATTACTGACCTGATACCTGATATGTTTTACTATGAGGCAAAGGGGAGACACTAAACTATAACTTCAGTACAATATATAAAAGAACTGTCAGAGGGCCTGCAGCTAATATAATTTGATGTAATTTTGGATTCAACTGTTATGTTTCTGCTTTTTATCTGGGTGCTTCTTCAGAGATAACAATACCCCATAAAAATAACTTACATTGTTGACATTCTCTCTGAGCTCAGAGTCTGTGGAAATTAGGCTCAAATCACTGAGGCACAGTGAGTGATTTGCATCCTGTAACAAAACAATAAATAGCAAGTTAATTTGGAATAATGTTAGGATTCATGTAGGAAAAAAGAAGATTTTTGTAAACTGTAATGTAAGTATTTTGTGAAAAACAGTGATAAAGACAAAAAGTCTAAAAATGTCATATAGAAGGACAGAAAAGTCATATAAATGGACAGATGTAATGTGCAAGTAGAATGGTAAAGGCACTCACCTCTGAGAGAGAATGGGTGAGGTTTACTGTGTATGGTGGGCCTTTATCATGGCCCCGAATGTGACTTTTTAGACTGTATTGTGAACTAAAAGTCTTCTCACAGCCGTCACTCGGGCAGAAAAAAGGCTTCTCTCCTGTACATAAGATTTTTACTATTGAGCATAAACAATAGATCACTTTATGAATTCATTAAACAAACTTTATAGTTGTTTTATCATAGCATATTAAGCAAATTAATATGTAAGCTTTAGAAAAAACCTTCAGACACATCTAGTGCACAACGACTTGCTTTGTGTGATTTCAACATGCCATGCAGTGTGATGCTACAGAGATTTTACACTGGCTATCTGCTAAGTGGTTCCATTCACTATTGGGATAACAGCAAATAATGAAACATCATCTCACCAGTGTGTGTCCGCACATGTGTTTTCAGATGGTGACTAGCAGCAAAAGCCTTACCACAGCCATCATGATCACACCTAAAGAGAATGAGACAATGTAAGAGTCAGGAATAGAACCTGACGATATACATCTCAAAATACACGCATTTACATCTACACATCAGATAAGATTTCTTAAAAAACATTTCTTTAAATGGTCTCTGCTCTCACACACAATGCTCTCTACAAACATTTAAACAAGAATCAACTAGTACAATGAATTTTATGAAACTTGCCAGTGGACGTCTGCACTGCATGGCGTAGGTGATGTACGTACATTAGAGATCATAAGCTTCTAATGGCCATTCCCTCACAAGTTAAAAACAAATTTAAATGCAGCTCAAATGTCAGTTTTATTAGTTATCTATTTGTATCTTTAATTTAAACTTACAAATTATTTCTAGTTCTTTTCTAATCCTTTTAAGTTATTTACCTAGACTTTTGCCAATAAAATCTCAAGCTCATTCTACGACTAAACATGCAGAGCAGTATGCTAGGTATAAGGAAGAGGAGAAAGATATGAATCAAGCAGCTTTACTGAGAGCTGTCCTTACACCAGATTTTCCACTGAACAAAAAAGGTGATGCAGCAAGTTGAACCAAGCCATGGGGTGAGCAGGGAAACCCTTTACAGGGGGACAGTTTCAGATCAGCAAATGTATATTTCAGAAGTTGTGTAATGTAATTTGAATGTAATACTTAAGACAAGGTTTTCATAAAAATATCTACTAACAATAACATCTCCAGCCCGACAATGAAAAAATTGCCTAGGTAATTTTAGTTTGAGAACCCTGATGTAAATGAATAAGAACAGACTTATTGAATTGATTTGTAAAATCTGTATGTGTAAATTAGTAATAGCAGGGGAATGAAGACAGCTATCTACAGCAATAAGGATACTCACCGAAACGGCTTTTCTCCGGTGTGTGTACGAATGTGCTTCCTCAGATCGCTTAGTGTGGTAAAGTACTTTGTGCATCCTTCTGATTCACAGTTAAATGTCTTCCCCGTATGAAGTCGCTGATGTGCTTTCAGCCTAAAACAAGAAAAATCAGGAAAAAAAAAACAGTTTAAAAAATCTCAAGCAGCAAGCATAGTTTTCCCACATTGCAGATTACTAAATAAAAAATAAACTAAACATGAAAATAAATATGCTAAATAAATTTTTCACTGAAATACTTTTCTTATGTTTAGGTTTGCTTTTACATAACATTCAACAAAACATCAAGAGCACCAACATGAGAACCTTCTCTCCTGTTACTGGTATTGGCAGAAGAAAGAAGATAAAAACAGGAAGAAGGTCCTGTGTTCTGGACTAATGTAGTTTAACATGAAGAAATGGTAGAGATAGCATTTGATCATAGCTGTAGTAATTATCTGTCATATGTCTGTTTGAACTGATTAGATAAAACCTAAATGTACATCTGATAGTTGGGTCAGATTGAGGTCAGATTAAATCTCAACTAACCACTCCAGTTTGTTTGGGACGTCTGAGTCTATCTTCTCTCAAAATTGTCCTAAAAGGGTGAAAGTGAAATAGACTGAAAATGTTTGAAAATACAACAGATGTCGACAGAGTTCCTATAGTTGTTCGTAAAAGAGGACACATAAGGGGAATCTGTAATGCAGTAAGTATTCTCACATGTCTGTCAAGAATTGTATTGTGTTTTGGGTAGTGCTGAGATATGCATTTCATTCATGAAGTATACAGCAATACAATATATTGTCTCAGAAATAACTTTTTAAATTATTTTTATGCAGGAATAAAAAGTGGAATATAACAGTGCTTAAATATACTTAATAAATAAAACATAAGTAAAATTTATGTTAAATAGATTAGCCAAACATATAAAAATATGTTTAAAAAAATGTTTAAATGTTTAAAAAACATCTAACGTTTAAATGTTTAAAAAAAAGTCAATATATATATCATCATATATATCAGCTGGTTTACATCAATCTTCTTGCTAAGTAAATATAATGGACAATATTGTGGTCAGCCAAAAGGTTATGTTTATATATTATAGTTTAATAGAGGGCATTAACTCTGTGTTGTGCACTCTAACAAAGTCAATAGTGGTGCAGCTCCCACCAGCTTATGCTGCAGCATTCATACTCTGTCATATGAGAAGTCTCTCTGACAGTATAAGGTCACTAGAGCCATGCCATCTACCATGGAATATGTAGAGCAATGACAAGCAGCTGTTCCTTGGTAAATGCTCTAAGGAACGGGTCAAGGACACTTAATCCAATGCTTACTGTAGAGCAAGAGCATAATGAAGCATGTGTAAAACCCAGATGTAACAAGATGTAGATCATTTTTGCATGTCTAGTTTTCCTCTAACAACAAAAGCAGTTTTCTTTGTCATTTTACGATGCAAACTCTTTTTTGTTATTTTTCCTCATTACCTACATCAGTCCACTGCTGCTCCCATAATCTCCTAAACAGGTCTGTTCCCTTTCCTAATGACCAAGCAGCAAACATCTCTTCATATTACAAAATACACACTGATCACTTTTATCCACAGAGATTAATAACTGATTAGCTGATTTATTTTTTATTTTTAGTCTACTTTAGTCTAGGAATACTGAGATAAATAACTAAGCAGCACAGTAAATTAATAGTCTACTCCTGCTTTAATGAAGCTCTGAATATGAATAACTGACAGTACAGTGATTTATCAGTCTACTTATGCTTATACTTATGCTTCAGCAGAGCTCAGCAACCCTGAGATAAATGTTCAATAAGAATAGAGACTTATCGGTCTACCTTTGCCTTAGCAGAGCTCAATAACCCTGAGATAAATGTTAAATTAGAATAGAGATTTATCAGTCTAATTATGCTTTAGGAGAGATCAGTAAAAAAATTAATTAAAGCAACAACAAACAATAACAAAAATCTGTTAATGCCTCTCAGAGGTCAGCTTTACCTGTAAAGTGTGTTGAAGGCCTTCTCGCAGCCCTGCACATCACACTCAAAAGGTTTCTCCTTCGTGTGGACGCGAACATGGATCTTTAGGCTGTAGGAGGTGAGAAAGGCTTTGCCGCAGCCCTGCTGGTTGCACACAAAGGTGTATTCACCACGGTGTGTTTTCTGATGTGTTCGCAGGTTTCCTGCTGTGCTGTAGGTGCGTGTGCAGCCCTCAAACATGCACTGGAACCTCTTCACCTGCAAAACACACAGATTCCATTCTTTCTTTAGATTCTTTCAGTGCAACTAGTTGTGGAAATTATATAAACAGACAATAATATAGGCAAAGATAGGCTGAGAGCAGGTCAAATTTTTATATGATCAATATAAAAAAAAAAAGTTCTGCAGCACTGCCAGAGGTCACAAGACACAGCAGGTCCTCATTCATCTTGTAGATGCTAATATGAAGCTAATGCATGGCTGCAGGACCGCTTTAAAGCAAACATAGAAATTCCACAGTTTTTATTTAAAAAAATTTGATGCACAGAACATTACTGAAGTTCTGAACAGCCAAATTCCAGACGATTGGACATCATAATGGGCTTATCCCAAAACTTGTATATTTCACAATATAATTTAATGTCGCAATGTACTTACTTTTCTCAAGCATAGGTTTATAGCAGAATGTGCCGTTTTGTGCAATGTCAAATTACAAATTTTTAAACATTTTTGTTGCTTTATACAATGAAAACACGCTGTACTCATTTTACATAATATCTACCAAACTATCAATTATATATCATAATACCATTTATTTTTATTTCTAATTACAGACTGCATTGTTAACATTACTGACCTCTGGCAAAATCTAGAAAAACTATTTTTTCCCAATATCAGCTTTAAGAACACTAACAGAGACCTTAATTTATAGTGTAGCCACAAATATAATGAAAGCAGGTATTAACAACAGGAATAATAATAATAAAAACAATAATATTGAATCAAACAAACACCCCCAAATCAAAATAAACTGATAAAATGGAACTAATAAGTTTAATAAACAAAGAAAGTATTATTGATAAAACAATTACAATAATGACATACAAAAAATATTAAAGCAGGATTTAAAACATACCAAAGTTAAATAAAAGCCAAGTAAGATCAAGTAAACAAACACAATTTTACGTTGCATGAAGTCAGTCAGAGAATACAGAGAATGCTGTAAACCCTGAGCGAAGAATTAATACAAAGACTGAACACTGGTTAACGTAATGCAGTTCCACCCAGAGGCTGTAATTCTTGGTAAGCAAGGTTTAGATTTGCATTTGGGAATTGTGGAGAATTTATAAGTATCATTTGGTAACTGTAGTATTGTTGTTTCCACCCCACCCCCTTCCTATCCTTCCTTCACTGTTTACGTCATTTATTTGGAGAAAAAAAATGTAAGTTGCACCAATGTCTGTACTTAATGAATTAAAATTCACTTAGAATAGACTTTTTGGGATCTGTAGCAAAATCAGTAAGTGCAATGTTTTTGAGTTGTAGTGAGAAAAATAAATAAATAAAAACACTGAGATTGAGTTTTATAACTGCCAGTGTTCCGACTGTGAGAGAGTCAGTACAAGGTAACAGAATGCACAAAGGATCTCTGCCAAGTAGGTGGCAAGTGGCCTCACTTTTGCACTGCCCCACTGATTGTCCTGCTACGCTCAGCATTCATACAGCAGACTCTCTCTGCCCTACAAACGCTTATCCTCACACACATTCACACACAGCAAGCAACACAGCCATTACTATAAGAGATGCTCTCCCTGAAAGACTGAGAACAAAGCACACAGCATGCTAGTTATTTTTAGATATTCATCTGCCCCCAAACATTAGGCTGACGCAGTCATTCAGAGGGAGCTTAACTGGCCTACAATATCTAATCTCATTCAGTGTGGACACAAAAATGAATCATTGTACAACAAAATGGCAAACATATACATGCATACTGCACAGCATATGGGAAGAGGTGAAATTTAACGCAATAATGCAAAAAAAAATCCTGAGAGTAGCGAATACAACATGTTCTAATTGTGTCAGTGTGCTGACATTCACTATCATATATATTTACTCTAAATAGCAGCAAGTTTTTTCAGGCATTTCCTCATAAATCTTTATATACACAAAGGCACAGTCTACATAACAGCAGTTTTTCGGTTATTTAAGAAATTGTGACACTGCTATTGGCTCAGAGACAAGATCTACTGCAAACATGACAAACAAGACATATAATAAAACATAATTATCCATGAGTATAGTACAGCTGTAGTTTGTGTATAGAAAACTAGCATGCATAAACTTTTTTTCTCTTTTTTGTGTGTGGGGGTGGGAGAAAGGAAAAAGAAACCGAGCTGGTCACTCATTCTTGGAAAATTCCAATTACTATTCCCACTGTGTTTTAGTAAACGAACACCTAAACAGACACCTGTTTGCATTAATTCCTAATGCTACTATTGTAAACATGCTAACCAGCTGCTCTTACAGGCAGTGGTTTATATGTTGCTCAAAAAGTACATTTTGTGTTTATTTTCATAGTTACACCTGCTTTGAGACCTTATTTTTGTTTTCTATGTTTGCTGAATGGACCTGCTATAATTGCAAATTGACAAATAATGACAGAATTTGAGAAACATAATTATAAAAAACATATTTAAAAAGAAACTGCAATTTATTCAAAATTGAACTAAAATCCAATATTGTGGACATTCATTGCTGCTTTTCTGAAGACAGCATGCATCTGCATTGACCTTATACCAATTATTATGCTGATAAGAATGGCAACAGTTTATAATTTTCTAGCATCCTCTGAAGACTAAAAGTTTTCATTGGGCTTTCTGAAGCTCTCCACTGAATGAATTGTAAAATTGAAATGTTCAAAATCAGCCACACTGAAAGTGGAGCACACCAGAACATATAGTAAAAGTATTTTAAGTATTTTAAGTATTTAAGTAATTAAGGTGCTCAAGGTAAATCCATTTATCAAACAAAACACATACTTCAACATTTGTATGCCCTATAAAATGCCTTTGATCAAGGCCCTTTTGTTTACAAAGTAGATAAAACACTCAGAGCTTTACTCATAGGGTCAGTCTCTCAAAAGGGATTAAGCCTAGTCATAGATAATATTCATTTTAATGGATCTTCATTTAAAATGCTAATCATTGTCTGCAATGTCTATTTTTTTCTTTGACTTTAGCTATGAAAATGGTCATTCTTTAAAAGTTCAATAAGACTTCAATGTTTTGCTGGTCTACATCAATATTGGAATTAATTTTAAATGGGGTAGAGACGAAACCCATCTCCTCCTACGCAGTTACAGGCTCAGCAAGGCTCGGTTACATTACACAATGCAGCAGGGCATTTGCATGTCCCTGTAATGCAAATAAAGAGGTGCCCTGGCAACATCCACAGCATCAGATGTGCCACAAGCACAACAAAAAGGTCTAGTCAACAAACTACACAAACTGACATTTTTAGAAAAGTTTATTACTGTTACACAAACACACACACACTTTCACAGACTACACACACACACACACCTTGCTTTTAATGTCACTGTGAACCCATAAATCCTTCCAATCTCATTTTTCAAAACCCAACCGATTTTATACCGTTCCTTTTTTTTTTTTAAACCAACAACATAATTGTGTCATACACCAGATCATGGGCTTTGATCACATTAATAGAGGAGCTGACTTTTGTTTTACATGCAGCCAAGAGGGATAAGCCATAATCAGTCAGATCAAACTGCAACAAAATGGATGATTCAGCATGCCATTGAAACTCTGTGCCTTTTTTAAGCTGATCTGGGCCTGGTTATTAAAGGAAAGAGAGGCTAATAAAGGAAAGGTCTAGACAAAGCTGCAGTCATCATGCTTCAGCTTTTAGCCAACTCCAAGACAAAAGGATTTTATAGCATACCCAGCTGTGAGAAGGAGAGCAAGTGAAGTTAGGATAAAATCTATCATATGCAACCATGTGGAATCAGGGGCCCTGAGGGGACGATGTTCTCCCAAACAAATGTTTCTCATTCAAAACATTCCCTATACATGCTATCTGAGTGACCCCCTATTAATACAGTGAAGATAACTTGCAAGCATGTATCTGCTTGGTTTGTTTAATGTAGTACTCAGACAGAACATACATGTAACAAATATAAATACAAGCAATTTACTTTAATTATATCACAGTTAGTTCCGCCCTGCAATGCGATTCGCTGAGACACATTCCAATATTGTATATAAAAATGTCATCCTGACCAAAGCAGTTTAATTATTACTCTTCTACATACACACACAATCAAGCAGTGACACTAATGCTTACAAGACGAAAACACCAGTAATGTGTAACAGATATCTCCTTTTGACATTGAAGTTCTGTAACCATTATTGCCCATATCTGTCTCTTAGTAACATCACTAAAACTAGAGTACAGACTTTTCAAAAACTTTTTAAAATATATTGTCTAGAATCCTTTTATTGTTAGGTCTTACCTCTCTCTGCTTGGTCTCTGGACATTCTGAGTGCAGTGTAAGCGTGGCTCCTTCAATGTTGCGAGGCATGGGTGTAGATCCAGGGTTAATGATGAACTGGATTTGGTCTGGCGAAATGGTGTGATGTATGTAGCCCTGTGACATGCCGTCTGGGTCTGCCATGAAGGCCAGGGACCTTTCCTCATCTCCATCGGCCAGAAACACCATGCCATCTTCGTCTTGCCCACAGTGGCCATCCTCCTCTCCTTCCTCGTCGAGCCGGATAGGGTCCTGCTCTATGAGTACCGTGGTGCGATCATACACCCTTGTCGAGGATGAAGGGGTCTCTGATATCAGGTCGTCTTCTTTATCTGAATCTGCCATTTTGTCGTCCTCATCATCCTCCTCTTGGCCCAGCTTGTCGACCTCATCTTCATCCTCCTCAAAGAACATGGTTGTCTCAGTGAGAGGGCCATTCTCACCCATGATCCCAAAAACACCAAGTCCTATGCGGCTGCCCGCGTATTTGTGTTCCCTAAATTCAAACAAGCAAAAAAAAAAAAAGCCATTCAGATCAGTGAAACATCAAGTAAAAGAGAAAATTATTTTGTTTAACTATTTTGGCAGCAAAAATTCTTGTGTACCCTCAAACTCTTAAAAGGTCTCCAAGATATTCTTGGAGAAAACAAGTACTTATGTTCTTTGCTAGACGAGCATTCACCTTTATTTTTGGTCTAAGGGAGTTCAGAAACTAAGCATGATTAACACCAAACTTCTTGTTGGTACCTGAAACTGGGAGAATGCAGAGGAAGTATTTCACTCCATTATTGTAGTGCAGCAACAGACTTTCAAAACAAACAGGGCCAGGGTGTCAGCGAAATAGGATACCAGCTTAGAGACACACATAGGGACACATCTCTGCCATGTTTCAGTAACATAGCTAGTTAGGTTAGTGTAGTTAAACTACTTAAAACAGAAGAAAAAAAAATCATACAAAGTCTCTTCAATAGAAAAATGAACAAACTGTGAGCTTTAAGCTAATAGCATGAACTACTATATCACCTTTGGGTTATTACACCATTTCATTCCATACCATACCTTAATTTTTATTTTATTTTCTGCCTTTTATTAAATCTTTCTTTCTTTTAATACAATGTTATAAGGCATAGCTATGTCAGATTAAGGCTACTCAAATAAATAAATAAACTATATTTGGCTGTTTATATACTTGATATATTCTTACATTCTTGTTGTAAGCTTAATAAAAAAGTTTTTTTCTTAATTGTTGCCTACTCAACATCATTTAGATAACAAAGCAGCAACAAAGTAAAATACAGCCAAAATTATTTATATTTGCAGTTAGCTACTTTACAATAATTAATTCATGATTGTACAAAATGAAAACTAAGCACACAGACACTATACATTTAAAATAGAGCACATGTTGCTAGGAATGTAGAAAGAGTAGACTGTGGTTTGAGACACACAATTTGATCAGACAGATAGATACTTTATTGATCCCAGAGGGAAATTCTGTTTTTTTTTTTTTTTATCTTCAGCAACGTTTTCCAGTAGAGTGGATAGCTTAATATTTAACCACGTTGCCAATGAGTGTACACAATGCATTAATATAACTTGTAACATGACTATTGTGACTAGCTTAGGGACAGCTAGTTAGGGTGTTGTTAAACTAGTTAAAATTAGTTAAACCGCCACACACACCCTACACAATCTTTTCAACAGAACACTCTTCTACATCATCTTGTATCACTTTTTAGGCCCATCAGAATTCAATGATCAGCTTGGTCTGAAAAACGTTCCTAAAGGGAACAAACTAACGTTATCAAATAGTTTTCTTCCAAAAAATGTTTTCATGTCACAGAGGGTTATGAGGGTTATAGCTAAAAGTTAAAGCGTTGTGAAGTTGGGTCTGGACTCAGTGGTCACAGTTTGGGTTCAGGGGTTCTGGAAGTTTCTCAGTACGTCCTGACATTGACAAACACAGTAACCTAGTTAGCGAGCTACATATTTACGACCACTGAACATCTGTAAATATATAAAACCCATACAACAGTGCACTCACAGATACATGTGATAAATTCGCTGCTGCCGCTCAATGTTCTCTAGACATTTGGAGAAGTTGAACTAAGTGTTGAACGTTACTTATCACGCGGTTTGTCTGAGGACACACTGACACACTACTGAAACCGTCAGTCAGGCTGGTCAAGAGAAGACGGTCGCCAGGCAGCTGCTTAGCGTTAGCTCTGCTAGCTAACCTACAGATAGCTTAGCTAGGGACTGGGGACGCAGCTAATGCTAAGCTAGCTAAGTTCGCTAGTTAACATAGCAACCGCTGTATTTCTGCACAGTGTGATAATAAAGGACAAAAGCATTAATAAATATAGAGCCAAAGAGCAATACCCCTGCTCAAATATAACCACAAAATATGGACGCGCAGTTTTAACAGCCAAGAAACTGTTAGAAGGAGGTTTTATTAAAAAAACTCCTTTAGCTAAGCTAACAGTTAGCCAGGCTCATTCAGAATTAGCGCTGTACTAGCCAGCCAGTTAGCTAACTTAGCTTTAGCTATCTACTAGCCTGTTTTGACAGCAGGGTGGGAGAGCTTTAGCCTCATTAATATCGTTATTTATTTTCAGTAACAAACATGACACAAGTCAACACTATACCAGGACGCAAAAATCACTAAAACTCGTCCTAACAAATTAGCCAACTCGCTATGAAACAAAACAGCAGGGTAATGTTATAAAAAGCGAGGCAGTGGTTAGCTAAACAACTCCAAAATGCTGCAGCTTCAGTTCGGCTAACCAGCTGAGAGAGAGAGAGAGCCTGGCTGTAGCGCAGGCGGCTGGACGCGGCGCTGAACTCTGGGAGCTGCGGGAGCGAGACAACACCAAAAACACCCGCTCACACAACACAGTCATATCACACCACAACACTGAATTAAATTACCTGTGTTTAGCAGACGAACAGTGCTTGTATAATTCTGCTTACTGGCACTTTCCACCCTTCCCCTCCCCAGCGGTACCATGATTGAACAACAGCGAATTCCAGTTCCTCTTCCTGAAGCGTGCTGCTGCTGCTGCTGGGAAGGGAACAAGCCACTGTGCCGAGCTGAGAGCACATTTTCCCTGTGCCCCAATGCTATTCCATAATAATATTGAATAATAATAATAATAACAACGATAATAAAAAAGAGTCTTTAAAATACAGTAAAACAAGCAGAGGTAGTTTCCATGATTATTTATTATTTTAATATAAAAGAGTATTTCATATTTACAAACATTAAAATAAAAATATACTCAATTTTTAAATTATGACTATTTCAGTACAGACACAGGTCAGTGTTTCTGGTGCTTCCCAATAAAATAAATCTGTGTTTCATTTGCTATTTAAAAGTTTTCTAAGTACAAATTGCATCTGTTCAGGACAAATGTTCCAACAATCTAAATACTAACAAAACAAATTAAAACCTAATTTCTTTAAGCAAATACTGTGCAGTAAAACAAGACTGTAACTATATAGCTGTCAATGGTGTACATTAGTTGGATTCTTGAACCAGAAAATGCTGCAAGAACTCCTTTGTTTTCCTCTTCTCCATGAGGTCCTGCTTTGTAGGAGACCTCAGCAGTAATGCAGCAAATATTGTGGCTGTAAAAATAAATAAAAAAAGACGTGCACATTGAACAGGTACATGATTATTATTATTATTATTATTATTATTATTATTATTTTTGCTAGCAGTTTACATCGTAGACATGTTACCAAAAAATGTTTACAAAAGGAAAAAAGTTAATTAAGTTAAATTAAAGTTCTATGATTTAAAAGCAAGCGTTAGGTATCATTTACTGATTCTAGCCTGAATTAAATCCACAAAATCACAGTAAACATCAGAAACAAAATGCTTACTACTTACCTGATAGTTTACCTACACTCTTAAGAAATGGTTTAATTTACTACTGAAGCAGGTTGTGTAACTTGTAATGACTGTGGAACTTGTTATAAGCCTATATAAAACCACATTTTAAAGGATCTACATAGAAACATTTAGTAATAGGGTTCCTCCAGTGTAACCCTTTTATTACATGTAGAATAATGTAAGCATCTAAAATGTTATGTGATTTTTCATGATTCTATATAGATACACTGCTCTGAATAATAATAATAATAAAAAAAACATTTTTAATAAGGCTAGAATTATTAAACACATCCCTAAGCGCATACAAATGCTACAGTGGTATGAAAGGGTTTGGGCACGCATAATCATTTTCATGATTTTCCTTTATAAATCACTGGTTGTTCTGATCAGCAATTTCAGTTAAATAAATCATGTAGCAGATAAACACAGTGATATTGAATTTATTGGAAAGTTCATAGGATTTACAGAAAATTAGGCAAGTGCATAAATTTGGGCACCTAACAGAGAAATTACATCAATTTTATAAATGATATACAAAAATTATATCCAACTAACAAAAACTTTTTTTTTTGCCTCCTATCAGTTACACCATGGTAAATTAAAAGAATTTTAGAAACCAAAATTAATGAAGCAACAAACCCATTCTATACAGAATATCACCTCTAGATTCATATTGAGGCGCCAATGACTTTTATTAAGGTAAATGGCATCACTGTTGCTGCTAGTCCGGTCTAAGTGTGCTGCTGTAATGTAATGTAATGTAATTCTGGTAAACTCAAAAATAGCATTTGCGAGAACTACACAGCATAACTTTTTTTCATCTCATTTTTGTAAAATCATGCAGTATTACTTTTATTGTCTGTATGCTTCTTTCACTTTCAATAAAGGGCATCAGACTGCCAACACTAGCTTCTTTCACTTTCAATAAAGGGTTTGTATCTTTCAGCTCTTGGAAGCTGGCCCTATCATAAATTACACTTCTTGACTATAGAGGGAGCCCAGGGGTCCATTTTAAGTGTGTTGCTTTAAAGAGTTAAGAGCCATTTATTAAACAATGTAACACAGGCTAATTTGCATGCTTCACTCTGTATGATTGTGATGCAGTGACAAAGTGGAAAGTGGAAAGGAGCCAGGAGCAACTTTTTTAACTTAATTTAAGGAGAACACATTTAAAGATTATTTAGTGTCGGCAGTCTGATTATTTTCTTTTGGTAACAAGTAACAAGCATAGATGCTAAAGAGCATCTATAAACTTACACAGCCACAATTATTTTTGATGCTTCAGGATAATCAATGACTGTAATTCATTGTAAGGTACCTTGTAATTTTGGATTTGACTATTTATTTTAAAACAACCTAACAGTCATAACATAGTTCTGCATTTGTCCAAATATAAACACATGTCCACAAGATCCAAACTTCTAAGAATATACAGAAAACAAGAAGTGAAAATCTCTACACAACCTACCTAAAATATTGACGTCCAGACGATTGTGTGCAGAGTTCTTCAACAACTCCCGAAGAAATGCCGTTACATAGTTAAAAACATTTTTATGGCACTGAGGTAGCATAGAAATAATCTGTGGGAATCAAAGAAAAGACTGTTGATAACAGAACTATTCTTGCACACTCTTCTGGTATACAGAATATCATGTCCATTAATAAGATAAACAGCTGTGAAAACAGTTAACAGGGAAGAGCTTAAACACCATTAAATATGCATTACAAATAGTTCCTTAAAAAATTAAATAATCTGGGGCAATGATTAAAACCTCAAAAAAATCTACAAACCTTTTTACACTGGCCACTGCTGGAGCAGCACTCCAGGCACTGCTGGTACTGCAAGAAAGTTACAACCGGTTCCGACAGAGCATCCAGAAAGAGAAGCAGAGCCTCAGCTACAGAGTGGTTACCTCCAGCTAGTAGAAAAGCTTAGTCAAGGTTGAACACAAAATTAAAAGATCTTTCACACAAAACTCACTATTAGCATTACAATGTCAGGCATATTAAAGGATACGAAGGGTGTCAGGCGTGCATGTATCTAAACAATCTCTGATCTCCTCAAACTCACTGTGTAGGCCTGGTAGCTGGAAGAGGTCCTCCTAGAAAGAAACACAGGAAGATTTTTAACCACACCTGTTTAAGCAATTGTTTCACAATTGAAAAGCAGGCAAATGTACTTCAAGAACGGAACATAAATATCAGAACTATAAAAGTATTGCACTGAGAGCTGTACATGCTGAGATACATAAAAAAAAAATCATAATTATTTACTTTCAAACATTCATCCACACATGTGCATGTTTTATTTAGAAAAAAAGGAAACAAACAAAAAATAAAATCATCTACATGTGCGGACCTGTTTACTGGCATTGCGGTACAAATGATCCACCATCATCCATAATTCCTTTGGAATGTCTAAAGCCTTCTCCATGTCTGGGCTGCTTATCTCACTGGGTGATGTTAGGCTCTGTTATAGAAAATACAAGAAAACAAATGATGTTACACAAAAAAAAAGAGAGAAAGGAAAAAAAATGTATGGGTGTGCAATAATTTTGTATAAAATAATATAAGTGAAATAATTAACCCAAAATCCTACCACACAGCTCAAGTGCAGAATATTTAGTGTATGCACATAAACTGCAAACAAAAAAATTATACGGAATACAAAATAGACTGCTTTGAAGACAGAATACTGCTTTGATTGTAAATTATGCCAATATGATTTGGAAATGATTTGTGGTATACATCCCTAATGTTAAAATAAAGAAATATAATTGTAAAAAAAAAAAAAAAAAAAAAAGGTTTTTATTTTGAAAGAAGACAATTATAAAAAATGATGCGCTTCATGTTCTGTAGTTAACTAGTAAAAATTATCATTTTGGATGTGTACCCCTCAAACACTTACCATGCATCCACACTAGTGTGACCAGACATTTTCTATGGGTACGCAAATTGTAGCTGCGATTTAGTGGTAGAGCAACAAGCAACAAATCATTTTTTTTCCCCCACTGCTTTATGCACTTTGTTCTTGTTCTCAACATCATGGTGGGGAATGTGGATAATAACTGCAGTTTTTTCTTTCCTCATTTTATGTGATCTTTGGCCATATACAGACATACTTTAATGAGAAAAATGAAGCATGGAGGAAAGTAGCATAAATACAGTTTCTTATCTAAAGCTGAATCTGTACATGCCCACACGCAACAAAGTGAGAAGCCTTGAACACACCCACAAAGGGCGATGTAAACTGCTGCTAGTGTGAACTCAGGGTTACTGTTTATAACTGGCATGAGACTACTGTGAATAACACATACACAATCACATTTTCAAAGTACATGTAAAAGACCTAAATTACCTAAGTAAACACAAACAGCCTCTGAGTGCATTCTCCTAGCAACAAGAAGCTTGTTCATAACATCTGATTGTCTTTTTGCTTTCAACAGGAAAACAGCTCTGCAAATTGAAAGCAAAAGGAACTTGAGGAACTTGATGATGTGGGAAAAATAGCTTAACTTACTAGTTTGTGGACGGTTTCTAGGGGCATTTCCTGAATGGGCTCCCTAAGCTGACAGAGAGTATGGATGGAGGACCCGAAGCAGCTAGGCAGGTAGGAGCCTGTAATGGAAACAAAGTAATCCTTTCCCCTCTCTAGGTGCAGAACCAAAATGTCCTCAAGTTGTTGTTGGCCTGAACTCAATTCTGGAGCCGTAGAGCGGTTCACAAACACTTCCAGGTCAATGACCACACTGTCTCCTGCAGAGAGAACAGAAGCTCTACATTTCTACTGACAGCAATTACACCCAAGCTAGTATTATAAATCTAAATATTTTAAAATTACTGCATGGGCCCCATTTTTGGATAGAGATTCAGTACTGACCTTGGGCAAGAAAGCCCTTGGATGGGTTAGCGGTGAGCCAAGGTTTGCAATATGCTGGCTCATCCAGCTTCTGGATGAACTCAAATTGACACGGCACCTGACCATCATTGTGGACGGTCAGAGTCTCTGCTCGATGCTGCATAAACTTCACATCGTTGAAATGAAACTGAAGATAACATGTGAGAAAATGTAGATAGAATTTAACACACAGCAAAGACAGCTTTTAATAGTTTGTTAGATCCTTTCAAGTTAGATGCCTATCAATGGATGTTAATCCAATTAGCATCCATTGTTAATATAGAATATATAGTTACTGTCCAAACGACAAAATCTCCATCTTTGTTGATTTTTAGTTTACTATATCATTTGAACATAGTATTTTTAATTACTGAATGGATTAATATAAATGACTTGCAACAAATTCTATTTACACTGATGTAAATCTGACTTTTTTTAATCGTTCTTCTGTAAAGCTAACATTTTAGAGGTGCATGTTTTTTCTGGACAGGGCCAATATTTTTTTTTATCTGATGTAGCAACCTAGATCTTATTAAACAATGTGTGACAGCAGTGCAAACACTAAAACGTGCAGGGAAGGGGATACACAGCACCAGCGTTGGAAATCATTGACCTATTGTGTACACTGTGAAGATTGTACACACCTCTCTCTGAGACAGAGTCACTGATGGAATGCACTCATTCTCTAGCTTGTCCAGAGACCGCACAATTTCTTCAAGTGTCTTTTTATAGGCCTCCTCATTCACCACTTTTATCTACAAAGAACAGTGGATAAAGTCACTCCACACATTAAAAAAGCACAGGGTTCATAGAAGATATGGCACAGCAACACTAGCTTTCTCACCCCTATCTGCATGACAGAGCTCACAGGCTTGTGGTCACTGGTTCTCAGAGACATGTGACTCTTGTAATACAGCTGAGTGATGTTCTTTCCTCTCCACAGGATGCGATCACACCAGGCCGGGACCCGACACTTTTCACTGCAAAAAACACAAACCCACAGATTTAAACAAAAGATATATAAGAAAACAAAAAGTCTTTATTTTTTCCTTTTTAAATGCTTACATTTTATCAGCAATAAAGAATAACACGCAGATTATAAACATTGGCTTTTTATGAGGTTAATTCATTTTAGGTCTGTTATTTTTTATTATGTTCAGTGCTTATTTCTTACCTAGTGTCCCACTGGTCTGAGCCTGTGTCATATTTGTATGTTGGCTGAAACTCAATCTCTCCCTCCAAAAAGCCTACAAAAACTGCTTCTTCATCCATTTGTCTTTTTAACTGAAGCAGACACAAACAAGACAATACATTAAATAAGTGCAAAACAGAAAACAATTATATAGATTTCTATTCCAGATGACACTTATCTGTTATGTTTACTCATACCTGATCATGACTGTAAAGGGTTTCAAAATCCTTTTTCAATATAAGTCCCTTTACATGGTCAACTTCCAGGTCACTAATCCGATAGTTCAGGTCACCAAGCCAGAGAACAATGCTGTTGGTAGAGTAGAAAAGTCAGCAGCTAAACATAACATGTTAATTTAATGATTAGACTGAAATGCGCATGTTTATACATTACCTGTGCTTCATGATGGTAAGAGGTGGAAGTGTGGGGTCCTGCTGTCTGAAGAGTATCCTGCTACAGATGTCCTTGTAGTCTTGGTTCCGTCTCTCATACTCCTCTACGTGAGCTGCCAGATGTGAGTTCACCACGCAAATGTCAGAATTATGGAATCGAAAGCGAACTGCTACCGCACCTTTATTACCCTAAGAAAGAAAAAAAGGACAGAAAGAAAGAAATCCTGAATGTCTTTTTATTTTAACAGTGTGACTGTCCTTCAGGACTGGATTTGTCTACTGAAACAACCAATACATCAGGGGCATAGGCAACAGTTATCAAAGTGTAATACCTTCTTTAATAGTACAAACGCCATGCAATACTCTGCCAGCAAGACACTATATAATAAATACTTGAAACTTTACCATTCTTCCCATGATGCCTGTGCCTACAGTCTCTGTCTCCACCTCAGAGATGTGCTCAGCGTGCTCCTTCTTCACATAGAAAAGTAGCATGATTCCAACCAGTCGTACCAGCTTTACCTACCACACACAGCAGAAAACTTAATAGCCTCACTTACACAATGTATTTGATTTTTAAATACAGTATACTTTAAGACTTTTTAAATATCATATATCAATTAGGACAACATAGCACCAACATAATGGCAAAAAGCATACAACATCAATATTAAGTTTGCAGATGGACATTTCCAGACATTTAACTTGTGATTCTTGTATTTTCTTACATACCCATATTTTAAATTATTTATTATTAATTTATTTTCAAGTATAAATTTAGTTTTGCAAACAAAAACAGGGAAATAGAGTCTATTTTCACACCATTAACACCAATTTTTACAATTTTCTGATGCATTGCGTAATGCCAGTGCAAGCTATAAGCAAATACCTATAAATAGACCACCTCAGAGCCAAAAATTATGACACTGGCTGGGTTTAGTTTAGTCTGCTGGTAAATAACTGAGCCAGTTTGCTTAATAAATTTAGAAACTACAAAATGCAATTCACATACAAACCCAAAACTGTACTTACACTCTCTGACATTTTAAAGACCTCAAAAGGGAATGACCTTTTCACACTAAGAATATATTTTTTAAAAGAACATAAGTACATTAATAGTGTCTTTAAAGTGCACTGCTGAGCTATTTGGTGAATTACAGCCTGCTTCATTCAAACTTAACCGATGACACCCTGACTACGAAGTCATAAATATAAAAAGGTCACCACAAGGCGAGACAAAGTCCTTACTAAGGCATACTTGGCATCTGGGTGGAGGCCTTCAGATACAGCCTTCATCCATTCTTGCTCCTTTGGTGTGTCATTAAAGAAAAATGCTTCCTTACTCAAGTCCAGCTCCTGGAACCTAGTAGGAAAATGTAACTGTAAATATAGATAAAAGCCCTTATCACAAGTATGACACAAATAAAACACAAATATGCCACTACCTTGGCCTGAATAGAGTGGGGTTTTGTTTGCCTGTGTTTAAACTGTCAACACAGACAACTGAAAGACACAGAGGAGCTAAAGACAGAGCATTTATAAAGCCTTACCCTAAGCAGTAAATATCAGGAGGCTCCGGTGTGGAGGACAACCATGAGTACAGGCTCTCCTTCGGCGTCTGTCCGTTTACATTATATGTGCCCAAGAAAAAACTGAGGAAAAAGACCAGAATAAAATATAACTTAACATTAACTCATTCTTGTACATCTATATAACTAATAATTATAACTAATAATTATACATAGCTATACGTATAATAACCTATGACAGTTCACCACTTTGTAGCAATTTGAAGAAAGGAAAATATCCTTTATTAAAACGTAGACTGCAATACATTTATTTTTTAATGTGCAAACATACTTGCAGGAATAATCCTAAAAAAAACAGTGAGGGTGTGCCATTTTATACAAAATAAAAGTCTTATTAAGACTGGGAATGCATTGATACGATTTTTTCCCAACTAAATAGGTAAATGCATTTTTGTAATCGCCGATACCTACTTAAAAAGCAATCAAGAGCATTATGTAATGCAATGCATAGATAAAAAATAAGAAATTAGTGTTTCTCTAAGGACATATGTTAATTTTGGCAGCATCGTGGTACGTCAGGACCATATCAGACAAATGGATGAGACTTTCAGGGAAATACAGCAAATTAATATCAGTGGTTAGTGTTTGCTGAGTGAGCAGCGTTTTAAAGCAAGTTTCACTTGGTATACTTTTTTTTTTATCAGTGCTTTTTCACTGCCTGTGGATACTTCACGTTTGTGTGCACCAAACATCATATTTTAGTATTAGGTACCGTTGACAAGTTTGAGTATGAGGCCATTAGCATTTTTATCCAGTTTAAGAAATAAATATTTATATATATTTTTTGTTTTCACAGAATGTATGATTTTTTTATATTTATACTACATAAAACTTTAATATTTATTTTGTTGCAGTAGTATATGCTTGAAATTAACTTAAAATAACTGTTTGACATATCGCCAAGAATATCGCTATCAAAAACACCCAAAATATCATAATATTAAATTAAGACCATATGGAACACCCCTAGAGGGCAGTGTTGACAAATGTTAATAACAAAGGCTGCTTACAAAAACATCAGTATATATGATTGTTGAATTAAATAAACACATGGTCTCTGTGACATATTTAATATTACATGTTCTGTTCTGGCTTTTCTTAATAATTATTTATAAGCATGTAATCAAGCTTTAGTCTCACCCTCATTCTGCATTAAGAGTACTGGGGCTGTTTTTCAAAACATTCTCAGGAAGCACAAAAACCACCACCGGTCAAAAATGGGGCAACTGACCACAAAAGCACAAGAAAGCCTTACTTGAAATTCTCAATGTACGTGTAGGTGTCTTCGTTCTTGAGAAGTTCACATTTAATAAGGTTGTCTCGCAGACCAAACTGGGGCATGGTGAGCATCTGGGCTTTGTTCGATACAGTATGTCTGGATGAGCGAACAAGCTCATTCCTCTCCTCACTTTTCACTTTTCCCTGGTTGCTGAAAAGTTCAAACAGTTTAAGAAATAAGGGGTCATGAGATGTTTCCAGCACTCACAAAAAATATGCTACACGTATTAGTGAATAAGAGATATAAGCAGCAAAACTGTACTTGGCAGTAAAACATTAGCCAGTAATAGATGTTTTATCTATGTGACAAAGCAAGGTTTCATGTTATCAATCCAGGGTGTAGGCCAGATAAGAGACTCCTTCCTTATCCCAACAACAATCCTATGATCAACTGGACAAGTGCTAGAACATGCAAGACCTTACTCCTGCAAATAATTTAAAAAACAATAATTATCTTCACCCTCCACATAATGAGAGTGTTTCTTAACTCTCAATGTCTATCTTATAAAAACGGCTACATTTAAAAGTCATGCTTAGTAAAGTTTTCTCTATCTGGACATGTATGTGGGCTTGCTTTCTGTCAACTTTACAATAAACCCATATAAAAACTTGTGTGTCAAAACATAGATAATACCATTAGACACCACCGCATACTTCCAGGACAATTAGGAAATACTAATAATGTAATTGATAATCAACTCCAAACACAGATTCAAAAATAAAAAAAGTAATACAGTACAGCCATGTACTTTAGTCCTAAACTTCTGTAATAACAAAAAAATATTTAGAAAGATGGGTATCACTAGTACACACACTTCAGGGCAAACCCTGTGCAAACATAAGAATTTTAATTTAGGGCTGAGCAACATGGTGACATAATATGCTAAAGGGTGGAGCAGCTTTTCCAACAATGATGACTTCATCAGGCCACTCAGGAACTTGTGAACTTCTGTCAGACAGGCAATGTTGTCTATACTTTATTCTTATTACTCAGAAATACAAGTGTTTGGATGACAGTTGTTTGAACAATGCAGTTTAGTAGCTTTTCAATTTCAAAAAGAGATGGTAAATACTATGAAACATTCAGAATATTAACGTGGTGCGTATACTATCCATAGAGAATATCTATAAAAAGAAATTTAAAAAATGGAGAGTGCCATAATTACTAAATCTAACTGAAAACTCACTTCTCCTGAAAACCATCCCCTCTGGCCTTTTCAGTACTGGAATGTGCTTGTTTGTCCTCTTGGTGTCCTTTACTGTCAGTGGTGTGGGATCTGTCTGTATTGAGCAGAGGAATAAATCACAGAGCAGAGATTAGACATGAAGTTCAATCAACCAAAAAGTAACTGTTCCATTCCAATCTGACCAACAGGCTTAACACTAAAACACAAACACTAAAACAAGGCTGGTATAAAGGTTTATACACATCAGACTGACAACAGTTAGATTTAGAATTAAACTGTAGCTGGGAAAACTAAATTTCTTTGTGTTAGGCTTTCTACAGAGTGCAAAATATGTAGTGAAGGTTTCCGACCCCTATCATGTTGTTCCTGCTATTTATCTCATTAGAAATGTATTGCTTTTTAATGCGCTTTAAAATACAAGGCTAGCAAGGATTTGTTTGGGAGTTCCAGCAGCAAAGGAAATGGAAAATCTACGCTGCCCAGGAAAGCAGACACACCCAGGAAGTCATGTAAGTGCAAAAGAGTGACCTATAGCAAACAAAAATTTAAAGACAGGCATTTAAAACAAAGCTTGGTCACACCTACTCTCTACAGGCATGTTGAGGACAATATCAAACAATATGCATAATAACATAGTTGTGATGGCAGTGAGATTTTTCACTATAATATCACTGAGATAAACAGTTAGGAAGACTTGATTTCAAACACTAAACTCATAAGGGATGACGTTTTACACTCGAAGTTTCAAAATCACTGAGCTTGCAAAACACTTTCAGGCAATCCAAGACAACACACACTGATGACAGGCTACTACTGAGTGCAGCTTAAAGCCCTTTGAAGCAATGGTTGTGTAAAGCAGCACAGTCATACTCTCTAATACTGGCCCAAACAAGATTAAACAAAAACTGGACTTCTTTAACACTACCATTAGTTTTAACAATAACACTGTTTAATTTGCATTGTAGCTCTACAGACTTGCTTGGCATATATTTGTTTAGCTATACACAAAGTGATAGAATGGCAAACACTCAACCACAAAATTCCAAAAGTTGGACATGATTTTTGAGATTAGACTAAATCTTAACACAAGATTGTAACTTCGACTAACATAGTCTTTCTTAAAACCTTATAATCCATTAGTTAGAACAAAGAGTCTAGAACTTGTGCTCAATCTTTTAGATCTGTTAGTGTATTTGTGCATAGGTCTGGAAAACATGAGTGTCTTTATCTATTATCTATGCAGAAATCAATTCAACACACACTAAAGACAGACTACTAGTCAGTGTGACCTAAAGCCCTATAATAGATGGATGCCTACAAACCCCTACATTTTTACAGCAAAACACATACACAGCTCTACTGTCACAGTGGACCTGGACAACACTGAACAAAAACTGAACTTATTAACTTCCATCAGTTTTAACATCAGTTTAATTTGCATTGGCATATATTTTATGCCAATAAAACAGACCACTAGTCACTGAGTTCTTAAACCCTCTAAAGTGATGGATGCATAGAGAACCATACATTTCTACAGCATGACACACAAACTCAACAAAAGCTCACTTCGTTTAAAACCACCATCAGTTTCAACATCTGTTTAATTTGCATTTTAGCTTCATAGATTTGCATTGGCATAGATACACTCAACGTGCTAGAAGGCCAAACCCTCTTTGTGAAAAAGTTGGACATAAACAAAGTTATATTAAATCTCAGCTCCTCTTACATGCCCACATTATTAGCTAGTTATCTAGCTTGGCAAACCATTACTCCACATGACATTCTAGTTACTCTAACTGTGGCTATATCCTAGTTTATCTTTAAACATCTAAGAAAAATAAGTACAGATTTGCTTGTCACAGGGGCTGTACCTTATATTGAGGTACATTAGAGTACCTTTCAGTGAAAGTCTTTTTGTACCCATGTTTATTGTTCCAGTAAAGATTATAAACATTATCATCAACTAAATATGTGTCAAAAACTTGATCCAAAACTGTCTGGCTTACTAATGAAAAATGTATAATTAAAATATATATTGTTTATTAGTAACTTGAGGGTACAATTATGAAAAGCGTTCCTTTAAGTACAAGAAAGTAACTGTTACTTATATTGTAACATTACCTCTACTTTTTAGTGTGTAAACGCCAGTAGCTAGCTAGAGAAAAGAAACTACAACTTCTGCTTTGTGAACATTTCTGATTTGTCGCTTTGTTTATTTATTTAGCTAGTTTGCTATCTGTGTTTAGGTCTAGCTTATTTTCTAGTTAGAAACTAGGTAAGCTAGTCAACTAAGCTAACTAGCTTGCAAGAAAAAAAAGCTAATCTTCTGTTAGGGTCATTCCTACTGTAATTTAGCTTACCTAGCCAGTTAGCGAGCTAACATTAGCTTACAAATACGCGTTTCTCAGTCTTAAAATAAGACATACCAACTAGCTAATTAGCTAGCTAACCTAACGACACGCTAATCTTAGCTAACCTACTGATATACTACCTAAACTAGCTATCTACGTTAAATAATCCCATAACCAACTTGCCAACACTGAAACGCTGTTGACCTGGCACTGAACTGAAGCAACAAAGTTCACCATAGCTAGAAACTAACCAGTTTTCCCAGTTAATTAAACAACTACACCCAGCTTTAAACCAATTCACAACATCCAGCAGTGAAAACAACACAGGTTTCCTCACCAATAAATCTGCCCGCATCAGACATTTCCCTGTACTCCCGCTGGCATTGTGTAGAGAATAAAGCCTGTAGACCGCAGGCTGACTGAACCTGAGCTTTTCCACAGACTGACTGACAGGCTCAACGGCTTTCTGCCCCACCGCTGACTGAGACCAGCGGCAGACCTGCTCTATCGAGCAGCAGAGCAACCGATCACACATTCACCTCCACTGTTAACAACCGCTGACAGACCATTTGACCATCTGTATCCATCAGCAGATTTACAGCACTTTCATTTTGCTGCTCTCGCAAACTTACTATAGCTAGCTAGTTTAGTACATGGATACACTAAACTAACTATATTACCCACCCAAACTACTGTTCAGGTGTTCCATTCACATAGCATGCAGGCTGCTTCTACAAACATTAGTGAAAGAATTGGTTGCTCTCAGGAGCTCAGTGAACTCCAGCATGGTGTCATGATAGGATGCCACCTGTGCAACCAGTCCAGTTGAAAAGTTCCTCACTACTAAATATTCCCCACTCAACTGTCAGTGCTACTAAAACAAAGTCAAAGCAAGAGGTAACAACAGCAAGTCCACATAGAGCTCTGGAAAATGAATCAGTTTCTCTGATTTTGCTCTTTATAAGTGTATGTTTGATTAAAAGATCATTGTTGTTTTATTCATGATTTTTGGACAACATTTCTCCCAAATTTTAAATAAAAATATTGTCATTTAGAGCATTTATTCGCAGAAAATGAGAAATAGCTGAAATAACAAAAAAAAGATGCAGAGCTTTCAGATCTCAAATAATACAAAGAAAACAAGCTCATATTCATAAAATCAATATTTTGTGGAATAACCCTGGTCTTTTTGGATTTTTATGCCACTTTATGCCACTCCTGGTGCAAAAATTCAAGCAGTTCAGCTTGGTTTGATGGCTTGTGATCATCCATCTTCCTATTATATTTTAGAGGTTTTCAATTTGGTAAAATAAACTCAATTTTGGCAAAGAATCTCATCATTTTTAAGTGGTCACTTGTTTTTTTGCAGAGCTGTAAAAGACCTCATAAAATGAAATCAGGGTCAGTTGATGCAGAGTCAATCACAACAGACCTCAGATTAGCTCAAAAACTGTGCATACAGAGCTTCTTGGAACGGGTTTCCATTACCAGGCGGCTGCATACAGGCCTTCATCTGGCAATCCGATTCACGAGTCAGGGCTTGGCAATTGCCAGGAGAATAGCACTTGTCTGACTGCATTGTGCCAAAATATTGTTTTGGTGCAAACATATTTCGAGAGGAAAAATAAGACTATTATTAACTGCATGTACATAAATAAAAAAAAAAAAAAACTGTTTCCAATTTCATTTCTGTCCCAATGTTACAAAACATTTAACCCTTAATTTCACAACCCATTTTCTCAATTAGGATTCAATTCAACTAAGAAAGGATTTAATAAATTATGGAAATGTAATGGTTACTAACATCTGGAGTATCAGTATTAAATGCGCATAAAGCAAAGCCACATAAAAATGCAAGATGCATTTAAAACAAACTAATATGACTGTCTAAACCACTCCAGGAGCTGATCTAAGACACATGTGAGCCACATCATAAAGGAGTGAGAATGCATTTATCTCTCTCCAAGATGCATTTAAAACTGACACTCCTTTTAGAGCACCAGTAAAATACATTCATATATTTCATATGTATGTGTAGATAAAGAAAGATCAACTAAGACCAGCCTGAGGAAGAGGCCAGGCCATTGTTCTGTGTTGTCTTGGCTATCCTGGATAGATAACTAGGAAGAAACACTTGCTTCTACGGCAAAACGTGGTATGCTGATATACTGGTCTGGCTCCTTAGTGAAGGTTGGGCAAACAGTGAAAAAAATACCACCACTGTCTTTCAAAAGACAACCAGGTAGTGTAGAAACTGAAATAGGTTTTGGTGAGACCAACAGGATATGCTAAAACCGTTACTGCAGCCTAAATGAAAAACAAATAATGCAAGTTATTTTGACTTGGTCATAGCCTAGGAGGGAAGTGTGATCTGTTAGCACAGTGGAGACACATATCACATCTCTGACATAAGCCCACTGAATGAGAAGGGCTTATGTCACTTTGCTACAGTCTGTGCTTTACAGAGCCCTCTTTGAGCAAACAGTCATCACACTGGTTCAGTTATCTTCTTGTATTGTGCAGGGAAACATAGCTGTAGTGCAGCTTGAGTGCAGAATGAGTGTTATAATTGCAGAATTTAGGACAAATAAGAATGAAAAAGGCTATTTTTGTTTGTTTTTATTTTACAAGGTAAATTAGTTATTTTTTATTAGGCACACCATTGCTAAAGTAACATACATGTCCATGATAATTAAGGAACACTTAACATTTCCCAGTCAATAAGGTTGCAAGTAATGATCAAAACAGCAGGTGATGTAACAGGTTATATGAATCCCATGATTGTAAAACATCAAGATGCATATTTTAATGTGAAAAAAAAATCACTTGCCTCTTTTTATAATCTTGCCAGCTGATGATCTTGTCCCTTTGATGTGTTTCTGGTACTTGCTAAGCCAGTCAAATTTTGGGGAGTCTGGGTATTGCTCACATACATCTTAAAAATATACAAGAAACAGAAGAACTTCCAATTAGAGGGCATGTTGGGTCTACTTTCTAAGTTACTTAGCACTGTAACAAATGCTTCTCAAGTCTGAGTTAAAAGTAATCATCATTATTATTCAAACTGGATTTTGTCACTACATACATTGCATTCTATTGATAGGATATGAAATTAAAGTTGTTAAAAATGCACACACATTTTCCTTTTCTGCCCAAAGACTGTAAGATTCCAAAATGTGCCATCTACTTTGCACTGGCACCTGTACTGACTTTGACCAATGCATAAAATGCAATAAAATACTTAGCTGTTCTTATTAAAAGATAAACATATGTTTTGATAAATAATTATAAAAATAGTTCCTTTAAATGAGAATTCCTACTGAGCAATTATTTGATAAGTTTTGTGCATGAGGATCAAATGCTTAAGCAATTTTTTCAAGTATAAATGCATGAGTCAATTTTCTGTACACATCTCTGTATCATTCTTAAAGACTCTCTCACTGAGTAAAACATGAACTTCCCATTCTAGAAAGATGCTGTTTCGATTGTTTTAACCACAACCACCAGACAAACGATACTACTTCTACTTACCTTGCATGTTTTCCACATTCTTTTTGGCAACGAAAATATCTGCAGGTTTTCTCAGACTTTCCATTAATGGTCAATGTGAGTTTGTTTGTACACTGCAGCTTACTGCACTACAAACCCCACCACAGGATTTCTAAAGCGCTACTAAGAAAAAACAGGACTTCCTCTTCGACAAAACAAGACTTGCTAAATGACAAGCTCTGTGTCAACATGGTTATCCCCAGACAGGCAGGACAAAAGTATTTCCATGTCCATTACGAGAAAAAAATAATAATTGGGAGTAGAGTTACAACCCAATTTCTGCTGCTTTATTCCTTCTTCTCTCCTACCCTTCAGGGTTTAACTCGTTCTCTTTTTTTTTTTTGGTCTCAGCACATAGATGCCACATTTGGCTGTTGTCTGAGAGGGCAGGTCACTGAAAGAGGAGGTGGTCTAATCAGCATGCATGAGTTTTAGTTTCAGACAAGATGGCTGCATGAACCACAGCAGAACCTAAGCATATAAGCTGATGACTCATTAAAAGTCTAAGCATGGAATCCTAAATATGACAAGAATAAAAATGTATGTCCAATCAGCTCATTACACATAGCAATCAATGAAAATGTATTGAACTGTGTATTGAAATTAACCGACAGCCCTGCTATTACTACTAATACTACTACTACTACGACTACAACTACTACTACTTTGGCAACACTTCTAATTTAACACAAAACACAAGCAATAACAATTATCAGGGCTCAGTTCCCCAGAAGCATTTTAGTGTTAAGAGTTGCTTAAGTAAGCAGAGAGTGTGCACAGTATGATTTGTTTTGGGAAAAGTTTCTGTAATCTTGAAGTCCTGCTGGGCTAGAATATAATAATACAATATAATTTAAGTTGTATTTGTTAACTATTAGGCTTATTCATTTAAAAAATGACCTTAATGTTTGGTCCACTAGTCAATGTATATATGTATAATGTGAGGCCTTACCACACCATGCCTTGTTGACCTCACTGAGAAAGAGACGTGTGTGGGAACCAAACGGCAACTTGAGCTCTATCTCCTTATTACAGAATGTTACCCTCACTCGAGTGTCTGCACCTAAAATAAACCAAAGAAACATAAGGATAAATTCCATTCTAATAGGAATTTTCTACCAGTTATTCCAGAAAAGAATATATAAAACAATATATATTATTTTGTACATAATCAAAAACACATTAATACACTTACCAACTAAAGCAAATTCATCTGGAGAGGACACTGTAAAAACACAGACAGAAAGAAAACACTTGACTATTCTATACTGTGATCCCCAACAACCACACTAAAAAGTGCAAGCAATTAAGTGCAGTTAAATTTTATTATACTGATGTCAATATTTCACCATAAACCAGTCCTATTACATCAATTTTAGGATATTTAAAAACACACAATCATGTTTCAAATATTTATTACTGTATTTTTGTACTGGCAACCAGAACCTAAGACTCATATTTTTAGATCTACCTGTGAGCTGGCTATACATATATTTTTCTTTGTTAAGTTTAGGAATTTGCATAGTATGACCAGCCTGAATATTTAGGTCACACCAAACGTCAATTTGAAATCTGTGTTATTTAAATTATAGAACATACAGAGCACACAGGGCTGCTCCTAAATCTTACCTTCAACAACAGAAAAGTCGTATGAAATGGGGATGATTTCCTGCAGTGTCACATCCTTACCAGTAATAGCCATTCTTCTGTGAGTAAACATGAATAACCTGAAGCAGAAAATGAAAAAATTAACTTAATTAGTAACATAATCCTTCAATACTGATGGTCCCTAGCATATTAAGTTTGTCTGCCTCTAATGATCAAGGGAAATCAAGTCTTTCTTTAAATAGCTAAAATACATGTTTAAGGAAACACTGCTTGTGGCAATTACACACAACAACTGAACCTCTTAATTTAACAAGCACTTCACAGGCAGGCAAATCATAGATTATTTACAGCTCATTATATTAAGTTACATTATGGGCAGGAATACAATGAGGAAGCTTATGAACCTGTTGGAATGACACTGTTTTTTAAATAAAATGGTACCAGCAAAACCTTCATCAAAGTCACAATATACAGTTTCAGCGTTGTCATCACAATGTGTGCATGTCAAATATAATCACAGAACATGCAACATTATGTAAGGCAAATATAATAAAACACATATTGCATTTCACTACTTAATCCAGATAGTATAGTATCTTGTACATATGTATGGTATAGTATAGTATATATGCTATGCTATGATATGCTGTATTATTGTATTGTATTGTATTGTATATTGTATTGTACACAATAATATCGCCAAACTTTTTTGATATTGCAAAAATACCCTGGAATACTGTGATATTATTTTAGGGCCATATAGGCCATCAGGGTACAACATTTTTGCTGTTTGTAGCAAAAGTACAATTCCCACTGTTCTCATTTTCCATTAAATACCTACTAGAGACTATATTTGCCCAGTATTTATTTAACTTTAATCCTGCATATATGGAATGTTATGAAATGTATGGAATGTTGGATCAATAACATCTTTTACAATCTGGTGAAAATCTAAATTAGGGGTCTTCCACGTCGTATGCAAAATATTGCCAAATAAAATGTAATATTAGTTTTGTTACAGTAATGTTTTTTTAAACTTAATTTTCAAGTGGGCGTGGGATCTAACATGTCATGATAATAATGCAAGATTATAAAATATTATTTAAATATTAATGTATATATTAATTATATACCCTGTCATGAAAAATGAGAAGAGTACGAATTTTTCTCTTGTTTCATACGTGCACAATTTGATACCTATGCTGAAACAATATACTGGGCAACCCCTGCATGTGCACTAATACAACTGTAAAAGTCTTACGCGTGCTCTTTGACATGCTCCACCAGTCCCAGCAGTCTGCTCTCAGTTCCATTATTCAGCAGCAGGAGACACTGAACAGCATGTTTAGGGGAGTTAGTTAAGGACAGTCATATACAGTATCGCAGTAGAACTACTTCACTAAAAGCTGTATCTGTATCTACTGAAGTATTATTTTTCTCCTACTTCCACTTTTTCACTACATATTTCCATGAGTTTAATACTTTTACTCTAATACATTTTTTATGTGCTGCATCATTACTTGTTTCCAGGGGTGTTGCTGGCCCTACATAGAGTCCATGATTTTATTAGTGGGAAAAGGGAAGGGAAGGGAGGGATGCTTTAAAGGGGGGAGGGACATAGTTGATCTGTTTTTGTTTATAAAGAGTACACAAGTCTGGGTCTCTAGTACTTTATACATCTCTGGAAAAGGATGCCTGCACAGTTTGTTTGACAGACTGTATACATTCATTCACTGTGAGCCTGGATAAGTTGAATTTAGTTACATTATTTGAGGAAACTTGTCGCTTTGAATTTGAGTGATATTTACTGAAAACTTATTAGATTTAATAACTAAGTTATTTAGACCTTTTATATCAATGGCTTTGCATAATAAATTCTTCTTTATGGTTAGGTAAATAAAATATATATTGCCAATGGAAATAGACTAAACTCAGTTATTATAGTTAAGTTGATCAAACTCTTGAATATTAAAATATTTAAGTATTGGTTGGAAATATCATATTTGACATAAAAAAGACAATTTAATTGAGTTTAAATTATTGTAGGTTTACAGTGCATGAAATAAACAGCTCTGGTCTTATTGTGTAAGAGAGACCCCGTGTGGAACAATCACAGAAACACACTTCTGCGTGTGAACTTGTGCAACGCTAGTTTTGTGCGTGATTTCACGCATAGCTTATTTGCATACAACATTAGGAGATTACTTAAAAATGATGAGTTTCTCTGATTTTACCAAATTTAAAACGTCTAAAATATAATCAAGAGTAAGATGGATGGTCACAAGCCATAAAACCAAACTGAACTCCTTAAATTTTTGCACCAGGAGTGGCATACAGTTATCAAACAGCAGTGTGTAAGACTGGTGGATAAGAACATGCCAATAGGCATGATCAAAAATCTGGGTTAATCCACCAAATATTGATTTCTGAACTCTTAAAGCTTTATGAATATAAACTTGTTTTATTTGCATTATTTGAGGTCTGAAAGCTCTGCATCTTTTCTGTTATTTCAGCCATTTATCATTTTAAATTTGGGAGAAATGTTGTCCGTAGTTTATAGAATCAAACAACAATGTTAATTTTACTGAAACATATATCTATAAATAACAAAATCTGAGAAACTGAAGTGGTCTCTTACTTTTATTCCAGAGCTGTATAAATAGACTTATATATACTTGATATAATCGTACAGTAGCATAAATAAAAGCACCTGTATGTTGGTAAAAGTGTGTACATTAGCGCAGCGCGCAGTTCAGCGCTGTTTTTACGGGGTGTGCGCTGTTCTATAATAAGCTGCTGTCTGACTGAAGGCCTGAAATCCGCTGCTGCTGCTGATGTGGAACATTTTACTGAACTCTCCTCGAGACTTTTTTTTTAGCGCCTAGCTAACGTAACCTAGCTCTGCGGCTAACAGCAGCCACACAGAATCAATCACAGCACAACCATATGAGTCTGTCAGCTCCGAATAACATGCGTTATTCGCGCTCCACAATCAGATTAGGATACTATAAGACAGTTTTCTCCGTCCTCCAGAGTTTCTTGAATCGCCACGGACTGGTCCATGTCTGCTCCGCTCCCGGACCGTTAGCTAGCCTGCTGTAGCTAACCTCTCCACAACCCGAGTCAAAAACTTCCCTAAAAGCTCACGAAAAAAAACGGACATTCCCCTTTACAGCACCTACAGCTACCTCACACATTCCGTCCGCGGAGGACAGGCAGGTTTGGAGGCTGTTAAACACGGTCTGTCAGCTTCCACACCTTTAAAAACTCCTAAACTCCTGAACTCCGATCATTTCTCCATCTGCGCTCCGAGCGCCGCTCCGTGGCTCAGACCGCTGCTGACACAGACCCTGACGCCACGCCCACTGGGAAAAGCACTGATTTCTGTGGTGTTAATTTGTTGATACTTTAAAGGTCTCATTCTATCGATTTTTCATTTATTTTAAAATGCCTAGTGGTCTCTAGTATGAATGAATGTAATGTGAACCGTTTTTTTGTGAAAAAAGTGCTTTAGTTTATTTCTATTTAGCTCTGCTTCGCTGAATTAGTGTTCTCTGAAGAAAGACAGGATTTGGGCTCTTGCTCATGAATATTCATACATGCAAACATCAGCAAAGAACGCCTACCAGCTGTCTCGTGACACTCACCTACTACAGAGATCACCTACTGTCCTGTGGAGCTCCGCGAGACAATTAAAGAGCTCCGCAAGAAGGTGAGCTCAGCAAGACAGTAGGTGAGCTCCGTGGTACAGTTAAAGAGACAGAGACAGTAGGTGAGTGTCGCGGGACAGTAAGTGAGTGTCGTGAGAAATTGATCTAGGAAAAAATAGTCAAAAATAATTTTCAGTATGAAACTTCTGTTTGCCTTAATTAGTGTAACTTCATTACTATACATCTCTGACCAAAACAATTGCAGGCATAACAACATTATGGGACGAAGAGAAGGACATAACAGGACAATACCAACATTACAAATGAGCATTACAACATCAGTAATTTTAGCAATAATTATAATGTGAAATTATATATAAAAAACAATAAATAAATAAACAAAAAAGTTTATGTATACAAGTACATATACATATATAAACACATATATACATATAAAAATGTTCTTTCATTCAAAACTATTCATTTAAATTTTTTACAAAAAATTAAATTCGCTCAATCAGAGCTTGAAAGTATTTTTTTCTAGTAAATATTTTTTCTAACAATTTCTATGCATTGATAGTCACTATTTAGAACATAGTTATTCATATAACTAAGATACATAACAAGATACATAATATGTTTTGGGAATTAAATACTCCAGAATGTGATACCTGGTTTGTGTTTTTTACAATAGTATAATATAAAGTAAATATAAGAAAAATATCCTAACTACTTTCTTTAGGAAAAAGTATTGTAAAAAGAAATCTAATCATTTTTAAAAACAATTTAAAATTACTTAAAAAGGCAAATCTATATGCATAGATCCGCTCTGTGTCTCTTAACCAATCGTGGAGCCGGTTCAAGGAGAAAGTCCCGCCTTTCAGGAGAAACAGCCAATCAGCTTGCAAAGGAGGGTCAGTGTAGGTAAGCCCCCCGTCGCTGTGAGTTCAGGCAGCTCGTCGGAGCAGCTGATGTTAAAACATATCTGGATATACAGCGATTTTTCTAAAAGAAAGGTAACGGTAGGTTAATGGAAACTATGATGAGATTTTTCTGATAGCTGCTTAAAAATACTCGTCTCCGAAATAAAACACACAGATTAAACCTCTTAAAAAAAAAAATAAAGTTTGTGACTCAGTTTAACTAGAAATGTGTAGAGGACCGAAATGAACTGAACTGATCAGGAGTGATCAAAAGAAAGAAGTATTAATTAAAAATTATTAATTTAGTAGGCCCATTAGGACTAATTTTTACTGATAGTATATATCTGGTCCATGTCCTTTTAGTAAAAGCTCATGATACTATTTTTAAGTCACCAACAGTCATTTTGCAGAATTTGTGCACCTTTTGTTCAATTTTAAATCCATTAAATAAAAAAAAAAAACATATAAAAGAGTGCATTATGCCAAAAAAGACATGAAATCTTAACCTTTTTTTAAATATCTAGAAAAGGGGTTTTAATTTGGCTGTATTAAAAGAATGACATATGTAGGAATGTCCACAACATTTCAGATTCTGATAATCTAATTGTAGTCTGTAAGTGTTTCACATGTGGTTATTTTAGATTTTTTTAAACCTGTCTTAAAATGTAAGGGATACTGAACCTTCGTTGGGCTGGTGGGCTGGTGGGAGTGGACAGAGGAAAATGTCCCTTATTTTTAAATCTAAAACTTGACAGGTATGACTATAAACCATAGTATGCATAAAAATGATTACAGTTACATCTTTACACTTCAACAACATTCAGACCTAACAATCAGTATAACCACTTACTGTATCAGTGAACAGTTGACCAGTATGTCGATTCATTAGTATTAACTAACAAATGACACATGTAACACACTTTATTAGCAATAATGATTTATTTTGTACCATAGACATGTTTATACAACTTTACAGTGCAATAAACTTGTGCAAAAATAATGCTTTTTGTTTTTGAGTTGAGCTACAAACCCTGCCCCACACAGCCATTTCCTGTTTAAATTATTGGTTAGATTACAAATGTCTGATGTCTATACAAATGCACTGATGCTTACTTTTGCTTGGTTGTCAGTTCTGTATATAAATAGCTTTTTCAGTGGGCCTATACTCTCAGGCAGCTTTAACCCTTAACATTAACACCTGCTTGAAAATGAAGTCTGGCCTGATTTATTTTTATATTTAGGTTGTTTTTGTACTTCTAAAGTAGAAAATAAGGCTGTCAACTTGGATTTTACAGAACAAACTGTGTCCACGTTACTCAAACTTCTATAAACAGCAGACACCAATCAAAAAGATTCAAACTGAAATAAACCTGCTTCTACAAAAACAAGCGGCGGAGCCTTGTTGACACTCCAAACATATTTGCCAGGGCTAGGGCTAGGCCTTGACTGGTTATAGCTTTATGTATGTATTATATGTGTTAAAATTAAGTTAAATCATAGACCTTTCCTTATGATATATATTCTCTCTTTATACAGCTTTCTATAGACATGATGATTTAGCTCTGTTTAAAATGCAGTTATGCAAAAAGCACACACTCTTTTACACACATACTGAAATAAGGAATGCATCTTATTTATTTGATTATTTCACATGAACACAAAGTATAAACACAATTTTTTTCTGTTGGTTTACTCACAATTGTGCTGATGTTATAGATGATATTCATGTGAAAATCAACACATTGGAAAGTGTATTTAATGCATAACGTTTTTTCAGTACACACACATGCACGACCACACACACACGTCTGCACACATCTTTTCATGAAATCTATGAGTGTCTCCCTCCAGTGATCTACGCCTGATGCTGAGGCACACTTGGTTCACAAGGCCTGTTATGCTGATGTAACCCTGCTTAGCAACCAAAACAACAGTGAGGAGATGATCAGCAACATGGGAGAGAACAGCCCTCTGGTGGCAGAACTGGGCATGTTCAGTACACCGGTCATCTTGAGGCAGGAGGCTGTGGTGGTGGCATTACAGCACTCTAGAAAGCAGGTAGTAACAGTGGCTGAACAAGCAGTCTCCTTTCTGCAGTCCTCACTGCAGCCTGCTGTCCAGGTCATTACTGTCCCACTGGTTGCCTTTTTTAGCTGAAAGGAAAATGCACAGGGTGGATTTTTATTCTTTTTTTCTGTTGTTGATATATGTTAATAAACCACATTAATGAGTATAGATAGAGGCAGATGCTACAGTCATACTCAAGCAAACATGTTATTAAAATGAATCTCAAGGCAATAAAAATTAGCCAGCCAAAAACAACCTAAGAAAATTCAGGTAAAAAAATCTTGATATGTCCATCGGTAGAATGTCAACTTTATTGCATGAAAATGTTCTTGGATCTTAGATATTTCTATATTAAAATAGAGTTAAAGCTCAGACAAAAACTAAATTATGGGCATTTTACATTACTCGATCCACAGTTTCATGTGTACCAGGAACACATCATAGAAGGCATTACCACCCATAGTGGAAAGGACTGTGGGTGGTAATGTTTGTAAGCGGTGGCAAAAGTCATGGGACATGAAACTAGTCCCATGCTTTATGACATTTAGCATATCAAAGTATTCTTATTCATGACGGTGGCATTTCATACATGCAAAAGCATTATAATATAGCATTATAATAATCTTTCCATACACCATATACTACTGCAGTTTAGTAGAAGGTACTAATAAGCAGGACTTATTTACCATACAGTAGTGCTGAGTAGGAGGGCACAGCATCGTAGCTAAATTGGATTGATAGCAGATGTCTCCAGTACAGGAAACCTTATTACACTTCTTGCCCTGTTGACAGAAAGAGATTTAAAGAGGAAAATGTGATTAATAGGATAATGTGAGAGGTGAATTTCTACATCTTTAGTCTATTTTTGTACCTTTTTTATATTCCCTTAAAAAAAAATACTTTTTCATACTTTTTTAGATGCATGTCTGTTTTGTGTGCAGTGGGATCAACAGTCTTCGATTTATTCTTACATTGTTTGCAGCTGTGGTGGTGGTTGGAGATGTGGTGGTAGTAGTAGTCGTGTTTGCAGTTGTGGGAGCTGTTGTTGGAATCACTGATTAAAGAGGAACAACCACACACACACGCACACACATCAAAGCATTAGATTAAATATATTGTACAACTGGACCATCAGATACATATTTCTGAAATATCCTGGGTAAGAGTAAGTGGTGATGTACTTGGGGGCATGAGGTTGGTCAGGTTGGCGATAGTGGAATTGAGGCAAATATCAGAGTCACAGCAGCTGACTGAGCAGTTGATCTGAGAACCGTTGCAGGAAGTGCGACAGACTGGAACACAGTTCACTGAATATCTCATGGGGTCATCTCTCCTCAACTTTTATACACCAAAAGATAGAAACACGTTAGTACTAGACAAACAAAGAATACATATTTTAGAAAACTGATATTTTTTTTATTAATTGTGCTTAATGGGGATGTATTGATGTGTAGATTTTGGGCCAGCATTATATTATATTTTTTATGTGCATATCTTTCAGTTTTTAGCAATACAACTACATTTTATATAGTAATATGTATATTGTAAATTTATATGCAAAAGTTTAGGTCCTGGTCAGAATATCTGTCTATCATAGAATATCTTGTATATCTTGAATAGATAAACAAGTACAATATAAGATATTTTCAAAGACAATTAATTTAAAGATTAAAACAAAATTTGTTTTTTGTTTACAAATTTTACAGTTTTAAAGTACTAAAAAAAGCAAACGTTAGAGCACCCTACATGATCAGTCATTAGTAAGTACTAAAAAATATGGCAGCAGGTAAACGATTTTGCAAGACAGCTGAATTTTGATCCATTTGTCAACTTTGGTCTATTGACCAAGAACAAGGCCTTAGCCCTAACAAGCTAGTCTGGGACCTTGGTTAATGCTCATTGTTCGTTGTGGACACGAGCCATGAGTATGTTTAAAGAACACCTGGGCTTAACAGATTAAAGTTAAAATTCTACACCTTTCTATAGCCATTTTTTTCCTAATTTTCTTTCATTGCTGGTAAAAGGCTATTTTAAATTATTTTATCCCATCACAGGACTTGATTCCAAAATGTGCTAGTTTACATGTCTCTTTGACAACTTCTATAGGTGAATTTTGTTGTGTGGATAGTGGACAGACTGTGCAGCTGTTACTCCACCACCACTAATTAATCTTCCTGAAGGTTTTGTGCAGTCAAACGGACGGTCGATTTGCCTTTGGAGCAACCCTATGAGCAGTTTTCTCAAAGGATTGTTAGAAAGGCAATCAACCTCCATTTGCCAGCAAAAAAAAAAAACGACTCTGGTGCCCTTTTCAAATCTGCTGTAACACCTATTGTCTTGTTTTCCTTGACCTCAACTTGACCTCCACCTGTGAACTGCTATTTCATAGCTATATGAAGAAAGAAGAAGAAAGAAAAACAACTACCTAAAATTTATTTGCTCTCTTTTTATATTGTTTTTCTGATTTGTAAGCAGGCAGTTGCTTGGAGGAACCCATATTTCATGCTGATTATTGGGATGAGTCAGAGTGTTTTTTGAAAATTGCATCACCTAACAAAGATAGTTTAGGTCAGGGACTGTGACAAGCTAATAAATGTCTTAGGCCTTGGTTATTGAGAGCTCAAGTGTCCTGGATGTGATTCAATGGTTGTATTGTATTCCTTTCCTGAACAAAATAAAGATAAAAATACACAAATTTTGCCTACAAATATCGATATTGATAAGATCAATATCTTTAATTCAAAGCAACAGAATTGTTTAATAAAGGTGCCCAAACTTTTGTGTAAATCAGAAATTTAACTCATAATTGTCACACCTGCCAAAATCAAAAAGTGGTTTAAATATTGGTCAAATCTAATCTATGGTAGTCTGATGACATTTAAAAAAATAGTTTGTGCATTGTATTAAATATTGCTGTGCATCCCTCCTGCTAAAAAACTAGATACAACCTCATACCTCACAAAACATGCCAGGACTTGCACACATGGTGGCATTGGTATTCAGATGTGTGTTGTAGCATTGGGAGACATTACAGGTGAAAACTCGGCAGTAGATCTATGGAAAATGGGATGAGAACAAAAAAAAATATGTTTCTGAACACATCACTGCTATTTAATGAAAATGCATCTCTCATTTCTCTATTTTTTTCTACTTCCATTGTTTGAAACTGTATTTACTCAAGTCTAAAGTCAATAAGCTCTTGTTACTCACCATTGACATGTTCGTGTTATTTGAACCTGTAAACCAAAAATATATTAAATGTGGGACATGCATCAGTTTGACATATTGTTTATATTATTTCCAACTTATAAGTCTATATATTTTTTGTATAATAATTCATTCTTGTGTGAAGTCATTAATGATTTTAAGATAACATGAAGGTAACTGTTTGGTAAAAAACGTACTATCCCTAGTAACTTCTTGTTCACCTGCTTTAACTTGTAATCCTAAGTAAACCATTACCTGGAACTGGGAAAATTGTAGAGCTGTTTATGCTGATCATTGTTGTTATGGCAGTTGTTGCTGTGTCGTCCATATTAGTTGTTGAATTGGAGGAGATACTAGTCTGTCCCATCACAATCAAGGGCAAACTTATTAGCAGTATTAAAAAAAGGAGGACACCTCCTGGAAAGGAAAAGGATGATCAAACTGCATTATATATACATACAACATGTAACCATATATAACAAATTTGTTTCTTTTTGTTGTTATAAAATATACTACAAAAGTTATTTAGTTATTAGTATTTCATTAGCCTTCATAAAAAAAGAAATATAAGCACATTTCATTATTTTAAATGTAAAATTCCTGTCCAAATAATACAATTAAAGAATTAGGAATTTTCCTAAAATGGAGAAATGGATGATCTATGGTTTATTGCTGCAAGGGCTAAATTGTTTTTGTATATTGATTCAGAATTTTGAAATCTTAGAAAAGGATGTACTTTATATATAATATATTCATATATATATTCGTATATACCATATGTAATGTGCATAATACAAAGAACTAACATGTTGCTAATACACAATACTTCTTTCTCCGACATTTAATTCAATTATCACATGACATAAGCTTATAACAGTGCAGTGTATCAAATATCCTACTGTTTACTTCATAATTCGAATCATAAGGTGTTTGATAAAAAAAACTGTATATACATGTAACACATAACAAAATGACTCATTTATTTAGGTTACCTGACCAGGGGCTTGAACCCATTCTTGTCATTGCAAAGTCAACTTTAGTGCTTTCAGTGTCTTCCTGCACACACAAAAACAGAGTTGTTAGTTCAATATCTGCATCTGCTAACCTGCCACTGTTTGGCTCTTATGCAAGGCCCAGAATTTAAGAGAAAACATTGTTGTGTGCTGTACAATTATAATGACAATGAATATATTGAAAATAAAATAAATTATAAAAATAAAATTAAATTAAATATAGCTGCTCATATAGATTTTTTTTATATTACTTGCCTTAATTTGCTGTCATATATAACAAAAGTTATGTCTCAAAAGTTTTAGATAAAAGTCTGATAAAATACTATTACAGTTGTTTGAAATACTTGAAACCTTAAATAAATAAATCCTATGAGAAAGTTCCATTTCATGAGAAAGCCGTTGTGAAAGTGGAATTACAGGACCTTTGCATATTCAAAATAGACAAGCAACAGAATCCATTAGGCAAAACAAAAAAAATCAATAACATGCACTGATAGAGGAAAATGTAAAGGGGTTTCAAGTAAAAGGGAAATACATATTTCAGAAACTAATATTTTTCAGAAAGTTTATTTCTGTTTACTCGCTCAATTCTAATGTTAAATAAGGCCTAAATTATTATTTCAGTAATTTTTCATTGACTTTGCATAATGATCCCGTTAGCTGTTCCTGTTGTGCTAGCAGCATGCTGGGTCATTAATTGCTGTGTATTGGAGCAATGAACAGATCCGGTGCTGGTTAAGTAAAGCATGCAGCTGAAGTGCATGATGAAGTGCTTGGAGTAAACATGAAGAGTAACTGTGCTCCCAAGGCTGTGAGTGCATGTGTGTGTGTGTGTGCACATGTGTGTATTTATAAGCCGACCAATAGCAGCATTGTGTGCCCTATTAAAAATTAAAACACATCTGGTACATCCTAACAAATCCTCATACATTCATCTGTAGAAAGCAACTGAAAGACATTTCATATCCATAGCCACCCTAATGGCTCTCTTTCAGTGGGACCCGTTGCTCACACGTAATTAACAACTTGTTTGTTCTCCGAGAATCTCTGGGGTGTAAGTGCAAAGCACGGCTTGTTATCTCTCATCCCCAGAGGACGTATAGAAGCCCCATCAAGGAAACTATCCTGGAAACGACTGCCTATGTCAACAGGTCCTCTAAAATAAGCTGTTTCTCTGCCTCTTACTGTACCAACAGTTTGGTAACTGTAGCAAGAAAGCTAAAAAATATATTTGTAGGCAAATGTGAGGAAAAGATTGCAAAAGATATGAACAAATGGGCATATTCATTGTCATTGTCATGTAAAAAAGTGTTCAAAATGTTATGATGAATGGACCAATGCTCAAAAAAGTTAGAATTTTAAAGGTTTTAGCATGATAGATTTATGTATAATATATAATACTGATATATATATATTTTACAATAAAATTACAATTTTATATACAATTAAACATCCTGATGAACCTAAATGTATTACTATTCTGTAACTATATGGAAATCACTACGAAGTTGCTGTGTTTTTTCCACATTACTGATGATGAAAAACAGCTATATTAAAGTGATTTCCTTTTAATTCCCTTAGGGTTCTTATATAAGCTGGTAGATTTTTACGTTTCATAGCATGGTCCTCAGAATATTCTAACTTAATTCCTTTCATTAAAGCAATGAAATGATCTTTGATCAATTTGTCAGATGTTTTTCTTCTGTAAAGGTAGTGTATAATGTTTCCGGCAGCACCTGTTGGCAACCATACCAGCAACCCCTGTTTGGCCTCGGTGATCAGGGAGTCTCTGGCACAGAGCCTCATCCACAACACAATACACAAGCTTCAATATTGTTATCTCCATAAATCTAAAATTAAGATAAATAAATGGAAAAATATGTACTCACTTTAGTTTAGAATCAAGGAAAAAGGTGATGCTCTGCCTGGGAACAGCAGCAGTGGATGCTCTTCTCTCTTTCTCTCTCCTCCTCTCTCACTCTTTCTTTCTCTCTCTCAACTGCTGCTGCTGCTTCTGCTGTTGTTCTGGTGACATCACGGCAGAGGTGGCCTAATTAGTGGAAACTTTATGTGGCTTTCTATCCTGATTGCACGCCCCAGCAGAAGGGGAGGGACAAATCTGAACAGGTAGAAGAATCAGCCCATTCAGAGGGGCACACAGAAATGTTCTACACTGACTACATGATGAAGTTACAATTAAAGCATGTTTACTCTGTGAGACAAAATGGGACAGTGTCTTCGTCTGTTGGCATGTCCCTTTCTCCAAGATGTAATTATGATCAATATATTAAAAAAAGACTTTTTGAAGACAGAAGACTTTACTGACATTACTGTCCAATTAAAAACAAGCATCTCCATTTTTGTTGATTTTTATTTATTGCATAATTTAAACACACACATTTTTACAAAATTTTGTCAAAATCAATTGATGAATGAACCTATATACATTCTCTAAAAATAATATCTGAAATAAACCCTTTTAACATTGAGCTTGTGTCTTTCTCCTGTAAAGTTGTTTTTTTTGGAGATGTTTTTCACTGCACAACCACAGGCCATAGGCTTGAATCCCTAAAAGATTCTCCTTATACTTTTAACAGTGCCTTTTGTAGGAGTGCACATGAACTGAAGCTGAGGTTTTATGTATTCTTACCTCCCCATAATGGCCTTTTTATTATTTTTTTATTGCAAGTAAACAAATATTAAGTCTTGTCAACATTGTATAATTGTATAATTTATATTGCTTTATTTATTGTTTTTATTTTTAGCCATTTTCAAGCAGAAACAAGAAACAAAATTGCACAATACTAACCAAAAACAACGTGCAAATTTAAATAAACAAATCAGTGTGCCAGTCATCATTACCTTTAAGAGCCAGGCACACTCTTTGGCGCATTTGTATTTTAACAGTGGCGCTTTTGTGCGTCTTAGCAAAAAAAAAAACATGCATCAGTTTTTTAGTCTCGTAACTACATTAAAGTTGAACTTAGCATCAGCTTCATAAACCCTAAAATAAAGCCCTGTGGGATGCCACAGAATGTGCTAAACAACTGTCAAATAATTAATACTTTTTTCTGCATTAAAATAATAAACTTAGGGTTAATAATTCATACATGGAAAGGCTACACTAAGTAAATGGCAAAGAACATAAAAATAAACCTTCTGTATAGTAATTTTTTTACACTGTAACCCTTCACACAATAGGTCTAAAATTCACTGAGCGAGACTTCTGTAAATCATTCTGAATAAGACCATCTACCAAATGCCATAAATGTAAATGAAAATAAATGTGGTCTAATTTTGCAAAACAAACTTAATAATATGTAGGAAAACTAGAAAAACGAGGGTGAATTTTCAAAAACCACATAAGCAATTTATCCTCTATGATTGTTTGTATACTGAAGGATGCAAATTTAATGATTAGGCTTTGATGTTGGTAGATGGAAATTATGTCAAATGAGGAGAACAGGAACATGGATATGAATGACTGCAATTATGAAAGTTTTCAAAACTGTGCCATGTTGGTACACAGCATGCTCCAGAAAAACTACAAGTCTTCCTTCACTTTTAAATGTAATTAAGTAATAAAAGTAAAAATGCTACATGGCTATAATGTACTATTTTTTTCTTTCTAGCAAGACTCCTGCCTAATCAATGCATTTTAGGTTAAATGACTCACTAGTGCCACTCACCAATATTTTATTAGCCATTAAATAGGCTGACACTGACAACTATTAAAATTATTATAAATTATACATAATTTCTGCAAACAAGAAAGATTAGCAACTTAGATACAAGTTTAAGTAAAAAAAAAAACGTGTTCTAATCATTATACTGAATCTATACTTTCTATATGTTCATCATTTTTGTAGGTAGGCACTACCAAACATTTATGCTGCTTTACTAATGTAAAATTAAAAACCCAAAATAAATCAAATAAAGTGACTTTGTAAACTTTGTGACATTTAAAACAGGTTTACTCATCCGTGAGATGTTGCAATATCATGAATGTATTTTTGGTCTTTGATCCAGTTTATTTCTTATGATATGTTAAGAAGGCAATACTGGTTTGCATTTAGATACACATTAATTGCTGCACTTTGCAGTGATCAGTGTCTTGAAGATTGCTTTAACTGGACATGACTTTCCCGAATGGTAGTGATTGCATAGCCAAGTGAAGTTCAACTTTAATAAGTTATTGTAACCCATGTATTGTAACTGTGTTACACTAAGTGTTACACTTACGTTAAATGGTTAAAATACAGTAAAAAACTACATTAACTTGGTTACTCTCCACATCTAAATATTTAATCTAATATGAAAACCTGAGAGCTTTATTTCAGTGCTTTATTATGAATTACTGAACACAGTGGAAAGAAACAAATAAGCATACATCAAATCAAAAACAAATAATGCAGTCCCCCTCAGCTGTGGGAGACATTTTGCTTTCAAAAGATTTGGTTATGAATTTACATGCTGTACTCTTAGAATTGTTTGCTCCATTTCTCTCATTTTCATAATCACTGCAGGACATGTGGCCCCTATGTGGAGCTGGAATGCATTCTACCCGAAATCAAATCACTTGTAGAATGACCAAAGGCAAATTCAGCATTGCTTATTTGTGCATTTTTTTTATGTAACTTTGATTTCAAAATCTCCTCTTTAACTTTTTTAGTGCTGGTTTCATTTTAGGTTTAGTTGTCTTTGGAAACATTAAGACATGTGAATGAAGACATTTTTTTGAGACATGTGGCTCCATCAAATTATACAAAGCTAGCGTTTGCTTTGTGCATCTTAATAGGGAAGCAAAACATCCCTTTATTTATTTTTTACCAGGTGCCATATTTTAAATATGTCAAACATAATTAATTAAGCTAATCTTTAAAAGATACTGTTTATATGGCTAACCTGAAAGGTGCTTAGAAATACAGTTAACAGTAATTAAATTACTGGTATGTACATGGAACACTGTGCATGTTTTAAAGGAATAATACAAACGAAATAATGTGCATCTTACTAGCTGTGTGCCATATCGTATCATATGCAATAATATTGCAAAATGGTTTGATACAATCAAAAACTATATTGTGATAATGCATAGTGATGTTCTTGAAAACAGTCTAATTTGTTTTTGTTTTGCTATTTACCTTTTTGTTTGCATTTTATAACCCTCCACGAAATACTCTTCACTTTTGTTTTGTGGCAGTATTTTTATTCCATACAAAGTGTTAATGTTTAAGAAATAGACAAATGTTTGCAGATTTTTTTTTTGCTTCTACAGAATGTTAGTAAAAATAAATAAAACAACATCTGCACAGATTTTTATTATCTAGGCACCTTAACATTGTGTCTACAGATGTGTCTTCAAGATCTCTCAGGATGTCTTAATAAGTTCCTTGTAATATTGTAATATAATAAATGTAGGCAGACACCAAAGTTCAATCTTGATCTTGTTGATAATGAACTCAGTTTCACCTCATCGTTTAATAATAATTTGAGCATTGGTTGGAAATCTGTGGGGGACTCTCAAAATAGTGTCACTAAACTAATTAATGGAAACTAAGAGGGTGACAGGGAATGCTGGGAAGCTCAGGTCTTACTTTTTGTCCACATGCTAAGTAGATTTAGGGTAGATCCACATTTATTTTTGTTTTTGTTGAACAGTAATATAAACTTCTTGTTATTTTATTTTATATAGTATTTTATATATATTCTTTATTATTTATATATTGACTGGGTAATTGAATGAATTGGTGGAAAAAAGAAATCAGTAAAAGGGCTCAGGATTTAGGAACCAACAGAATGAAATGCAATGGAGTTCTGTGTGCTTAAACTAAGTTTTTGCTATTGAAAAGGAAAATAGTTAAAACATAATTAAAATAAAAACTGGAATTCACTGTTAACCTGATAGATTTGGTGACTACTGTATGAGTACATTTAATATTATATAAACAACAATAAAACAGCAATAGAGTAAATATTTGTCATTCAGAACTACAGAACCAGGCGGCAGAACGTGACAAATGGTTTGCTGTGATGGCGTTATTTGAATACAGTGAATAGTGTATGGCGTGCTTTGTCTCTGTAGGCAAACTCTACACAGAGTGGGTGGAAACCCAGGCGTGCACCAGGTTTCTCCTGGGCTTCTCCTGGAAGACTCAAGACAGTGAGCTGGTAACGTCTGGCTCTGTGAAGTTAATGAAGCCCCTGAGAAAGAGACCTTGGCTCAGTGTGTTTTCCTGTGAGATGACGTTAGATGTTGGACCACTCAGGAAACCATAGAAATACAAACAGCAGTTATTTATTTAATTACAGTCATTCACAATCATACACATAAAATTACCAGTGTTAAATGAACACTCTTAAGGTTTGTTTCCCCAATTGGGTTTAAGATTAAAAAGCTTAAATTTCCACTCTAAATTAAAGTATTAAGTATTAAATGACATGTTTTACACTTGTGGTGTAAATTTAACAGTAACAAAGTTGATTCAACACTGGCAAATGTACTGTGTATTTTAAAATATTTAATGAACAGGCGCCTCTCTGAATCAGCTGCTCTTTAAGCCCCCAACCTTACTTTAAAGATTTTACATTTATGGAGACCTAAACCTAAACCTAAAGACGGAATTATGGCTTCTATTAGTTTATTATTTCTTCTTTAGTAGTCTACAGAAACATTTCTGATTCCTGTGCCTATGACTCTACTACAAAATGTCCAAAAGAAACTAGAAAACAAAAATAGTAATCTATGTGCTAATCTAAATAATGAGCTCAGACACTGTAGCTCAAAAATGTCTGAAAATAAAGAAAAGTATGAAAGATAGCAGAGATAGCAGAGCTAAGCAGAGAAGCATCTGAATGGCACAGAAGCAGGAGGTATAAGTATAAGCCGGAAGTACAAGTATATCTATGAGAGTCATAAAACATATACAAATTTTAGTGGTAACTAATTTTGCAGGTAAATAGATCCATAATGTATTAAAATGCTGAATGTCCCTTTAACCCTCTTATGTCAATGAACAATTTTGGAGCAAATAAAAAAAATCAATTGTGTTTTGTTAAATGCTTAAATGATCAGATGAAATGATCGGATGATCTGAAATGATGATATTTCTTCATAAAAACATGACAAGACTACCATAATTGTGCTGACACAGATGAAATTTGGTCTCCGCCACTAACCCATCTTGTGAACACACGCACATAAGCATTTAAACAGTTAAGAATTATTGACTGTTATAAGATAGTATTACTTTCTAAGAAGACAATATCATATAATTTTGGATAGTTAAATGTCCATGTTTAAAAAGACACATGTTCAAACAATATATCTACATCTGATATTTGCTATGGTGTTTGGAAAATGCATTACTTCGGCAAATATTTGTGAAGGATGACTTTAAAAGGGATGACTGAAATGGCATTAGTGCATAGCTATGGCACAATTTATAACTGAGTGATGTCTAAATGAGTCAATTCCACAGAGATCATTTATCTGTCCTTCAGCCAACCACAGCATAATAATATGTAGATAGTTATTTTTTATTATGAGAACACCAGGCTGTTTGGTCAAAACACTACTTCACTGGTTCCAATCCCTGACTCTGACAGACCGCTTCAAATAGTATAAGATTAAATATTCCCTGCTCAAAAACACTTGGTCCAACTAATCAGTCCGTCACAAGCCTATTACAAGAAAACACACTGAACCAGGGTAGGGACAGATGGTTGCAACAACCACTCCCTGAATTGAATGACCAATAGAAAAGGTCCCCAGCCCTCCAACACATAAAGCTGGCAAACATCTAGACCTGATCTTCACTCGTAACTGTGACACCGACTCTCTAACTGTCACTCCTTTGCACGTCTCAGATCACTACTTTATGAAACTCAATGTTCATATTTCAAATAAACCCACAGCTACTCCTACTATAGTCTCGTTCCGCCGAAATCTTCGAGATCTCTCAGCAGACCAGTACTCCTCGCTGGTGACTGACAATATGCCTCCACCAGGCTCATTTTCATCACTCAATGTAAATGATGCCACTGACACTCTCTGCTCCACACTAAGCTCCTGTTTGGACAACCTCTGTCCTCTTACATCTCGAGCCATTAGCTCTAGCAAACCGCAGCCATGGCTTAAAAATGACACACTCAGGGAACTACGCTCCAAACTCCGAGCTGCCGAAAGAAAATGGCAAAAAAACAAAAAACAAGCAGACCTAAAAAATTACCAACTGCTCCTGGCTTCTTTTTCAGCCAACCTCACTACTGCTAAAGCTGAATTTTATCACAATAAATTCTGCTCTCTCACAGACTCCCGGAAACTATTTGCTACATTTAAATCACTACTCAACCCTCCGCCTCCTCCTCCGGCTACATGCCTTACGGCTGAAACACTTGCCTCATTCTTTACTGGCAAAGTGGCGGCCATCAGCAACCAGTTTACTGATGCACAATGTAGCAGTCCTACTACATCCTCTACTGCCCGGTGTCCCTCCACCGAAGGCGTTGCTTTCTCCTCGTTCACTCCTCTCACTGAGAACGAGACACTGGCTCTCCTAACACGTAGCCGTCCTACTACGTGTCCGCTTGACCCAATTCCTTCAAACCTACTGCAAACTATCGCACCTGCAATCATTCCGGCTATCACTCACACGATCAATGCCTCTTTAACTTCTGGTGTATTCCCGACTGCTTTCAAACAAGCACACGTTACACCACTGCTTAAAAAGCCTTCTCTCAACCCCGCCCAGGTTGACAACTACAGACCGGTCTCACTGCTACCCTTTCTCTCTAAAACACTAGAAAGAGCAGTTCTAAATCAGGTCTCTGGCTTCCTCTCCCAGAATGACCTGCTGGACCAGAACCAATCTGGGTTCAAAAAAGGACACTCTACCGAGACGGCTCTGTTGTCTGTGACTGAAGCGTTGAAAACTGCCAGAGCTGCAGGTCAGTCCTCAGTGCTCATTCTGCTGGACCTCTCGGCCGCATTTGACACAGTCAACCATGACTTCCTCCTAACTATACTCTCAAACATGGGGATCGCAGACAATGTGCTGTCATGGTTCAGATCGTACCTCACTGGGCGCTCGTTCAAGGTGTCGTGGCAAGGACAGCTGTCCTCAGCCCGCTCCTTATCCACTGGGGTTCCCCAAGGTTCGGTACTGGGACCCCTTCTCTTCTCCATATACACCACCTCTCTTGGTCAGGTTGTCCGCTCACACGGATTTTCCTACCATTGCTTTGCTGATGACACCCAGCTATACCTGTCGTTCTCACCTGAAGATCACTCAATCTCTGCACGGATATCGCAGTGTCTCTCTGACATATCCTCATGGATGAAGGAGCATCACCTTCAATTAAATCTCTCAAAGACTGAACTTCTGGTTATACCAGCAAAACCATTTTTTCAACACAACTTCTCTATAAGTATCGACTCTCTCTCTCTCTCACCGACAAAGGTTGCTAGGAACCTGGGTGTTCTGGTTGATGACCAACTCTCCTTCACGCACCATGTGGCCTCAGTTGCTCGGTCCTGCCGCTTTGCGCTCTATAACATCCGAAAAATTAGACCGTTCTTGACGCAACAGGCCACCCAACTCCTGGTGCAAGCAGTCGTCATCTCACGCCTTATGGAGTGAATTTTGTGCCAAAAGTTTTACGTAAAAAAATAAAATCCACAATCAAAATTTTAAGAATCAAAAGTAAAACATGTATGTTGCAAATTCAAAAGAGAAAAAATATATATCAAATATATATATTTAAATATACTTGGTTATTTTATTATTCTTTGCACTTATTTGAAAATTATTTTAGTTTGGATTTTGCCAGTCTTTGCTTTCATTTTTGGATTTTTTTGGATTTTCTGTGGATTTTTGTGGATTTTGCTGCTAAAGACTTTTGCTTCTGGAATCTCTCCTTTGCTTCTGCTTCATTTTTTTGGTTCTGATTTTTGGCACACTTTTCACGGGTGGGCGGGGCTTAGAAGAAGGCGTTCCCCTTTAATCTCTATTGGTCACCTACCCTGAACCCTCGTCTGAGACAGACCACGCCCACCCCGCCAGCTTCAAGCGCTCTTCCAAACATGGCGGAGCGAACGGGGTTCAGCTCACAGCAGCACCAGCAGGTACTTTTCCAATTAAATTTCATACAGACGTTATGTTTAATGTTATATTTCTTTTTTAAGTAAGTGTTTAACTCTATTAAGATGCTCATGTTAGCGGGGTGTGCTAAATATCCATGCTTAAATTATACTAGTTAGTTAGTGAACACTAACCTACCTAGTCAGTGAGTTAGCTAGTTTACCTAGGTCATCTGGTCAGTGGGTTAGCTAAGCTAGTTAGGTTACCTAGTCAGTGAGTTAGCTAGTTAACCTAGGTTATCTGGTCAGCGAGTTAGCTAGCTACTTAACCTAGGTAATCTGGTCAGTGAGTTAACTAGCTACTTAACCTAGGTCATCTGGTCAGTGAGTTAGTGGGTTAGCTAAGCTAGTTAGGTTACCTAGTCAGTGAGCTAGTGGGTTAGCTAAGCTAGTTATTATGCCCCAGGGTAAAGCCAAGTAAGTGCTGATTACGGTTAACTAGCTAACTCACTGACTAGGTAACCTAACTAGCTTAGCTAACCCACTAACTCACTGACCAGATGACCTAGGTTAAGTAGCTAGGTAACTCGCTGACCAGATAACCTAGGTTAACTAGCTAACTCATGACTAGGTAACCTAACTAGCTTAGCTAACCCACTAACTCACTGACCAGATGACCTAGGTAAACTAGCTAACTCACTGACTAGGTAGGTTAGTGTTCACTAACTAACTAGTATAATTTAAGCATGGATATTTAGCACACCCCGCTAACATGAGCATCTTAATAGAGTTAAACACTTACTTAAAAAAGAAATATAACATTAAACATAACGTCTGTATGAAATTTAATTGGAAAAGTACCTGCTGGTGCTGCTGTGAGCTGAACCCCGTTCGCTCCGCCATGTTTGGAAGAGCGCTTGAAGCTGGCGGGGTGGGCGTGGTCTGTCTCAGACGAGGGTTCAGGGTAGGTGACCAATAGAGATTAAAGGGGAACGCCTTCTTCTAAGCCCCGCCCACCCGTGAAAAGTGTGCCAAAAATCAGAACCAAAAAAATGAAGCAGAAGCAAAGGAGAGATTCCAGAAGCAAAAGTCTTTAGCAGCAAAATCCACAAAAATCCACAGAAAATCCAAAAAAATTCAAAAATGAAAGCAAAGACTGGCAAAATCCAAACTAAAATAATTTTCAAATAAGTGCAAAGAATAATAAAATAACCAAGTATATTTAAATATATATATTTGATATATATTTTTTCTCTTTTGAATTTGCAACATACATGTTTTACTTTTGATTCTTAAAATTTTGATTGTGGATTTTATTTTTTTACGTAAAACTTTTGGCACAAAATTCACTCCATAACGCCTCGACTACTGCAATGCCCTGCTAACTGGCCTCCCGTCCTGTGTAGTAAAACCACTCCAGATGAGCCAGAACGCAGCAGCACTTCTGGTCTTCAACCAGCCAAAACGGGCACATGTCACCCCGCTGCTCATTGAGCTCCATTGGCTACCAGTTGATGCTCGCATCAAATTCAAAGCTCTTACAATCGCCTACAAGGTGATGACAGAACAGGCTCCTTCCTACCTGCACTCGCTCCTGAAGGCTTACGCTACCTCCCGGCCACTGCGCTCCTCCAATGAACGTCGCCTCGCTTTGCCAAACATTCACACAAAGCAATCCAGACTGTTCTCATACAGAGTTCCCCAATGGTGGAACAAACTACCTTCCACTACCAGATCAGGAGAATCTCTCGCTATCTTTAAGAAACTCCTGAAGACACAACTCTTCAAAGAGCACTTACTCTCTTAACACCTCTAACACACTAACTACTTCTAACCTCATTTCCTTCTTCCCCTCCTTCACTCCTCTATCCTATTATTCCCCTTGACCTCCTTTTATCCCTATCCAAAGTTGTTTTTACCTTTAAACTTATTTTACATTGTACTTGACTATTGTAAGTCGCTTTGGACAAAAGCGTCTGCCAAATGTAATGTAATGTAATGTAATGTAAAATTGGTAATTCTTCATAATATTGTTTTACAGAGTTTAGAAAGGATGCTTTCGCCACCTTGTGGCAACTTAGCAGAACAACGAGAATCTCTGAATGAGAAAAACATTTGAGTGTCTGGGATTATGACATCACTGTGTTTTGTGTCTGCCAGATCAAAATTCATACATGTTTTCTAACAGCTTTTATTGTTTTTTTTCTTTTAGAGATGATTCTTAATAACCTGTTGGTTTGAGTGTTTAACATACAGGACACAGAACATAGGCCTATGCCACCACTGTGTTAGTATACAGCAAAAGACATCCTTTCCTCAATGTTGATGAACAGTTATTTGGACTCGCATTAAATAGGATCAGAGACCAAATTAGTATGTGTAGGGACACAACTGGACCACGCAGCTCACTGGCTAAGCAGATTAAATAGGATTTACTGCTCCGCTTGTCTCGTCAGTAGCAGTCTCAGTCTTACAGCAACAGGTTGGTCTGTACAGACCGGTGTGACTAAAAGCTTGATGGAGAAAGTTATTTATCCTCGATAGGACTTAAGCCATATGCTACATCCTTTCTTCAATCAAGGTATTTGTTGATTTTCTCTGGTCTAGTGGTTTTACAGGTAGTGTGATTGTGGAAGGGTAAAGCCTGGCCTGTGTGCCTGAATGACAAGAGATTAGAAATGCTGTCATTGAGACGTGGAGCTACTGGTTGGGGTGGGATTACTTTATGTTTAAGGGTCAATATATAGATAATATTGACTAATTAACATAAAGGGTCCTAATTGGTTCTTGGCCAGTCCAATTCTTTCTTTAACTGGCATGGTATCTTAATCATTTACTAAAGAAATTAACATTAAATTGTTCTTTAAGTGTATAAAGTAACGTTTATTTTACAGGATTGCTCCAAATAGCCATTTTGGCACATTGATTTAAATCATAATGTTGACAGATTTCTGTTTTGTCAAGGATTTTGCATCGAACTGCCAAACATGCGGCAATAAAATGCCCCACAATGGTGACATATGTCATATGGTCAGTGGTTGCCTGGACTCTGAAGGGCTTGCTTTTCACTTGGAGGTTCTTCTGGGTAAGTCAGGCCTGTTTTTATGTTTTTTAATAATTTGTACTTTTTGTTGTTTGTTAACAGGGTCTTTATTTATTTAGCAAGTAAGGACTTGTGCATAAAGTTACATATAATGTGGTATAATTTGTGTTATAGGTAAACCCATACTATGCTATCAAGTCTACACCATGGATACAGCATGAAACTGCAGGTGACTGTAACATATGCCCTTAGTGATGCAACTGATTTTACTTTCAGGGTTCATTGTTGTTTTATACAGTATACAACATATATCATTGCTAAAATAAGGAACTATTTATATATAAATATTTGATAGTCAATATTTGTTAGCACACACCTTATCATTAAGGTTAATCTGTGTATCATTAACAGTGGTGTATTGATTTTTGTCACTTTAAAGCTCAGTCATGTCATCATACAGAAAATATTTTGTGCTACTACCTGTCCAAAAGGTGGCAGCATAGCTACATTACAGAATAATCTAACTTGAACTGGCTCTCATTTGTGGCCCTGTCTGCATGTGTTGGAAGAAAAAAACAGGGGTTTCATCCCAAATTGCACAGTACTCCCTAAGTAGTTTACTAAGCAATTCACGAAATTACATATTCTAAAATCTGTAATTTGTATGTAGAAGTTGTAGCTAGTTTTATGTCTTATTTAGTTCACTACACAGGATGTAAGGAAGGATGCGAAGTTCAGACACAAAGATGGGTTCTCATAAAAATGACCCCATCATTTTTATAAAGCGCTTAAAACAATTTTTATAAAAGCTTATTTTTCAGATTTAAGATATCTAACTAAATCATGAAACACAACAGAAACGGGGAAGATGTACAAGCAGAGGAGGACCCAGCATGAGCGCAGCAGTGCCGTTCACAAGAGGCTACTGAGAGCAGAGGGGGAGATTCAGGATCTGAAGGCTCAGATCGCCAGTCAGAGGGCATCATGGGAGATGAGGTTCATGGACCTGCAGAGGAAACAGCATGACTTGAGAGATCAGGTAAGAGTATATACAGTAGTACATGTCTAAAGAGTATGGAAGGCTGTATACCAATGAAAAATACTTTCTGAGCACTGGTGGACTTTAGGGGCAGGGGGGGCATCTGACCTTGCCCGTGTGCCTCCATGCCCTGAAGTGCCCTCCAGAGTGGCACAAAAGAGGCAACATGCCACACTTGCTGCCCTTCTTGTGGGAAAAAGGAAACAAGTGCCTGCTAGGGTTCTCAAACTTGCAATATATTGTGATGATGTGACCTCAAGATCAATAAAATGTGATAGTGTGTCTTAATAAGCGACCATCTAAGGGTGCAGTTTTGCCCTTCAAATAGAAAAAAAAGGTGCAATAATGATGTGCCTTCCAAGCCAACCGTATATAATTCTTCTCCTGCAGGTGAGAAAGCCCTTCTAATCTCTCAAGGGAGGAAGTGGACAAAATCTGATGTGGTGCCCTATAGGCACCATCTTCATAGTAAAAACTGCATTTGATGGTAAAAGTCTGTTAAAGTTGATGGTAAAAACATCATGATGGTGATGGTAAAACATGTATTTAAAAATATATATAATTCTAGCTGTAAAACTTACATCTATTCAATTCATGTAAGTTTTCAGGTTAAGCCACACCCCCTTTAGAATTTTTAGATGCAAGGGGGGGGGGGGGGCGGGGGGCTTAACAAACTCCTGCCACATTGTGTGAAAAAGTAAAACAGCAAGATTTTTTTGCTGTACAGATTAAGTTTAAACTTATATACCATAATGGTATTAGTAATTTTTTATCATACATGGTCACACTGGCAGGGCCACATGTTGTACAGTTTCTGCCCCATCACTGTCAAATGAACTGGAAGTGTTACACACTATGATTCAGTTTCCCAGGCCCAGATTAAATGTATGACTAGACAATCCTAACAGTTACTCACTATTTATATCTGACATTACTCATATACCCAATGTATTGTTAACAGTCTTTCGTAAGTGCTCTTGTTGGTTTAGTGCAGTGTAATCACTCAGACTGGGAATTAAACCCTGTTCTCCCGCACTGGGTGGTATCTTACTGGCAGGTAGTGTTTTGATAACTGTTGCACAATACCAACCACTGGCATTGCAGTGAAGTGCCGGTTGACTACTTTATATTGGTAAAACAGTGTCTTTCATAAATGTGATGTCATGTTAATGCCATACTTAGCTGCACTCTGAGATTGTGGTTAGGTCGAGTGCCTTCCACAAAGTAACTGACTCTGAAGAAATGAGCGAGGTCTTCTCAGAGCCTGGCATGGAGAATGGACACCATTTAGAGGAGAAGGAACACGACTGCTCCAGTAAGTCTTTTAACCACCAAAATCATTTTCCATGACATACACTGACTGAGTTTCAACACCCACTCAGGCCAACAGGCTTAAGCGTTTGATTCCTGTCGCTTCCTGGTTTCTACCAGGTGGCCTGAACCAAATTCAACAGCTCAACAGAGGGCCGGATATGAGATTACTGCGAGATGGTGTTTACTCAAACAGTCTGACCTGCGGTCAAGGCACTTTTCCCACTGCTGTTGACTCCAGATCCACCTCAGCCATGTCTGTCAGCACTAGGTACAATATATCTCTCTCTATATCTGAATACAGAATCTGCGTCTAGTGTTGCATTTAAAAAATAAGAAAATATAGATATATCCAGCTATTTCAATATTTTTATTTTGATTTGATAAAACTTTAAAGTAAGGGTCACAAAGAAAATTACTTACGAAAGTAATAAACAGTATCAAACATTATTAAACAATGTCTCAAATAATTATTAATTGACACTAGTTAATATTACTTAATATGACTAAATGTCCTTTGTTTCTGCTGCCCTGTTTATGTTTTGTATTTTACACTTTGATTTTATTCAGCAAGTGTCTCCGCATTCCCTGGTTATAGATTCTTACACTAAATATTAATGCTAAATAATGTTGTAAATAATAAGAATTTGACACGTAGGTTAATAATTAATATTGTCTTAACTAGTGTCAATTAATAATTTGTTGATAAATTCTGTTGGAAGTACTGGTAATTAATGTACCCTTATTGTAAAGGGTCACCACTCATTCTAGAAACACTGTATAAATCTTTAATTAATAATTTGCATGTAAAGACTTGTGGTAGACAGTGGTTCATTTTGTGTTGTCCTATGTCTTTAGATTCTACTGGTCTGATTGGATAAAAAAAGCTAATTCTTTTTTTACTCAGGTTTTATGCATGTAATACATAATGTGTATATGTATACTGTATGTATACTATAATAGTAAATGTGTATGATATAGTGTTTTTTGAACTATGAAAGTTTATTTTTCTATACAATTACAGTATATCACCGTGCTCACTAAACCTGGTTTGAGCTGGGTTTTCAGTGCTTTTGGCTGAAATAAAAAGTGAAACAATTGCATCATAACACCGGTATTGTGTATTGTACTGTGTAATGTATTGCTATGTTCTACACATACTCAATCATTTACAACCATTACAAGCAAATCTACCAGTACAAGAAAAGGACTTCTAAAAAAAAATAATTGTTTGCACTGAACAAAAATATTCACATTCTTAAAAATGGATGTTCTGGAATCCTGTCCTTGGTGTTAATTACTCTTCTTTTATCCTAATTTTATTGATATTTGTTTCAGTGCTGGCTCATGGAGAAGTGGGATTGGCCCCCATCGTGTCTTTGTGCCCCATTCTCCAATGGACCTGCAGCCTGGCCACAGGGTGCGAATTATGCTGCCCTCTGGTCGAATCAGCACCGGAACACTGCGTTATCTGGGCCCGCTGCAGGGTTTACCAGAGATGCACTTGGGTGTGGAACTGGAGCTGGCTGAGAATGGACAGCAAACAGGCACCTATGAGGGACAGTTCTACTTTGACTGGTAATAATTCACACTGCACATGTCCATGAACTTTACTCAGAAATATTGAGTGTGTTCACATGTAATAAAAATCTGTTCAGAATCGTTTTACTGCAGTTTTCTGATTATTCTACAAGTCACATAAACAGCATATTTTGATTTTTTTAGACTGGAGTAAGTAAGAAATCCGATAAAGAGAGCTGGATTTGAACTTATTTCTCGTATTTCTCAGTGAATGTATTCTTTTAACTGGAGTAAGAGTATACATGCACTTTTCTTAATCTTTGCATGCAAAGATATTAGCACTGTGCATGTGGGGAAACAGACCATGGTACCAAATTTAAGAGAGTGACATTTAACACAGCAACAGTTTAGGTTTTACATGACGTTTTTTGTCATATCTTTGAGTTTGGCTAGGTGCAAAGCAAATATCTAATTATTACGTGACTCATGGAAACTTGGAGTTTTCCCATTATCTGACTACCCAAGTTGATGTAAACGTGTTAAAAGGATTACAGACTAACGCTGATGGTCTGTAGTAAATGGATTATAAAGTGCATGCAAACACACTTAATTGATAAAGCGATCAGATTGCTCTGTAATATATATCCGGAAATGTGGTAAAATTGTTACGTAAGAATGGAAAGTACCTTTTATTACCTGTGTGTATTTTCCCTAATCAGACTATGCCCTTCTTTCTCCCTTTCTCTTTCCCTCTCTCCCTCCCCCCCTCCCTCTCTCTATCTCTCTATTTGTAGCAAACCTGGATATGGAGCATTTGTGGCATTCAGCAAGCTGTTAATGGCCTGGGAGTAGACCTATCAAAGAGTTAGAGGCGCATAAACAGTAATCAGTATCTTCATTCCCCTTATTAAAGGAGCTGATGACTTTGGACTTTGTTGAAATGTAAATTATCTTGCGGAGCATGTGAAGGCATACTGAAAACTTGTTTTCTGATATAAAACATGTTTTACATCAATAAAACTCCAATTAATACTGTAAGTAACCTAACAATAAACATACTGTTGTATAATTTCTTAAATCTCATATATTTTATACATCTCATGTTTCTGGTTAGAGCAACTATATATTATGCCATCATATTTTATTCCTTTTTATGCCTGTATATTAAACAGCAAATAAATATTTTTATGTACTAAACCAAAACCATTTGAAACAGGAAATATACCAGCTCCTACTTGTTAATGTAATTATCATTACATACCTAGCTGGAACATATTTTGTTGATAATAGGTTACACGATTTACATAATAAGAAAGAATCAGGAAGACATACTCTGTGGTAAATTAGCCTTTGTTACGGCAGGGCTCAGACCATATGACAATAAGTGCATGTTATGTGGTTTGGTAAGTACAGGTTATTTAGAGCTGGCAAGACATCAGGTGTTCCAAAGCCTAACAAATCCAGTACACTTGGTTATAGTTTCCAGTTTCTGAGGATAAATGCTGCAGATTTGCAGCAAACGTAAGGGATTATTATACCTTTAGTTATATAAACCTGTTTAGGTGAATTTTAATGAATTTTAATGAATATTTATATACAGCTCTGGAAAAAATAAGAGACTACTTAAAATAATGAGTTTCTTTGATTTTACCAAATTGAAAACCTCTGGAATATAATCAAGAGAAGGATGGGTGTGCACAAGCCATCAAACCAAGCTGTACTGCTTAAATTTTTGCATCAGGAGTAGCATAAAGTTATCCAAAAGCAGTGTGTAAGACTGGTGGAGGAGAACATGCCTAGAAGCATGAAAACTGTGATTCAAAGCTAGAGTTATTCCACCAAATGTTGATTTTTGAAAACTTGAGGAATATGAACTTGTTTTATTTGCTTTATTTGAGGTCTGAAAGCTCATCATTTTTGTTATTTTAGCCATTTCTAATTTTCTGCAAATAAATGCTCTAAATTACAATATTTTTATTTGGAATTTGGGAGAAATATTTATAGAATAGTTTATAGAATCTGCATTTATAAAATAAAACAACATTGTTCATTTTACTAAAACATATTCTATAAATAGCAAAATCAGAGAAACTGATTAAGTCTCTTTATTTTTCCCAGAGCTGTATATAACTATGAAATTTAACCAAGATTATTATTTTTTATTGTTATTACATATATATATATATATATATATATATATATATATATATATATATATATATATATATATATATATATATATATATATATTATCATTTCCTGTCATTTGTTTTTCATATGGATCAAGGAATGTTAAATGCCTGAACAACTTCAGAAATGTAATGCCACATCATCCATCTGGCTCCCACTATCAGTGCTCACTTGAACTATGATAAATCACATTTCCTTGCCATGAGCATGCTGGCCAGCCTTCAACCTCACTTACAAGAAAACACCTCACAACTTATACAGGTGTGGTACTTCCCAAGGTAACACTTCATGATCAATTTACATACGGCTATCCCATGACATTTGGCATCTCATTGTATTTACATAAACCCTAAAAGATTGTTTTTAATGTATTTATAAAATTATAAAACATCCATCTCTCTCACTATTTGATTCCAGGCCAAAGGTGGTAAACAGTGTTGCTCAAATGGAGGGAAATTGTGGCAGACATTATAATTACAACAGTTTTTTGTCAAACCACAAATAAATACAGTCATTAATCATCATAACAGTTTCATAATAATGTAACAGATGGCTTTTCTAAAATAACACGAGAAATGGTCATTATTCAGGTTGTATGGTCTGCACACTATTTACAGTATGTTATCTTAACTTACCAAAAACGTTGCTTTAATGTATGCATTTAATAATTTCGTTTTTTTTCTTTAAAAAAAAAATTAAACAGAAACTAAAGTACATTTCTATGAAGAACTGTGGGGCAAACAAATTGTGAGGAGATTTACATAGAGCTGCTTTGCATTTTTCTGAGCATGCCTTCTTGCTGGGAGTGGACAACTTAAATCTATGTAAACTTCCTTCTTGGAAAGCTGCAATGTTTCCTCTGGTGAATTTCCCTCTAACTGCTCAGGTGTAATTTTATTTTCCACAGAGGGAGCGAGTACAAAAAGAACACACACACATACAGTACATAGCTCTACGCTCGACTGCAACAGACTGCTTGCAGTTTCAGTAGTAGAAATGGCATGTTTTAGTGTGAAGGATCTTATTTAACCCTTTTACACTTCCAGGTTTATTAGACTCAAATACTTATTACAAGTCATTCAGGAACAGCCCATGCTATACCATCACCTCAGCACCAGCTGCTTAATAAATTTATATGCTATACTGTGTGTATAATGTACCCACTATCATTAGCATTATTTGTTAATTGCTAGCTTACATTATGGCTACTGTTTTTAATATTACAGCAGTATCAAACTCTTTTAAACACAAATTGCTGTTTAGGTGTGTCATATGAATTAAACTATTTAAAAGTAACATTAGCAGGGCAGTTTGATGAATAAATAAATATGTATTTATTAAGTCCCGGTCCAGTATATTTTAACAGCTTACAAATTTCCATTTTATTTGGTAGCTTTTGCCTAAAGTTAGTTAGCAGTTAGCTACTGAGCACATTTTGTTAGCTAAGCTAGCTAGCCAGCTAAAAAAACCTAGAACATAAACTAAAGCAAAGGTTTGGTTAATGAAGACCAAAAAAAACACTGTAATTCTGCAAATGCAGGCCTACCTTTATCTCAGTTTTTTTTTTCTTTTCTTCCAGCTTCTTTTTTCTGCTCCTGAGGGATTATGCAAGGCTTTTTCGACTTGCACCGACATCTCTCCTCAGTTATCCCCCACCCAAACACTGCTTATCTGCATTAACCCAACAGTGGCAGCAGCCAACAGCAGTCCATTTAGTATAGTACAAAATAAATGGGGTTTCTTCCATTTTTCTAGTTCTTTAGTGTTCTAGTTCTCAATTTCTGCCCCTCCCAATGTTTATTATTTATATATTTTTTTACTTGATTTTGCCATTTTTGCATCTTGTAACAAAGTATTGTGAGGAGCAGAAATGAAAAACTATAGAATTTAACCTAGAACCTATGAAATTGAACATTAAATGGTCAGATAATTACCCAATAAATATTACACTGATCTAGGTACTGCAGCAAGTTGGTTTATGAAATAACACAGTTCCTTTGTCACTGACTGCCAAACAGTGCTGAATTCATACAATGAACAGCACCAAAAAGCTCAATATTTCTCTGCCTTTTATTATTGAAGAAGATACACTGCGAACAGAATTCATTGTACATGTATAACAATCAGCTGCACAACTGAGAACTCTTCTCCATTAGTCACATTCATCTTAGTCATAATGACAAACATACAAAAAAGAACTTGCACATTTGCACTTTATATGAGAAAATAAAACACAAGAGAACACAGATTATTCTCAGTATTCTCAATCAGTTTAACCACTGAAGATCCAGTAAAGTGCTTCATTTGTGAGACCCCCCTTGATCAACGATCAATGAATTCAAAACATTTGCAAGTTTAACACATTTATGTAAAACTATTGTAAGTGTGCTGTCACTGGGTGGGCAAGAGAAATAAGGCACATAAATGAACAAACTTAATGGCACTGTGTTCCTATGAAACTAAAGATGCAGAGATGTGTAGTTTCTACACAAGGACCAGTACTTGTCCTGCAACACTATAAAAACATGTTTACAATGTCATTCTTATCTCAATCAGTGGTAATACTTAAATACCAGTGATTGTTATACTTAAAACCACTGATACATACTTAAAATGTTTCTGTTTTATGTTAATTTGTCATTTTTGAATTAAATAAAATAAACAAACAAACAACTACAATTACTGCATACATGTATTACTGTAGTTATTCAATAAAATAAATCTTTAACAAGTGACAGGCACACTGAGAAACATCAACCACCAGAGGACAATGATACCATACCATACAAGTTAGAAATATTAAAAGATGCAATGTGCATCAACAAGCACAGTTGATACAGAAATGATAAGTAAATACTTGACTTTCTTGTCATACATAATCATCACATTAACTATGTGATGTAACATTCAGGTACAACTTACCTCCAATGGGTCTGGTTTAAAACAAAAACCAGAAGAATCAGCAAAAAGAAAACAGTAAATAGAGAGCAATCATGAGTTTGCTGGAATTAAATTCCATATAACAGTTACACCTGAGATCATTTTCATAGAAGAACATCTTAGTTTACTTTTTGACATGAAGAAAAATCAGAATGATTCTCTGGACTTGAGAATTTCTGCTGCCAGTTTCTGGGCATCTTTAAGCTTTGGGAACATGTCCATGACTTTGTTTACATGATACGGGTTAAAGATTGCATACAGTTTCTTCCTTACTTCCTCTCGCTCAGCCTCAAAGGAAACTGTGGTCTGTGGATTGGCCGTGCCCTTGATGTTTCTGTACATCTCAGCAGGACTATGACGGCCAGCTGTGTGTAGACAGTCTGGTAAGCTATAAATCTCCCGGGGCTGTGGAAGCCAGCGTGGATCAGACCATCCCTTGTTAGATGGGTGGCTGGGGTGGAGCCCATCGGGCTGAGTGTAGGCAGGAAGGCTGTAGTGTTGGACGGGGCCAGGCCTTGGGGAAGGTACTGTACTGTAGTCAATGAAGCTAGATGATGGATGCTGGTCAAAAGAGGAGAGCCGTTGAGGTCCTCCTTGTCTGGCTGTATCGGAAGAGCAACCGCAGGTATGAGATGTCTCCTGAAACTCAAAAGATGATCTGTTGTAATCAGAGCTGCCCCTATGCTTATGGCTTCGTGACGTCTCTGACAACAGGCTCTCATAGGAGCCAAGGCCAGAGTCTGAACTAACGACAGAAGAAGGGTTTGTAAGGAATGGGCACTGCAGACTTTGCCAATCCAGCGGAGCATGGCTGGCTGGGTTAAAGGCATGGTTCTTGCTGCAGCGAAGGTCATCCCGGTAGGGCAGCATGCTATCATTGAGCTGGCTTCTCACAAGAGAGGCTTTGGGGTCTAAGGTCAGCTTCTTTTCCAGCTCCTGCTCCAGGGAGGGAAAGTATGAGCCAAAGCCAGGTTCACAGTGGTATGGACCTCTGTGGGAAGGACCAACTCCACGTCCATCTTCTGGACAGTAGTATACAGGGTTGGAGAGTCGAGCATTGTCCCTCAATTCATCTGCTAGAGAACGATGGGACTGATTTATGCGCTCGGGGTGATGGAACTTGCATTTGATTCCATATGTGCATTTTTTTCCTGAACAAAAAAAAAATAATTCAGTTGAGTAATAGCAACAGTACTTAATATAAATTGTACACAAGAACCTGCAAACAACATCCTTTAATACTGTATGTATTTTCATGAAATTACAATTTAAAAACTTAATTTAAAACAAATGATGCAGGAAGTGGAGACATGTGATGATGCCCAACCCAGTATTCCTATTTCTACATAGACAACAAAAGGCAGATAAAAATAAAGAATCCAGGGAGAGAATAAACTAACTAATGTAAAGTTAGATTAGGTTTTACTGTTAAAAATAACTTTTTTAATGTGGAATTAGTGTGGGTCTTCCACTGCTGCTAAAAAATGTACTATAGTGCATACCATAAGGACAGAGCTGGCGCTTTGGGTCTGGTAAAAGAGGTTTCTTTCTCAGGAAATCATCCAGGTTTGGACCATGACGACCAAGAGGATCATCTGGTGGCATAAACCTGTAAAAAAAAGTGAATAGTTTTAATTTTTAGTAAATTCTAATGTTAATCCTTACATTGAAAATACTGTACATAGAGATACATAAATAAAATGAACAATTCATTATTTAAAAGAGCTATACAATTACACAAAACATTTAAAGAAGCTTCCACACATACTTGTCATTGACAAAGGAGTACATGAGCAGCCTCTCCTCGATGCAGCGCTTCCACTCAGATCGTTCACTCTGAAGATCTCGATATGTGTCATTGGACACAATGATGCCGTCCACTTCATGAGCGAGTCGGACAATAAAGCGATCGTCATAACAGACCACCCGTTTGCCTCCCACACGCCGTGAGGGCGTGAATACGACAATCTTCTTCCTTTCCAGCTCCCCCAGAATGTGCTGATCTGAAATCAAACACCCACATGGTCAGCTATAGCGAATAATGACAATTCACTGCCTTACTCTGCCTTCACATTAGGAGGTAACATATTGCTTTGTCTCACTGTTTTCGTCTCCTGTGGATGTGCTGGCTGAATACAGCATAAAATTGAATATAATGATAGGATTAGTAAAGAAAATAACAGAGTAGACATGAATTTAAAAATGTTTCATATATAAACAACAAAGGGGATGTTTGCAATGCTTTATGCAAAATGTGCAATAGCAGTATACAGAACAAATATGGTGGAAAAAAACAGCCAGAATGTATGAAGGTGCATTATGAAATATAAAAAAAAATCTCTGGAATGTTTTTTTTGCTGTGTTGTAACAGTCAATTTAGAGGCAGCATTTGTGGATAACCTTGCTTATTAATGTGAAAGACCCATAGAGCTCTCCAAGTCTAAACCAGACACCGTGACACCTGGAAAATGCTGTGTGGCTTAGCCAGAGCTCTGTGCAGTATACCATAAAAGGCCTTTCAAGTAGTGCTGGCCGGTTTATTTAAATTACATCAATTTTATCTACAAATAAAATGAAAAGAACAAAGCTATATAATTTTTTTATCTGTTAGAACTATAAAAATCTAAATCTAAATTAAGATTTGCTCACATATTAGAACTTGGAGATTATTTTAAATAGCGCCCGGCCATACTGTCAAGTAAACTTAATTTACTATAATGGACAGACCTCTCAGCTGTACTCTATGAATTAAAGTGATGGCATTCATTTTTTGCTATTTTTCTATAATTATAATTATGATCTGTCAAAAATGACTGATACAATGTCAATCATTTGTTCTCATCATTATAAATCACCGCACTGAAAGAATAACATGATCTAAACAAATACGGCCCAGAGAAAGCATGTGTTTAATTGGGTTCCAACATCAATTAATTACAACAGATTTGTTTAATTTATTTGCCAGTGGCAGGTTTATCCAACATCCCAGTCTAACTAGTTTCTTTTTCCCTCAAACACAACAAAAGCATTTGAAACAATACTGTCAAGACAGGACTTGCTATCTCAAACAGTCAATTTCAAAAGAAGGCAAACATATCACCACCCGAGGTACTCTGTATGGTACGTTCTCAGCAACAAGGAAACAGATTCAATTAATTCTTGCCTGGACGCAGATTAAAGATTCACACTGAACCGGTTAAAGGGTGAAAGGGAGGGGGAAAAAAAACACTCTTTGACTTCCTGGTGGGGAATTCCCACAGTAGCCTCAAAGCAGGTTTATTCTTCCTGATTTCAGAAAGGAAATGAATGAATGGGTGAAAGCACCTGGGAATGAGAGACACAAATGACTTCTAAATCAGAGATTTACATAAATGCAAAAACAAATGGAAATCAATCCTCTAGGCTGATGAATTTGAAAAAAAAGTTTTTGGCCATATATATATATATATATGTATATATATACTTTAAAGCTTTTAAATACCACAGTGCCTGTTTTCTCAGTTGTAATGGCAAAATGTCGGTTAACAGAAGCCCTGTTTGACAGAAAAATATACACATACACTAATAAGACCTTTAACATAATAATCTCATTCACAACCTCACCTCAACGTGTAGCTTTCTAAAGTTTAAAAAAAAGCCAACTGCATTTCAAAAACAAGTCATGTGAACTTTTTGGTCGCAAAAGCAAAGGCATGAAGAATGCTGAATTTTATAAAATGAACAACTCTCCTACTGTTAAGGAAGTGGGGAGGATTGATCCTGCTTTGGGAATTGTGTTGCAACCAGTGGCACAGTGAATATTTTACTGGTTAAGGAATGAACAGACTCAATAAAATACCAGCAAAGTCTAGAAGCCTAGGAGCAAAACATCAAACAAAACTTCAGAATCCACAACATTCATTTTTGTTAGGCAGCCTATCTGATTGAGAGATTTGGAAGTCACATTAGGAGGGTCTACATAGAAATCATAGAAACGTCTGCTAAGAGAAAATGCAGGGCAGGTTAATCTTTGTCATTTCTGTTTAACAAAAAATCCTGTGTTATTTTAAAGACAAAAGAGTGTAAACTGAAAGTGTATAAAAGACAAAAGGGTGCAAACTGAAAGTATGCAACACAATGAAAAGGAAAATGAAAACAATAAGAAGATTTTTTTAGGATGTATTATAGAGTAATCCATATCGTTTTTGGACATAAGGTCAGCTTCCTTTGTAAGCTTGTACTTGTAAAACTTGTAAATCTATGTGTGGAACTATTATGTTAGTTATTATATTAGCTATAAAACAGAAAAATATTTTTTATTCATATTTAAAACTAAAGAAAAATGAATGATCCTATTACAGGTCAATATGGTATATAATAAATTACAATCTGTTACCTTGCCAGTTCTGTGGACCCATAATCACTTTTCATTTTCATATCATATAACTTTATGTATGTAAATAATTAATCATTATTTCAACTGATTAGTTATAGCTGATGTGTTGAGAAAGGAAATACATGTTTTTTTAGGCAAAGTTTAGAATCAATATAGTAACATTAACATAGTTAGTAACAGAATAGCATAGTTATACACATTGACACACATTGATGAGACACTAATGTTGAACCATAAGTGCTTATTCCTTGTCTAATGTCTCTAGATCTGTTGTGACCCTAACCAGGAAGATCTGGATGACATGATGGGTAAAAGGATGGATGTTCATTTCACGAAGCTACAATGTAAGAATTCCACAAATACTAAATAGGAAAAGCAATGGCAAATGTTCTATAACACACAAAAGTTGCCTGAAGAAGAGCACATTACGTGGTAAGTATGTCTGAGCAGGGACAACTAGCACACAGCAATCCAGAATACTGCAGCTATGGTCAAATTCTAACATGTCCAACAATGTCAGCAATTTCATGTTAAATTGAAGTGACCCTTTAAAAGCTTAGAGCCTAAAGAGAAGCTCTAACCCTCTGACCAGCCACGCTGCCATGACACACCACTACAACGATTCAAACAGTGTACTTCAGGAAAACCGTCACCAAAAGCAGAACCATTTAACATTTCATGACCTGCTGCTGCAGGACACTTCAGAGAACTACTCTACAAGAACATGGAAGGAATAGATATTGCAAACTAGCTAGTGGACTATCATTCAATGCACCCCGAAACCACAAAGTGGAACAAAACTCCCTTCCACCACTTTGTGAATGCTGGCACAAACAGCTTCATACTCCATTTTGTAACTGAACAAAATATATGAATGACCCACCAGTGCTTCCTGGAACATCCCTCTAGAGAACTGATGGAAAAACTACTGAACTATTGTCCTGATGAGGTGCAGTACTATGAACAAGTCTAAGTGGCAATTACACAACCAGAATACACAGGCAAAGAAAGCAGCTGAAAGATCGAGATGATGCAAGCTCTATGAAAAGCTCTAAAGCATGCTAGGTTAGCCCTTTTTTATTAGTGGACAGAAACCATTTTTTTCATATTCTGTTTTAATGTACATATTTATATGAGCCCTGTCCATAAAAATGGGCATAAAGTAAAAAAATACTGTAACAATATGAATATTGCAGATATTTCTTTTAAAACAACAGTGCTTACTGTGTGTCATATCCTATTAACTGGGGTTGTGCTGCCTATAGGTTTATAACAGTTAAACTCTGATTCTCTGTCCTGCAATAACATTTCTGTACAGCTTCTTTTGCGACAATATCAGTTGTAAAAAGCTATATATAAATAAATTTGATTTTATTTCAATTAATGAATGAACAAATAATAAAACTGTGAACTAAATGCAATGCACTTGCACAAGCATCTCAATGTAGGTCTTCTGGGCTAATCATTACTAGTGTAAACCTTAGACCTAAGATCCACCACAGTGTAATTGCATAACATACTGATTCAGTTTCTCTCCAACCCATGACCCATGATTACGTATGATATATTAAGCAAGAGATGATTAAAACTGCAAGTTCACTACCCTTTTCATCCATCACATTACAGGTGCAGAAAGATGGCAAATTTGAGTCACCATGATTTGTCAGTAATTTTAGACAAAGAAATAATTCTATATAGATTATACCACAGTTCGTTTCTCATCCCATAAAGTGATTGGCTAAGATATTTTCAAGGAGTGAGTATATTGCACAATAACAGCAGTCTGAAGCTCTATATTCATTACTCTTATGCCACATACAATGGCAATAATAGCAGCGCAAATAAGATAAAAACAGCAGACATAATAAAGCAGCAACAATATAAATATACAAGTAAATACTGCAAAAAATAATTATATTTTACAATAATGCCTTATTATACTACATTTCATTCATAGGTGTTGTTTCAAAAATGAACACTAAAACAAAACGAAAGTTAAATGCTTGAGACTTCACGCTGTTGTTCACACAGCATTCCAAACTGCACATAAGTACACTAAAGAATAAAGTAGTACACAAATTAACACAGAACAATACTCATTAGAAGTTTTGCTGAGTAGGGAGGTAGGTATGTAGGTAGGTAGGTAGGTAGGAAACATTGTGTGGTTAGAGACACAAAATTAGATCAGCTAATTGGGAGGTAGCATGATTTGCTGCACTATTCAATGTGAAATGAATAAGTCAAACACAGAGAATGTGAATACGAAGCAAAGTTCACCTGTATACAAACGTATGTTATTAATATTTAACAGCTTTGGCAGTGTGTGAGCAACAGCATTAATATTACTTGTAATATCACCAAAGGTTTTGCCCGTTGCTTGTAAAGGATTCAGTCCCTTCTTACAAAAAATCTAACAATAAATGGTAATAAAACTGTTGTGTAATTGCAATGATACATTTAAAGTTTGTGCTAGAATATAAGATATCAACACTGGTGTGCTGATGTTTGGCAGACCCCAGTACACCTAATATCCACTTCCTTAACAGTGTCAGGGTAAATGTTATAGCATTTCCTCTTGTGTATTATTGTTTAAATATGATCTTCTCTATATTATTCAAAGCACTGAATACATTCTTATGAACTTCTATACAATGACAAATATTCAACACATTTAATGTTTTGTTATGCCCTTATCAGCCCTCAGGCAAAATCTACAAAACAATCTGCCAAAAAAAAAACAAAAAACATCTGAGACACAAAATCTGATACATGTTTTTTCCACTGAGGCTTGTAAGGTTTTGATGCTCACACACACACATGGTTCTCGGATGACTCATTTTTCTGAGCAGAGAAGGGGAGTGTCTTTACCTGAAATAGGGACATCAGGCCTGGGCTGCTCTTTTCGCCATGAGGGCACGAATACAGTAATGTTTCTGTGTCCTCTTTCAAGGAAGTAGTTGACTGCCAGCTCAATTCCTCGGCACGAAAAGACTTCCTTGTTCCCATGACTTGATATATGAGAGAGAAAGAGAGAGAGATAGAGAGAGTGAGAGAAAGAAAATGCTAGAGGAATATTTGCATGAAGCTAATTACTATTTTAGTGTTCTGCCAAACACCTGTCCATTCAGTTGTCTGGCAGCACTTTTCTGGAAAGCAAGCTAAAACATGACATGATTTGCATAGTTCCTAAACGCCACACACAGACCATGGAATGTGAACCAAACACAGACAGCCCAGTGTACCAAGAATTGACTGGAGGTTCCTGTGAAACAAAACTATGCACAGGTGTCTTAAGCAAGATCATCATAGTGACACACTACTTAGGGTGAACACTCAATTTAATTTAACTTATGTCAAAAACTACAGAATAAGTAAGATACTGATTTGAGTGTAAAGGCATACAGCAACATTTTGAATTTATAATTACGGTTTGAATGCATTAAAATAAAAAAAAATAATAATTATTGCATACACGGTTACAAGTTTGATTTGATTTATCATAACTTATTTTCTAATGGGTATTTGTACTAATGTACAAAAAAAAAAATCTGCATTCAGATTTTGTGAATTCATACTGGCACACCACTGTGCTGGATTTATCTTGGCTTGACCTGCTACAGGAAACAGAAACGCTGCACAAAAATAGATTATTATAGATCATTTCCGCATTGAGGATGTTACAAAAGCTGACTTTCATAAATAAAGAGTGGTGCCCAGACGAAAGAGAGAGTGACAGAAGAATAACACCAGAGGATTAAGGTCAAAAAGTGAGGCTATGTGTGAAGAGTGTAATTATGTATGGAAGCTTTACAATGCAGGCATGTACGTAAAGAGGTCAGAGAGTGCTCTGAGCATTGCAGCATAGAGCTGAGGCAGAGGGATGAAGAATGTTTTGCTTTTCTTAGTCACACTAATGACTATATTCCTCATAAAATGATGCAATATATGACGAAATCTCAGATTTCAAAAGTGTGAATAACTGAAATTAGCCTGATAATACTATTTAGGCCAAATCACTTATTTTAATTATTTTTCTTTTTATTTCAAATGTAAAATTGATGTAGTTGAACTGCTGATTTTCAGATTTTTTTCTATTCATCATGCCTAAAACATCACTCTAATGCAAACTGCATTACATCTATGGATTCATTATTTTAAACTGTGGTGTGCTCACCTCATTGCCACATTGCTACCATCAATCACAATGGGCTTCAGGTCATTGTCTGGCTCAGCCACATCCTCGTGTGCGGTGTGCCGAGAGCCCCAGTGATTCTCTTTGTTCCTGGTTGAGCCCCCTCCTTGGTGAGGCACACTGGAGCCCACCTCATCACTCTCCTGACTCGCAGTGGGAGAGGCCCTGGCACCGGCACGGACCAGCTCTCCCAGCACTGTGTTCGTGTCTGTTCCCAATCCCAGCTTCTGCAGAGCTGCCTGCACCTCCTGCTGAGAGTAGCCCAGTTTACGGAAAAAGTCCACTCTCAACTGGAGCTCTGAAGCGCAGTGTTGCATTGTGTTGAGCGGTGTGGCCTGGCCTTAGTTGGAGTCATGCATCCTTGTTCTGTCTTCACACTGACTGTTTTCATTTACTTCTGTTCCTGTCAGGAAAATCTGAGAGGGTACAAAGACAAGCACAGATTAATGATACTATAACAACACATTTCAACATATGGTACAAGTTGTGTCAAAATGTCATTATAGATTTGGAATAAAATGACTTGGAATAAAATCCAAAAATCTTATTATGTTATATTCCATTTAAATATCTTATTTTCCCATACATCTACCAGTTTATACGCACAACATTTTCATGTGACAGTGATGATATGCTATTTTATATTTATATTGCTTATTTCAAAATTGGTCTAAATGATTAATCTGTGCTTTTGGGAGAAAAAGTTACATTTCTCTGCCATTTCACTTATTTTTCAATTTCAATTACCAAATATTTTGTGCATATGAACATTCTATTTTTGTTTTTCTAAAGAGATGTTCAACAGCCTAACACTTGGTGGCCCTGGAACTGTTAACATTATTCAGACATTTTCAGTTCATCCATGTTTATTGGAAGTGTTTAAAGCAGCATCACTTATCGTGTATGGGAATGTACAGTATGTCCATGCCTCAAAGTAGTACATGAGCTTCAGGGAAAATTAGAAAATGTTCTAAAATACAATATGTGGGATTCTACAATATACCCTTACCTAAAATACTAAGTCATTCTGTAAATGTCTTATATTCTGTAGCTGCCATTTATAGTGTGTATCCACAGTAACAAAATAAATACATATTTTCTTTCACAAGTACAAAAGAGTGCAAATGTATCCTCTAATGTACAACATGATCCTTCAGGTCCAACAGTGTCCCTTAAAAGAGGAGAAAAACCACTCCAAATGAATATATTTATATATAGGTTCTGTGACTAAAGGTACTGAAGACATACTCTTTGAGGATACTACCCCAGTGACAGAAAGGGGAACCACCAAAGTGACAATTTTGAACCATATTCACTGAGAGGGTTCCTTACAGAAAGTATAGGGAAGTTTTGTACCATACACTAGGGGTGGGCCCAGTCAGGGTACAACATTTTTGCTTTAGTAGCAAAAAAACATTTGTAGCAAAAGGAAAAAAAAAACTGGATATACAGCTCTGTAAAGAAATGAAAACACCACTTCAGTTTCTGAATCAGTTACTCTAATTTGCTGTTTATAGGTATATACTTAAGTAAAATTTACATTGTTGTTTTATTCTAGGATCTATGGACAACATTTCTCCCAATATTCCAAATAAAAATATTCTTATTTAGAGCATTTATTTGCGGAAAATGAGAAATGGCTAAAATAAAAATATATATATATTAAGCTTTCAGACTTCAAATAACGCAAAGAAAACAAGTTTATAATGATAAAGTTTTAAAACTTCATAAATCAATATTTGTTGGAATAACCCTATTTTTTAAGCACAGTTTTCATGCATCTTGGCATGTTCTCCTCCACCAGTCTTACACACTATTTTTGGATAACTTTATGCCACTTCGGTTTGATTTAATGGCTTGTGATCATCCATCTACCTCTTGATTATATTCCAGGTTTAAATTAGGTAAAATTAAAGAAACTCGTAATTTTTAAGTGGTCTCTTATTTTTCTCAGAGCTGTATGGAGTGCATTATTAGGATCATGATAAGTTGGAAAATATTAATTTTGTTGCAGTGTGTTGTTGAAATTATTATATATTGCCAAGAATATTATTATCACAAAAATTCCCTGAAATATTGTGATATTATTTTAGGGCCATATCGCCAACCCCTCCCACAGACCATTCCCTATACTAATTTCAAAGCAACAGTTCTTAACAAAAGTTTCCATGTGAGCCTATAGTTATTTAATGCTCAGAATTAACCTCACTATGCCTTCTAGGAGCTAAGACAGACAGATAACCACCATTTTAAAACACTTCTTGTTGTTTTTAGCTAAACTCTATTTAATACCACATAGAATGCTCTATGGCAAGACGTGGCTCAGGTGTTTTGTTGTATGGCTCGTCTTTTAAAGTTGGACTTTAAGCTAAGAACTTGTACAAAAAGGAAATTAATAACAAGAAACACTTATAAAAGAAAAGACACCTTAGGGTTTATTGTAAGCATGAAGTGTGATGTAAACTAGCCTAAATATCCTTATATAAGAGAGCAGAGCTGAAGAAATTAAGCCTACCTCGGCGCTGAGGTGATGAATCCAGCATTTTCACTGAGCCTCTGAACAGCTAGGTGTAGAAAACTTGTGTAATCTCAGAGTTAAACCACGTCTTTAAGAGGAACTCAAAGGCAGGACCACGTCCCTCACGACTCTCCGGGAGCTTTGCTTATTCACTCATCCGCTTCCTGGTTTAGACATGTTTCAGCTACAGGCTGGGATTTACCTGTGTTACCTGACACCGCAGGGTGGAGGAAGAAAGAGCTAAATATAGCACACGGAGGAGCTCTGATCTGTTGCTCTGGGTTTGTCAGGATAATCAAAATTAATCGTTGTAGCCAACCAATTTCTATTTTTATTATTGTTATTTATGTTTTTTCCCCCAGAGATATCTATAATTATTACATTATTCTAGTAGAAATTACAAATCCAGATTCATACACTGCAGTTCTTGCTAGTAAAAACAAAACAGTAATTTTAGATATCAATAATAATATTATTAATAGTCAAAACTCCAATTGCCTATATCTATTTTTTAAGATATCTAAAACTTTACATACCCAAACTACTAGTCAAATCTTAATTAAATTAGAGATCTTGAATTACCTTTTGTATTACCTGACAGCAACGTTATTAAGTTGGCTTGGAAAAGCCAACTTATTGTTCTTCGTAATCTTCTTATTTTTATTAAGTTGGCTTGGAAAAGCCAACTTCTTGTTCTTCGTAATCTTCTTATTATTATTATTATTATTCTTACGCCTTTTTTTCTGTACGCTACTCCTCCTAGAGCTTTCAACGTAGAATCACGAAACTTTCACGGATCGTAGGACCTATGCCAACTTAGCGTGCTTGTGCTTTTTGGAGCGATTTATCGTACGGTTTTCGTAAAAACTTCGTAAACGTACGCATTTTTTCCCCATAGGAATGAATGGGGCGAAATTTTAAACGTCCGTAACCGCCACAATTTTTGAGATACGAAGACCAAATTTGGCGAGCTTATAGATCTTACCGAGATCTTTAAATTAATAGCAGGTTGCGAAGCGATACGACGTACGGTTTTCGTACAATTTTCGTACGAAGTTTTCCCATAGAAATGAATGGGGGGCCCAGAGTTCCATCTCGCACACGAGCAGCTCTGCGCACGGAACCCCTTCTCTCCCCTGCTCCTCCAGTACTGTGAGTGTATGGAGGAGCTGCTGTATGGAGCAGCTATCAGTCAAAAGTTTGGACACCCCGGCACCCCAGCCAGGGCTTTGCAACCACCTATTAACTGCTTAGCAACCACTCTCTCTTTCTCACTCTCTCTTTCGCTCTCTACTTCTCTAATTCTCACTCTCTTTCCCACTCTCTCTCTATTTCTATATTTCTCACTCTTTCTTTTGCTCTCTACTTCTCTACTTCTCACTCTCTCTTTTGCTCTCTACTTCTCTATTTCTCACTCTCTTTTGCTCTCTACTCCTCTATTTCTCACTCTCTTTCTCACTCTCTCTCTACGTCTCTATTTCTCACTCTCTCTCTACGTCTCTATTTCTCACTCTCTTTCTCACTCTCTCTCTACGTCTATTTCTCACTCTATTTCTCACTCTCTCTCTACGTCTCTATTTCTCACTCTCTCTCTCTACTTCTATATTTCTCACTCTCTCTGCTTCTCTATTTCTCACTCTCTTTTGCTCTCTTCTTCTCTATTTCTCACTCTCTCTTTCTCACTCTCTCTCTACTTCTCTATTTCTCACTCTCTCTACTTTTCTGTCTCTTTCTTTCTACTTTTCTATTTCTCTCTTACTCTTTATTTCTCGCTCTTCTCTCTACTTCTCTTTCACTCTACTTTTCTGTCTTGCTTTCTCTTTCTATCTATCTCTCTACTACATCCTCTTTCTTTCTCTACTTCTTTATTTCTCGATCTCTCTTTTTCCCTAATTCTCTTTCTCTCGCTCAATATTTCTCTCTACTCTCTACAGTCAGATACACCTAGCAACACCTTAGCAACCACCCCAGATACCATAGCAACATCTTAGCAACCACCTAGCAACACCTTAGCAACCACCACAGACACCATAGCAACACCTTAGCAACCGCCTAGCAACCGTCTAGCAACCACCTAGCAACACCTTAGCAACCACCCCGGATACCATAGCAACACCTTAGCAACCACCTAGCAACACCTTAGCAACCACCCTGGATACCATAGCAACACCTTAGCAACCACCTAGCAAAACCTTAGCAACCACCTAGCAACCACCTAGCAACACCTTAGCAACCACCTTGCAACCACCTAGCAACACCTTAGCAACTACCCCGGATACCATAGCAACACCTTAGCAACCACCTAGCAACACCTTAGCAACCACCTAGCAACACCTTAGCAACCACCCTGGATACCATAGCAACACCTTAGCAACCACCTAGCAACACCTTAGCAACCACCTAGCAACACCTTAGCAACCACCTAGCAACACCCTAGCAACCACCTAGCAACCACCTAGCAACACCTTTGCAACCACCCTGGATACCATAGCAACACCTTAGCAACCACCTAGCAACACCCTAGCAACCACCTAGCAACCACCTAGCAACACCTTAGCAACCACCCTGGATACCATAGCAACACCTTAGCAACCACCTAGCAACACCTTAGCAACCACCCTGGATACCATAGCAACACCTTAGAAACCACCTAGCAACACCTTAGCAACCACTTAGAAACACCGTAGCAACCACCCCGGATACCATAGCAACACCTAAGCAACCGCCTAGCAACCACCTAGCAACACCTTAGCAACCACCCCGGATACCATTGCAACACCTTAGCAACCACCTAGCAACACCTTAGCAACCACCTAGCAACACCTTAGCAACCACCCAGGATACCATAGCAACACCTTAGCTACTGCCTAGCAACCACCTAGCAACACCTTAGCAACCACCCAGGATACTATAGCAACACCTTAGCAACCACCTAGCAACACCTTAGCAACCACCCTGGATACCATAGCAACACCATAGCAACCACCTAGCAACACCTTAGCAACCACCCAGGATACCATAGCAACACCTTAGCAACCACCTAGCAACACCTTAGCAACCACCCCGGATACCATAGCAACACCTTAGCAACCACCTAGCAACACCTTAGCAACCACCCTGGATACCATAGCAACCGCCTAGCAACACCCTAGCAACCACCTAGCAACACCTTAGCAACCACCCTGGATACCATAGCAACACCTTAGCAACCACCTAGCAACACCTTAGCAACCAACCCGGATACCATAGCAACACCTTAGCAACCACCCCGGATCCCATAGCAACACCTTAGCAACCACCTAGCAACCCTCTAGCAACCACCTAGCAACACCTTAGCAACCACCCCAGATACCATAGCAACACCTTAGCAACCACCTAGCAACACCTTAGCAACCACCCCAGATACCATAGCAACCAGTTAGCAACCACCTGGAAAATATTAGAAACTGCCTAATAACCACTTAAAAACCATTTGGAATACGTTAGGAATTGCCTAGCAACAAGTTAGCAACAGCTTAGCAACCACCTGGAATATGTTCGCAACTGCCTAGCAACCAATTAGCAAGCACTAAGCAACGATGTGGACTACATTAGCAACTGCCTAGCAACTACCTAGCAACCACTTAGCAACACTTTACTTTATAAGATAATTATAAGCTTTTCACCATGTTAGCCAAAACTTTTTGGACTTCAACATTTAGCCGAAAGTCAACAGCATAGCAACCACTCTTCACACGCTTTAGACAGAAATATCTTAGCAACCATTTTAACTATTCAACGTTATTTAACTATTTAACGTACTTTTCCAAGCCAACTTAAAGTTCGTTATCGAACTTTCCTTTTCTAGTTATTATTATTATTCTCGCCACGTTTTATAAACAACTACTCCTCCTAGAGCTTTCGAGCTAGAACCACGAAACTTCACACGATGGTAGAACTTATAGCCGCGGGGTGTGCTTGTGCTTTTTGGAGCGATACATCGTACGATTTTCGTAAAAACTTCGTAAACGTACGCCCTTTTTTCCATAGACAATGAACTAGAAGAACTTTGAATGGCTGTGAACGTCACAATTTTTGAGATACGAAGACGAAATTCGGATGGTCTATAGAACTTAGTGAGTTCTTTCCGAAAATATGCTTTACGAAACGATACGTCGTACGGATTTCGTACAAATGTCGTACGAAGTTTCCCCATAGAAATGAATGGGGGGCCCAGAGTTCCATCTCGCACACGAGCAGCTCTGCGCACGGAACCCCTTCTCTCCCCTGCTCCTCCAGTACTGTGAGTGTATGGAGGAGCTGCTGTATGGAGCAGCTATCAGTCAAAAGTTTGGACACCCCGGCACCCCAGCCAGGGCTTTGCAACCACCTATTAACTGCTTAGCAACCACCTTAGCAACCACCTGGGAAACGTTAGCAACTGCCTAGCAACCACTTAGCAACCACTTTAGAAATGATGGCAACTGCCTAGCAACACCTTAGCAACCACCTGGAAAATATTAGAAACTGCCTAGCAACCACGTAGCAACCATGTGGAATAAATTAGCAACTGCCTAGCAACCAGTTAGCAACCACCTGGAAAACGTTAGCAACTGCCTAGCAACTGCTTAGCAACCACTTTAGAAATGACAGCAACTGTCTAGCAACCACTTAGCAACCATGTGGAATATGTTGGCAACTGCCTAGCAACTACTTTAAATTGATAGCAACTGCCTAGCAACCAGTTAGCTACTGCCTTAGCAACTGCCTTAGCAACCACCCGGAAAACGTTAGCAACTGCCTAGCAACCACTTAGCAACCACTTTAGAAATGATAGCAACTGTCTAGCAACCACTTAGCAACCATGTGGAATACTTTAGCAACTGCCTAGCAACTACTTTAAAAATAATAGCAGCTGCCTAGCAACCAGTTAGCTACACCTTAGCAACCACCTGGAAAATGTTAGCAACTTTAGTATTGAAAATATTAGAAACTGCCTAGCAACCACGTAGCAACCATGTGGAATAAATTAGCAACTGCCTAGCAACCAGTTAGCAACCACCTGGAAAACGTTAGCAACTGCCTAGCAACTGCTTAGCAACCACTTTAGAAATGACAGCAACTGTCTAGCAACCACTTAGCAACCATGTGGAATATGTTGGCAACTGCCTAGCAACTACTTTAAATTGATAGCAACTGCCTAGCAACCAGTTAGCTACTGCCTTAGCAACTGCCTTAGCAACCACCCGGAAAACGTTAGCAACTGCCTAGCAACCACTTAGCAACCACTTTAGAAATGATAGCAACTGTCTAGCAACCACTTAGCAACCATGTGGAATACTTTAGCAACTGCCTAGCAACTACTTTAAAAATAATAGCAGCTGCCTAGCAACCAGTTAGCTACACCTTAGCAACCACCTGGAAAATGTTAGCAACTGCCTAGCAACCATTTAGCAACCACTTTAGAAATGATGGCAACTGCCTAGCAACCAGTTAGCAACACCTTAGCAACCACCTGTAAAACGTTAGCAACTGCCTAGCAACCACTTAGCAACTACTTAGCAACCATGTGGAATACAATAGCAACTGCCTAGCAACCAGTTAGCTACACCTTAGCAACCACCTGGAAAAGGTTAGTAACTGCCTAGCAACCGCTTAGCAACCACTTTAGAAATGATAGCAAACTGTCTAGCAACCACTTAGCAACTATGTGGAATGTGTTGGCAACTGCCTAGCAACTACTTTAAAAATGATACCAACTGCCTAGCAACCAGTTAGCTACACCTTAGCAACCACTTGGAAAACGTTAGCAACTGCCTAGCAACCACTTTAGAAATGATAGCAACTGCCTATCAACCACTTAGCAACACCTTAGCAACCACTAGGAAAACGTTAGCAACTGCCTTGCAACCACTTAGCAACCACTTTAGTAATGATAGCAACTGCCTAGCAAACCACTTAGCAACACCTTAGCAACCACTAGGAAAACGTTAGCAACTGCCTTGCAACCACTTAGCAACCACTTTAGTAATGATAGCAACTGCCTAGCAACCACTTAGCAACACCTTAGCAACCACTAGGAAAACATTAGCAACTGCTTAGCAACCACTTAGCAACCACATTAGTAATGATAGCAACTGCCTAGCAACCACTTAGCAACACCTTAGCAACCACTAGGGAAACGTTAGAAACTGCCTAGCAACCACTTTAGAAATTATAGCAACTGCCTAGCAACCACTTAACAACATCTTAGCAACCACCTGGAAAATGTTAGCAACTGCCTAGCAACCACTTAGCAACCATGTGGAATATGTTAGCAACTGCCTAGCAACTGCTTAGCAACCACTTTAGAAACGATAGCAACGGCCTAGAAACCACTTAGCAACCACTTTAAAAACGATAGCAACTGCCTAGCAACCACTTAGCAACACCTTAGCAACCACTAGGAAAACGTTAGCAACTGCCTAGCAACCACTTAGCAACCACTTTAGTAATGATAGCAACTGCCTAGCAACCACTTAGCAACACCTTAGCAACCAAGAGGAAAACGTTAGCAACTGCCTAGCAACCACTTTAGAAATTATAGCAACTGCCTAGCAACCACTTAACAACATCTTATCAGCCACCTGGAAAATGTTAGCAACTGCCTAGCAACCACTTAGCAACCATGTGGAATATGTTAGCAACTGCCTAGCAACTGCTTAGCAACCACTTTAGAAATGATAGCAACTGCCTAGCAACCAGTTAGCTACACTTTAGCCACCACTTGGAAAACGTTAGCAACTGCTTAGCAACGGTGTGGAATACGTTAGCAACTGCCTAGCAACTGCTTAGCAACACCTAAGCAACCACCTGGAAAACGTTAGCAACTGCCTAGCAAACGCTTAGCAACCACTTTAGTAATGATCACAACTGCCTAGCAACCACTTAGCAACCATTTTAACTTTTCAACGTTATTAGCGTACTTTTCCAAGCCAACTTAAAGTTCGTTCACGAACTTTGCCTTTTCTAGTTTTTTGTTGTATCTCATGAATAAAGCAACCCTTAAACATCGTTTATTGAACTTTGCCTAACAGGCATTGGATAGCATTGACATTCTGACACTGAATCAATGTTCATTTAAAGGTTTTGAACGGTTGGGTCTCAAAATGCTCTAAGGTAAAATATGCTCCCCTTAAACAGTGACAAAAATAATGTTATTATTAATATATAATTATACAATAATTATTAATTATCAACAATAAATTTAATAATAAATGATTTAAAATAAAATAATTGAATAGTAATAAGTACAGTTTGCTACAAAGAATACATATGTGCGCAAATAAATCAACTCTGACAGTGAAATCAATGTTGTTTCTATGTATTAGAGATGGAAAAAAGTAACATTGATTTAACCATTTTTTTACTAGCTGGGTAGTCTAAATTTAAAATGTACAGATTTGTAGACCTGATTGTTTTTACTAGTCAGAATTACAGTGTATCTAAAAGTAAAAAGTAACTATAGATACCTGTAACTTTATTTTTTTCTAGTATAGATGTATAGATTGAGATCTGAAATTTCAGTAAAATCTGAATTAGTACTACATTTCCGGTGTCATTTTAGGTCATTTCATTTTTTCATTTCATTTTAAAATTGTTTATATAAATCAGATACAACATTGTCACTGGGATTTTATTGGTGGAGAAACAGACTAACAAAAAAAACTTATACTAGCAATTTGTGAAAGTGATAAAATCAAGCACTGGCTTTAACACTTTTCTCTCACACAACTCCACAAGGTGTCACTGTGTCCAAATACCCAGAAGTAAAGTTTTCTTAACAGAAAAGTTTTAAGATGGTTATTTTTAACCAGGAATGTTTAGTGTCTTTGAAGTTTTGGATAAGATCATGTCATATACTGACACTATATAATGACACGATCATTAAAAATGTGCAGGAATGTTCAAAATATATATTTTATAAACTCTTTTTATAAACACAGAGCATAGTACTATACAATGACCATGGACAATCATACATTTAAACTGCAGTAAAGCTATTTAAAATTAAAATCAATACTTCTGATATTTACATTATCAAAATATTGTGCAATATATAGACATTATCGTAAGATATTTTGCTGACCCATTGTATTACTTAGATTATATTAAAATGAACTTTGTTTAAAAATGAAAAAAATGTATGCATGCTTTGTTAATTTATGATATTTAAACATTTATATATTCCAATTCCAATGTCTGAATAAAAGATCTTAAAAGATCTTGTTATTTAACCTCTTTTAACCTCTAAGGAAATACTTAGCCAAGTAAGATTGTTTTGCATGCAGTTACAGATTAGTAATCCTTAGGGTGTAAAGGTCAAAGTAAAGCATGTTTTTCTATTTAATTATCACTTATAATAGTGGCATGAACTAGTCCTAAAAAGATTATTTCAATATTGCTTATTTCAGTTATTTCTGGGACAATATCATCCAAAAAACTGCTTCTCATAAAAGGCCAACTTTAACCAACATACAAATAATTAAACTTACTGATATGTTAGTTAGAAGAACAGAGAAGATCACAGGTTTGGTTTTTGACCTTTCCGTGAGCTGCTGAGAAAGTATGTATGGATTTGTATATATCCACCAGCAGCTCACTTGTTTACATTAGTGAAAAATTGTAGAAACTGTAAATACCAGACTTTTTCGAGGGTGTGTATAGAATTGTTTAAAACAACACATCTACACACATCAAATCTCGATTTATTGTTTTTAATACAGATTAATACAATTGAAAATTTGTTTTACTTAATTATTAAACATAAATAAATAAATAAATGTTATATATTTAAATGATATAACCACAAATATATATATTTTCATAAGAATAACTGATTAGTAAGACTTACTTTCAAAAGAAAAGTTACAGGTGTTTCAGTATAAACTCAGGGGCCAGTCTGTTCAAATCTGAAACTGTTATTGCAGGAGGGGCCGATCAGTTTGTCCATTTTAAGGCACTGAGTTGACTGGGTGTGTGCTGGTGTCAGTGTGTGTTTAGTAATTGGTGTGGTTGTGTGACTGTTCTGCAGAGGTGAACGGGCTGCGTGTGAGGTTGCTAATGTGCCCTGCTCCCCGGGTCCCAGGTTAATGGCGTGTACTGGGTGAAGTTCCGGATGCTGGAGAAACTAATCAGTGGAGGTTGCCAGTCCACTGCCCCCTCTGAGGTCTAGTGTCGTTGGTCCCAGGTGTCTACTGGACTGATATTGCTGCGGGGCAATGAGCTAAAGCAAACAGAGATGAGTTCCCTTACTGACCCCCCCTGCCCACCCAGACCTCCCAGCTCTGCCATTTCCAGCTACCATGGTAACCCTACTGCAGGCCCTGAGAGGGTTGTGACAGGAGAGTGGGACATGTAGAAACACCTTCCAGGTATAACTTCTCCATGACCTGTCCCACATATCTTGAGGTGACGACTATTTGAACCATCTAACTGTATTTCACTCTGCCTTGCAATCTCTGCCAGAACGTGTTCATCTGTGTTCATCAAGCAGAAATGAATAAATAGAGAGGATTTTAACTGTCAGAACTGTGGGGAAATAAAATAATATCAAATAAAATATATACATCCCCAAATCTGAAAACACTGAGGCAGCATGGAAAGTGCAAATGAAATTAAGTGTTGAAGTGTTTCTTACATTTTCTTATTTTACATTGAAAACAAGCTAATGATAATGGTGTCCAGCAGGTGATTTAAATTAATTGATGTCTGAAACTTTGAGAAGCAAATTTATGCAGAGGGTGTACAGTTTGTAACAAATGCATAAGAAAATGATTGAAATGTTTAAAAACAATGTTTGGAAGGGATTTGCGTATTTCTTCCTTTACAGGACATAATATCATCAAGCAGTGGAGAGAAATAACTGTCCTTCAACAACATTAAACAGAACCACAATGGAAAGGGTTTACTTTGGCAAATCTTTGTCAAGCCTGTTCCAGATATACATATTTTAATAATAGAAATAATAGAAATAAAAGACATGTGCTCTATGTCATGATGAGAGATGAAAAGGACTATCTAGACTGGGCAGAAACAATTCTAAATACCAGAGTCTGCCATTGTGTAGTTGTGTGTCAGTAAACTTCTTTGATGCAGCATAAATGCAGAAAATTAGACTGTAACACTAAGTAGACTTAATCAACACTTGCTACAGTACCTTTAAAACGTCATCTTTTTTAAAGATGTCCATATATTTTCTTTTTTAAACAAGACAGTGCAAAACCACATGCTGCACACATTACAAAGCCATGGATGCAGAAGAAGAGGTTACACAGACTGAACTGGTAAGCTTGCAGATCAATAGAGAATGTGTGGAGAATGTTGAACCCCCTTATATCACTGTAGAGCCCAAACATGAAACATGTTTTTTAGTAAGAGAATGGGCCAAAATAATAGCTAAAACACTTTATCCTCTTTGCCTAAACATAGTTTAAATGTTGTGAGAAGAAATGGCAAGTTCTTAATGCTTTACTGTCCAACTTTATTTTTTTTAGAAGGTGTTGCAGGTCTGAATGCAGGATTGAATGCATATTAGTTATTGAAGTTGACCAAACAAAACATAAATTGTCTTCAGTCCAATCTGTTTGTAAACAAAAAAGGTCAAGGTAAATGTAAGTGTCAGGATTAGACCCAGGCAGAGAGACGAGGAGGCGGACGTAAACACAGGTAAGGTGAATTTATTAAATAAATATAAATAAACAAATAAACAAAGAACAGCGAAACAAACCAAAATAAACTAGGGAGACTAGAGAACATAAATAAAACAAACAAGAGATAATAAGAATAACTAAACAGGGAGTAAACTAGGGAACTAGAAACAAACAGAGATAAACACTAAACAAGGACCTAGGGCAATGACAAATGAAACACGGAGAGGCTAAGAAAACGCAGAGAGAGACAGAAAAACGCAGAGAGACAGACAACGGGGGACAGTGCAAAGACCGACAGAGGACAAGTAACAGAGGAAGTCTTTTTAACATAACAGGAAACACACTGGGAGTGGAAACACCTGGGGAAGGGGTGGAGCTACAAATGAGACATGAGGTAATGGAAAATCACAGGCAGAACACAGGGGCACGGGTCACGTGGGACAACACAGGCACGAGGACAGACAGGAAACAGGGCCAGGCGTGACAGAAACCTCCCCCTAAACGCGCAGCTCCCGAGGCGCGGAAAAACAAACCCCGGGGGCTGGCGGCAGGGAGAGGCCGGGGAAAACAGGAGACCGAACGGGAGACTGGACAGGAGATGGAGACAGGACAGGGGACAGAGACTGGACAGGGAACGGACACTGGACGGGGAACTGGACAGGTGACGGAGACTGGACGGGGAACGGAGACTGGACGGGGAACTGGACAGGTGACGGAGACCGGACGGGGAACTGGACAGGTGACGGAGACTGGACGGGGAACTGGACAGGTGACGGAGACTGGACGGGGAACTGGACAGGTGACGGAGACTGGACATGAGACAGAGACTGGACGGGACCGGACATGGGAACAGGGACAAGAACATCGACGGGGACGGAAACAAACACAGTAACAGGGACAGGAACAGAGAAACCACCGGGGACAGGAACTGGAACACTCACAGATACAGGGACCAGGACAGGGAGAGACAGGGGAACCAAAAACATAGGTGGGTGCCCAGGACTGGCAAAAGTCTGTGGGGATAGCCTGGGCACATAACTGGGGGCAAAGTCAGGAGGCCTAGGAGCAGGCCAGGAAATATGGGGCCTGGGCCCAAACATAGTTTTGGGAGCTGCAGGTGCTTGGGCTGGAGCCGGAGCAGCTGGAACTGCTGGTGCCTGAGCTGGAGCTGGAGCAGCTGGGACTGCTGGTGCTGGAGCAGCTGGGACTGCTGGTGCTGGAGCTGGAGCAGCTGGGACTGCTGGTGCTTGAGCTGGAGCAGCTGGGACTGCTGGTGCTTGAGCTGGAGCAGCTGGGACTGCTGGTGCTTGAGCTGGAGCAGCTGGGACTGCTGGTGCTTGAGCTGGAGCAGCTGGGACTGCTGGTGCTTGAGCTGGAGCAGCTGGGACTGCTGGGGCTTGAGCTAGAGCAGCTGGGACTGCTGGGGCTTGAGCTGGAGCAGCTGGGACTGCTGGGGCTTGAGCTGGAGCAGCTGGGACTGCTGGGGCTTGAGCTGGAGCAGCTGGGACTGCTGGGGCTTGAGCTGGAGCAGCTGGGACTGCTGGGGCTTGGGAGAGCGGCGCGGCCGCCGCTGAAGTCTCGGAGAGCGGCGCGGCCGCCGCTGAAGTCTCGGAGAGCGGCGCGGCCGCCGCTGCAGTCTGTGAGCGCGGCGCGGCCGCCGCTGAAGTCTCGGGGAGCGGCGCGGCCGCCGCTGAAGTCTCGGAGAGCGGCGCGGCCGCCGCTGCAGTCTGTGAGCGCGGCGCGGCCGCCGCTGAAGTCTCGGGGAGCGGCGCGGCCGCCGCTGAAATCTCGGAGAGCGGCGCGGCCGCCGCTGAAATCTCGGAGAGCGGCGCTGCCGCCGCTGCAGTCTGGGAGAGCGGCGTGGCCGCCGCTAAAGTCTCGAAGAGCGGCGCGGCCGCCGCTGAAATCTCGGAGAGCGGCGCGGCCGCCGCTGAAATCTCGGAGAGCGGCGCGGCCGCCGCTTGTATCATGGGGTGCAGCGCCTCAGACGCGTGCTTCACGGGGCGTGGCATGAAGAGATCCGCTGCAGCACTGGAGCCCGAAGCTGCGGGTGAAGTAAAAACCCGGACTGGATTCCTACTCTCTCGTGCAGAGTCCGGCGTGAGGAGCGCGGGGAAAGTCTTTGCCCGCGGCTGGCTCGCCGCGCAGGGGGTCTCGGAGCGCGATTCCACTGCCACCGCGGGAATCACGGGCTGCGGTTCGGCTGCCACCGCGAAAGACACAGAGCGCGGATCGGCAGCTACCGCGGGAGGAAGGAGCGGCTGGCGGGCTGGTGCAGGAGGGCAGTCCTCAAACTCCTCTTCACTGGATGCAGGTGTGAGGAGATCGGAGTAGTCCCAGGAATAGGACTCCTCACAGCCTGCATCCATGCCACCCCCGTCCTCGTCGGGGCGAGGATCGAGGCTGACCGCACACAGCCCTAGCGCCCCCCCAAGAAAATCCTCCCCGGAAACGGGCTCCTCCTCCGGCTGGCGGGACCCCTTAAAACGTCTACCCCGAGGCCTGCGGCGTCCTTGGGGCCTCGGGGATTCCAACGCCGGAGTCCCGAATGGAGCATGGCGGATCGCCATCCTGGAGCCAGTCCACGGGATCCCCTTGTGGGTCTCGGTGGGCGCCACTGAAGCTGGGCTGACGGGCTCCAACCCGAGGAAAGGCGCTGGGAGCGGTTCATCTCCTCGGATTTGCTCGGCGAGGAGGCGGAGAAACTCCAGGTCCGCCTTCCGAGCAGCGTGCCATTCTGCTACATCCATTTGGTCGGTCTTTTTGTCAGGATTAGACCCAGGCAGAGAGACGAGGAGGCGGACGTAAACACAGGTAAGGTGAATTTATTAAATAAATATAAATAAACAAATAAACAAAGAACAGCGAAACAAACCAAAATAAACTAGGGAGACTAGAGAACATAAATAAAACAAACAAGAGATAATAAGAATAACTAAACAGGGAGTAAACTAGGGAACTAGAAACAAACAGAGATAAACACTAAACAAGGACCTAGGGCAATGACAAATGAAACACGGAGAGGCTAAGAAAACGCAGAGAGAGACAGAAAAACGCAGAGAGACAGACAACGGGGGACAGTGCAAAGACCGACAGAGGACAAGTAACAGAGGAAGTCTTTTTAACATAACAGGAAACACACTGGGAGTGGAAACACCTGGGGAAGGGGTGGAGCTACAAATGAGACATGAGGTAATGGAAAATCACAGGCAGAACACAGGGGCACGGGTCACGTGGGACAACACAGGCACGAGGACAGACAGGAAACAGGGCCAGGCGTGACAGTAAGAAACACTGCCTTTAATTTATGTTGCCTTTCCAATACTGTCCCAATTTTTTCTCAAAATTATTTTCCATTATAATTTACAAAAAAAGTAAAGAATGAGAGCCCTTTAACTTAAGGTATCCATCTTTGGGCTGCCACCATCAGAGTGATTCATGCCACAGCTTGATTTGAGTAGAGATCAGTCAGGAAAGCACTGTTCATTGTGCTTCACTAATATTTAAACAGACATTGGCAGAACCCTCAAATAACAGAATCCTTGCTTGTATTAATCTTGTTTTTTTGTTTCTTGCTGTACACATCTGTCTCTGTTTGTGAGCACTGTTTTCACTGTGGTGTGGCCTATAGGAAATCTATGCTTTTCTGATATGAAAGTGATTGTTCTTAGGCACTGAGAGAGCAGTTGCATCACAGCTTACTGGCAATTATGATCATGCTTAAATCATGTTTTATCCCCACTAAATATTCCATTACTACAATTCAGTGCACCAGTATAAACCGAGATAAAGCACATGTTTTTTCAACTAGCGTTGAAAATTTCAGTGCTCCTATAATAAAAGGGAAGTGATAGTAATGGATTCTGACAATGATGACACTACCTGTTGATTGCTAATATACTGCCACTGAATTTGGTCAGGTTTTCTATTAAAATTCAAACAGTTCTCTGCACTGTTTGCCTCTGATAAGGAGTGTTTAGCAGGAACCAATTTTAGACTTGGGATGATTTTTTTCATTTTTTTGAATGGCTACTGTGCTTGTGGAAGGAAAGTAAATGAATGTGACATTTAAAGTGTGACCGAGCTATTTTTACAGGTTTTTTTGAAAAGCGTATGGACATGCTTTCTTTTGAGACGTAGGTTATGTTTATAATGTTTTAGATTTTCTTACTGGTACAGTATGAAGTGATTTTGTTTTTTAAATACATGAGTGTTTATGTTTGTTATAACCAAAATAATCCAAAATGTGTTGTGTGGCAATGAGGCAAATAACAGTTTAAATGTGAATCTATCACAACATGGCGATAATAGATGTTATTTTGGATTTTTAATCAGCTATAATATGGTGATCATTTTGATAGGGAACAATAAACTAGTTAATGTGAAATCAACGGTAAGGTTATAGAGCCCTTTCTAAGTCAGGAGCACTTTAGGACCTTTATTTTCAAGAGTGTAGGTGAAATCGTCATGTTAATAACATTATTAATGTTGAAATAGTTCCTCCTTTATTTAAAGAACATTTTGTTGCTATAATATGAATACCATGCACCATACAGTAAATAGCAACATTTAGTACATCATTTGTACATTTTACATCATTTGGAAGTAGCTAGTATATAGCTTATAATAGCTAGTAAAGCTCTGAGTGGTCCAGTGGACTAAGGAAAAAGAGGCGGTAAACAAATGAATGAGGATTGGGCACTTGGCCTTCCAAATTGGGAAGAAAACAGGATAAAATTAATACGTTTTAAATAAGTTAGTAAAGCTATTTTAATGGTCTGAAGGTTATCTGTGGTTCAGGTAATTGATGTACTGTGGAACTATTGATGGGATGCCCCCCGCCCCAGAAAAGAAGGAAAATTGAATATACTGCCTGATCTCCTGACCTGGACAAAATCCAGAGCTCACACTTGCCCACACACTCCAAGAACCCCCTCACACTACTCCTTTACCCAAACTGAATGTGACAGACAGCTTTTCAGTTGGCATTAGGTGTGTTGTGAGCCAAATGGCTGCTGTGCAGATGTTTCCTAAGCCTCAGCAGGTTTGTGGCACAGCTTGAACACTGGCCAGAAAGGACTGTTGCTTGAGTTCTAATTAATCAAACCTACCCATATGGGCCGGGGGTCACAGAGGACTGCTCAGATTCTCTGCATGTCACCAACGTACGTATGGTGGCCACCGACATGTTTGCACACAACACATACAGTACATCTCTCGCTGCATGACAGCAGCCCATGCTTAGTCAACGAGGCACTGTGCCAAGGTGTTTATGAAGGCTGATATCAGAGTAGTGGAGTAAAGCGTGCTGAACGCCCCCCACACTGTGCTTTTTATCACAGAACAAGAAATCCGGGGCTGCTCTGCCACTTCTTTTTGAGGTAGATGCTGTATAGTGATTCATATTCTCTGTTTTTTACATTTTTTTTGTAGATCATTGTGAGAGAGCCAAGACTCCTCTACTCTAGCAGCATTGAGCTCAGTTGCTTTACCCTGTGCTGGCACACTCCTTTCTCTGCAAACTGTGATGAGAACAGCATGAGAAAAGACTAGTCTGGCACCTCACCTACCTCGCCACTGAATATGCAAATCTCATACCTAAGAGCAGCATATACTGAAGCACCTAAACAGGAACTGCGTGACAGGTTCAGGCTTGAAATGAAAGCTTTCAAATTTGCTGACATCTTCTCATTCAACTTTCAGCGAGGTAATTCAGCTGCGTTTCTCAGTAAGAGAGAGTGGAAGAACTGTGAATGGCACCAATTGTATAAATTAGAGCATTTATGCAGGTAGAAACATGATAATCATTTGTGCTTTTATTGTCAATGGTAAAATTACAAACTGCTGGTAAGTGATTATGATTGCAGGATGACATTCGGACTGCATTTCCTAGGCTATATAGGACCAGAGTAGTTTCAATGTATTTATGGGAGGAGAGCAGATAGATGGATGTTCTTCTTTATTGAGAAGTTCTTGAATATATTTGTGTGCCAAGTTTTTTTTTTAGAATTAACATGAAAATTGCTACTTCCAACAGTTAAGCCATTTCAGTGAATTTCCATATATCGACAATTTGGGTAAAATCAGTTACCAATGAACTTTTTTTACATGAAAAGATCTGCTTTATTTATAACTATATTACTTTATTTATGAGGGATCTGAAAATAAATAATGTTTTATTAGGAAAGAAAAGGGAGAAATTGACAATATATGGTTCTTTGTTGGGCTTCAGTGAAACCCAGTCTTATTAAAAAGGCCAGAACAGGTGAAATGTTTGTACGGTGTGTGTGTGTGTGTGTGTGTGTGTGTATGTGTGTGTGTGTAAGTGTAAGTGTAAGTGTAAGTGTGAGTCGGTCTTCCTCTACTTTTGCCTTTTCTGCCAGGACACCGCAGGAATGTTTTCTCAGCTCTGAGTGCCAGCCATATACATACAGTATTAGTGTTGCCAGATGCCAGTGGAGAGGTAGTGCTGACAGCCCCCAGGCCTGGCCAACCTCACTGCATCTTCTTGCCATTAGACCTTGGGCTTCCACTCCTCTACTTCCTGTCAGCATGCAGCAGGACTGAAGCAGTACTCTGTCTCACAGAACTAAAAGAGATGAGAGCTTAGTGTTGCTGGTAGCAACATTCTAACATTAAAATCACCAACATTGTTTCTTACAGTTATACTGCAAGATACAGGCCTGGTGAATTTATTAAAATTTTCCATTTTTACTGTACTTGAATGGAATATAATATAAATGTAGAATAAATAAATGTGGAAAAATAAACTTAAGCCCATTAAACATAAATAATAAGCCCTTTCCAAATGCTTTTGAACAGTTATTAAAAATGAAAAATAACATATTAATTATTTTACTTTAATTTTAATTATCCTTTTTTAATTAAGCAATAATAGAAGGTTGTTGCAGATGTTTTGTAAAAAAACGATGTAAAACATACAAAACACAAAATAATTTTAATAATGTTTCTTATACTCAAGTAATTACAAATTTAGAAATCTGTTTCTACTGCATGCAGTGCATACATAAAATGTATAAACATATTTAAGTGTAATATACTGCATGTAATTGTAATTCCTTATATATGAAAGTAAATAATAATACATTATGAAAGTTTTTAAAGTATTTAAAGTTTTTAATTACTTAATTACCTACTCAAAAATGTATTTATTTTGATATGGTTATTCTGTGTACAAATGTATATTTTATTCATATTTACACCATTTGACAAGCACTATCTGTCCATTACATAAACAAAAAAGTTCAGGGATAGGACCATTTCATTTTCTGGAATAAAGTGAACCCTGTTGTGTTAGAGACAGAGAAGTAGTTCTATTTCATTACAAAACATCTCTGGATTTAACACTGTAACTTCTGTGATTACCAGTCTGTCTACTGTAGATTTATGGTTGTGTAAGTTTTGTTACAACCTGCATCTAACATGCTGCCACCATACATTTTAAAGTACTTCTACTTAACTGGTGCAGTTGTACCAAATATTCATTAAAATTGTGCAAAAAAAGTAAGTGGATGACAGTTCAGAGTACAGATAATGAATGACCTCAAAGATGCTGTGAAAGCAACCCAAGAGCATTTTAGGGCAAAGAAATGGAATGATCTTAAATGGCTAAATCACTCTCCTGACCTCAACCCACCTCAGCATACCTTCAGTTACTGAACAAAAAAAAAAAAAAAACAGAGAGATCGAGCACAAACAAGCACAAACTGAAGGTCGCAGCAGTAATAGCCTGGCAAGACAGCCCAGTATTTGATAGTGTACATACTGTAAGTCTTAGGCTTTCAGACTTACTGATGACAACGGACTGCATCCAAACATTAAACACTTCTTATGTTTAGAATTATGTTTGATCTGGGCAGTTACTTTCGAGCCGGGGAAAACTGGGGGACAATGTAAAACAATGGCTGCTTTTTCTAAACGGTTAAAAAATCTTGAAATTCCTAATACATTTATTCAATTCATGATGGGCTCTAGAAGTGTAAACCAGCACAGGCAACCCAGTTTGTTCACATAAGTGATAAGTGGCCACTAATGAAAACCATTCAGTCTCTGTCTCTCACCAGGTCCCAGATCACACATACACTGGGACTTCCCCTGACACTGAACATGAAATTACAGTTATAGCTCCCCACAGAGGCAAGTGATGGTGTGTGCTGTCTGTTCCTGACAGAAAGAGAGAAAAAGATACCCTTTTTGATTGATGACAGTTTTTAGAAATGACAATCCCTCTCAGGCACGACGAGGATAAATAGAATAAAGGGCTGATAATTGATTCCGAGCACACAGCGCTATCTGGATTCCAGCTCTGTGAAGTTTCAGGTAAAATCGCATCATTATGTTTGGCTGTAAATCATTTATTGCTACTGAAGACCTCTCAGCTAATGAAAACGGTTCCAGCCGCCAGGGGAGTGCTGTCACTCCCCCATTTCCTGGCAATTCTTTCGATTTATTGGGCCTTAAACTTCACTCCAGGGTGTGCTTTCCTCTCTCTTGATCTAAAGAGCCTCTACAGAAACAATGACTCTCGCTTATCGTCTTACTGCAAACATGCAGCCGTACATCTCTCGTCTGCCACCTACTATTTGTGATGTCTCAGTTCTCTCCCCATTTACTGCCAGTGGATGTCTTACAAATGGCAACCGTTTTTAGATGATCAAAGAACAGTCTGGCGTTCATACTCTGTAAAGAGATATTTTCGTCTCCGTGGGAGAAAACATGGTTTGTCGCGTCTCACTTTCCAGCAAAAGATCACTATTGAGGATGAACCATTTCATCATGAATTGAGGTAAGGCTTTTTTTTTTTTACAGTTATTCTTTATCTTTTTTCCTTTTTTTCTAACTGAATCAGTTCTATCTTTTTGCAGTAGACGGTATGGTGTAGTGTTATGGTGGTCCTTTTCTACAATCCCTTGTCTTTTTTCTGTTTTTTTTTTTTCTTTCAGGAAAAACGCAGGCTTGTGAATGCATCGAGAATTTCCCTGCCTTTTGAGAGGGAATGATTAACTGAATAAATATTAGTAAATTGATGGAACAATGAAAAATGTGTGGTGGGTGCAGGGGTGCGTGTGGGTTTCACATGCATAAGCAGTCTTTATGTCCCATATGACAGGCCTGGATGTTTCAATTACAATTTACATGGAAGGGGCATTTCAGCAGTGAGATTGATATGTCAGCCTAACAATGTCCAATTAAAAGGGAGAATGCTTCTATTATTGCTTTATTAGAATGGCAGCACCCGAAAACTGTGGAGAATACAAGCCCCTCCCTGGTTAAAGGTGGTAGTCCATCAGGCGTGAAATGAGTACAGCGCACATATAATTCATATTTCCCTGTGGTCTGAATAATTTTGTTTGGCAATTATACTGTGATATTTCTTCCATCACAAAAAGGTGAGGAGACAATATTGGCATACGACCGTCTGTCAGTGTTCCTTATGACATAGCAAGGTGATGTATATTTTCCAGCTGCAAATACAGCAATACTGTAAGGCAAATAATATGTGCTGAATATATATATATATATATATATATATATATATATATATATATATATATATATATATATTCAGCACATATTATTTGCCTTACAGTATTGCTATATATATATATATATATATATATATATATATATATATATATATATATATATATATAGCAATACTATATAATATATATATGTGTGTGTAGAGAAGGAAAAACCACAAGACTGTAAGCGCTACCTTTTCTTCTGCACTGCTCTCTCTCTCTCTCTCTCTCTCTCTCTCTCTCTCTCTCTACAGCATTATGCATTCAAAATTTGGATTGGAAACTAGTGTTTGAATGGACGTGGGTGTCTGAGCAAGTATTATTGCTTGGAACAACACATGCTTTTTATAGGCTGCTGTGAAATTGAACTTTGCTATCACTGCTGCTTTGAAACTGAGTCTAAATGAAGAGTTATATAAAACATGGCCTGGGGGGCTGTTGCCATGACCCAGTTAAATCCTTGTGGTAGGTGAGCACCCTCTACACCGAGAGAGACTTCTCTAAACAGAGAGTAATGGTGGAATACATTAATACAAATGAAGGACTCTCTGACCTAACTGACAAATCAATGGAAATGAAAATGTGCAGTAACAAATAAAAAATGGGCATAGCTTCATTTAACCTATTCAGTAGCTGCTGCTGAGAGGCCTCCAGAACTTCTGCATATGTCAAACATGCATAGTGATTGAATAACCACCCACCAACTCTTCCTGCACTTTAGCTAGTGTGCACCTAATTACTCTGGGCGGAACAATATTGAAGAGTGCTAAGAGAGTCTCTCTCTCTCTCTGCACTACACATTTAGAGCAGTGCTTTTAAAATCTTGCATGTGTTTGCATTATACTATCAGTCTCTCTCTCTCTCTCTCTCTCTCTCTCTCTCTCTCTCTCTCTCTCACTCTCTCCGAGCTGAATAACCTAAAGCAAGCCTAAATAAAAGTACATTACCTCCACATGTCCCTCCTTTCCTGGCCTCATCAGTAAAAGATGGAAGTGCTGTAGGTGACATTCCAAAACCGATGCAATTATTCCACCTACCTGAATGTTAACAAACTGCAGCAATCGACTGTTAATCACTGTATCTTCATTAATCACTTTTATGGCTGCTTTTTATGGCTCTGTCCACTTGAGAGGTTAGGCAGAGGTCTTTCTCATTAAAGTCAACCTGTGATGAATCAAATTAGCTAACAGACTGCAAATGGGGACCTACTGATCATCGCTGAGCTCGTCCATCATTTCCCTTCATCAACGGTACACAGTGATGTGTTGGATTGTAACCTGCTGATACTTAAAAACACATTTACAGCAAGAACTAGTGGTGAAGCACATTCACATCTCATAGGCCTCAGTTTGTCCAATCTTGATTGTTTTGCCTGTTTTCCAAATTCTCCAAAGCCTAAATCAGACAATACACACACATACATACACAATAAACAATAACAAAAATCTATTCTGCAGTACATACATACAATATACAGTTGCTGTTAAAAAAGCCCAAATATCTCTATTTTTGTCGATATTTAGTTAACTACATAATGTGAACGCACACAAACTGTCCTTCAAACTGTGTCACAATCTCTTGATGAATGGATGAACAGCAATTCTTCAAAATGACCTAAAATAAACTTTTCTTTATTAAACATTAAGAAGGGTTAATCTCTCTCCTTTAAAGTTGCGGTTTTAAACAGATATTATGCAATGCATTACTTTCTTTTTCAAGAAGCACTTGAGAAGTAGTAAACAGCCTCTGTACCTAATAACAGCCTGGTCTCAAGAGTAATCTGTAGACATGCAACTAAAAGACCATTTTAGGACTCATATAATGTGTACTTAAAATAGTTGATATAATTTATACAATGAGAACTAAATATACTTCGACTCTTCGCATATGCATGAATTACTGATGCAACCCAGACAAGCAAAAAATCTAACAACTGAACAGAGAATGTTATAAAGCAACCAGTGTAATTTTATGCTGTGTTCAAGTCCTTGGTTTTTGAAGCGCTATAAAAAATGGATGCAACATCAAGGAACTTCTACACAACACTAGCAGAGCAGTCAATTTGCTATGGATAGATTTGGATATCAAGTTAAATGCACATAGAAAATATACAGTGCGCACAAACAACCATTAACAGAGGCTGCACCGTTAAAATAAAGAGCTATGTACCATCTAATACTTTTTTGTTTTTAATGGCTATCTGGAAAACTTGAAGTTTGTGTCCACTTGAGAACTTGTGTATTAAAATTATCTCTGACTTTTCTACCAAAAATTATAACTTGAGTAGGTGTTCAAGTGCATAGTCCATGCAGGAAACTCAATTTTACAATAATTCCTATAGCATGTAATTGTAAAGTTTATTTAAGCTTAATTTATGGATAGGCTTAATTTACCCTAATCTTTGGCCTAAACATTACTTCTTTACTTTAATACTTACCCTAGTAGAATGTGAAATTTTAACAGTTTTTCATTTTTAACAGTTTTTCAGCTCCAACAGAAAGAAGCAGGCTGCATGTAGCTGCAGAAACACTGTTTTCTCAATTCTTCTTTAAGTACATGACAAGCAGAATGTGTATATTTGTCAAAACACCAAAACCAGTGGATAGGATCTGTATTGAAACTTAAAATATGTACAAAATATTTTTGTGGTTGTGTTGTATATTTTTTTGGTTCTCTCTCTCTCTTTCTCTCTCTAAACAGGAAGTGCTGCTGATTCCATAAGCTGCTGACCAATGGTAGGTGGAGCCAACCTTTTAAATGCAGAGTCCATGATGGCTGACAGATGAAAGGAGTGTTGACATATCATGTGGTGTGGTTTTAGTTTGGTTTTACATCTCTTGTGTTAAAGCTACTCAGTTTGGGTATTTTACTCTTATGTTCCCTGAACTTGTTTTAATGAGTTTTTACTCTATGTTTTAGGGATGAGCTTTGATTTAATGTATTTTAGCCATGGTTTCTAATTTTGTCTCTACTCTGTTTAGTCTCTCTAGGTTAGAGGGCAGGCACCACCCAATTTCTTTTAGTCATTGGCCAGAAAAGTTTAGTGTAGTTAGCTTTTGTTTGGTTTATGTTGCAGCTAGCTCTGTTGTAAATAAAGCTCTTTTACCTTTTCCTCGTGCATTTTTCTTGATTTTACTGGTTTTATTATACAAATGATCCAACAACCCCTAGATATAAAATGGGATCGTAACAGTGGGTATATTTTTAGATATATATGTACAAACTGTAATTAAACACATACAGTACTGCAATATTTTTGCCAAATCCTAGTGCAGTTACTGCTTTTATAACATACAAAAATAAATAAGAATCTCCAGTTTTGGACACCTCACAGAGGCAGGAATTAGTAACACCCCCTTTGGCGTAAGTCACAGCTTGATGACTCGTTTTCTAGCTGAGCTAAATATTTTTCAGTTCTTTGCAAAGAGCCTTTGGTTCTGAGAAATTCATGGGTTGTCTTATTGCAAAGCTTGTCTATAAACAAGTGTTCTATGATGCTTGGATGAAGGGACTGTGAGAGACATTCAAAAGCTTCAGTTTTGAAAGCAGAGGCATGTTTTGAATAATGTTCTTTTCTGATTTAGTCTTTTATCTATAACTACAGATTTTTGTTGAATCCACTCTTTCTCACATCTGTACAATATTAACAGTGCCAATGTAGGCAACACAACCCAAGACATGACAAATCGTCAAGCTTCACTGTTCGTCTGGTGTTCTGTTCGTTAAATGCAGTCACTAATTCTTTTAAATGTAAATGTAATGTAATTCTGCTGATTGTGGTCAAAGTTATAGTTTGCTTCTTCAAGCCAGAGAACCTGTTTTAAAAAATCATCAAATATTAAATTGTCTAGATGTTCTGTAGCATATTTCAAAAGTTTTGCGACAAGGTTAATGCTTAGGTTTTTCATTATGACTCTATGAAATTCATACTTGTTTAATTCTACTCTGTGAAATGGTGCTCTTCCACTCTTGAATCTGCTCTTTGCCTTTCCTACCAGCATATGAGCACTTCACTCAGATAGCATGCTCTTTCAGAGTTTGAGAACAGCAGAACAGCAAAGAAGCTTCACAACACTTGTTTTTAACTGTGACACAGTTAAAAAGAGTGCATATTAAATTTGGTATATCTCTTTAACTTATTAAGTAATATGTAAAACAATAATTATTATTTGTAAAGCAATGAATAATAAATGTGTACGGGCATGGTTGTCATTAATTGGAGTTTTCTTGGTCTCATTAGGCATGGTTGTCACATGGTTGTGTATGCATGCTGCATGAGAAATTCTTCTTCTACCCCCTTTGCCTGCATTAACCAATAAAAAAAAAAACAGACAGAATAATGAGTGAATCAGAAAAAGCCCCGGAAGTGATTTCCACCTGTGGATTAGGATTTATGGCCTGGGCCACCTTGGCTTGAGACCACCCACTGAAGAGCCGTAGAGGGAGCATCACAGTCGTTTCTCCCTGCCCACTCATCCATTGAACTAGTGGATGTGATCTGAAATTGGAGCACTGAAGCACTTTCTCACAAAAAAACGGCTCACGGGGCATCCATTCATACTAAAGACCACCGAAAATGTATAGAAAAAAAACATGATATGAAACCATACACAACAGTAGAATGCGAATTGCCAAAAATGCAGTCTTCACGGTACTTTAGGTGTCGTACGCTTTACAGAGGTTACTTTGATTATTCACATTCAATAATGCAATCAACGAAAGATAGAAAAGCTGCACACTAGGATTGCTACGATTATGGGTTTTTATGTTTGATTAGCTGTACCAACTTCCTAACAAAAATATAATATTAAAATTATCAATTTGGTGTCACCAAGGGTGAGCAAACTGCATATATACACATATGCATGATTATTTTCACAAACAATCATGTTCCTAATGTAAAATAATACAATCTTTTGGTCTTTTCATTATAATAAAACAATCTACTGATTCAAATGATCTTAACAATATCAACAATGAAGATTCTAATGATTGACATTTAATTAGAAGCACACACATTTGTACATGTAAATGGGCTCATTAAAATGAATCCAACTAGCAGTTAGCAAATACATTTTTAGTTTGGAATCTTAACAATCCGAAGACTTCTTTTTAATGACAGTTTATTTATTTATTTATTTATTTTACAAACAGGGAGCTGTAAAAACATTTTCTATGAACTCTTTTGTCAGGCAGAGTTTAATAGCATTGTCAGTCATTCAACAAGATATGTCACGGTAAAAGAATTGCCTTAAACAAACAAACAAAAGGAAAAGATGAGCAAAACAACTTAGTGAGCCCTGCTCTAGACAGTTTTACCACAACTTTCCACAATTGTGGGGGAGGACAAGGAGTATACATGGGATGATGCAAGGAGTAGAAACAGAGTTGAGAGAAAAGAAAAAGAAACAGCACATACATGAATGTGTTTTATATGGAGAGAAAGACATGTAAAACTGTAAAAGTGAATACATGATGAAGGTCATCAAGCTTGAATCACAACAAGCGGTCAACAGTGTTTGACTATACTGGAATGCCGAGTATAGTGAGAGCACTTTTTGAGCAGAGCACTGTGCGTGCTTGTGTCCGGTCCCCATGGGCGTGGTAGTGGGGGGAAAAGTGGACCTGACTACCCAGGGCCCGAGTAGGGAGAGGGGCCCATGAAAATCCTGATTTTTTTTTCGCTCACTTTCCTTTGTTTACTGGCATGGATAGGGGCCCATTAACATAGAGGCTGTACAGGGCCCAGAATTTGCTGCTACGCCCCTGCCGGTCCCCTTGGAAACGCTGCACAGTTGGGCCTGCTGTCCAGTGCTCATCCCCCTGGAGGCTTCAGATGGAGCTGGGGGAAATAAGAGGGCTGCTGGCTGAGTGTGCCAGGACCAGTGCCAGGCTGATTTCATGGCTGGTTTCTCACACAGCAGTGGTGTGTGTTGCGTGCTGCTGCTCTCCAGGCCAGCAGGGGGCACTCAGAGTTCAGAAATGTGCTTTCCTGTAAAACAGGGTGCTAGACAAAAGAAGAAAGTGTGTATTCGTGTTGAATGTGTGTGTGTTTGTGTGTGTGAAAATGAAAAATACCCATTCAAATATATATATATATATATATATATATATATATATATATATACAAAATGAACTTTACTTTGCTATATATTACCACATTCTAATATATTCTATTTTCATCATATTAAAAGAAAAGCAGGGAGATAGAATAGTATGTAGTAAAAAAAGAAATGCTTCTAGTGTAAATTTTCAAGACAACCGTTCAGACCTATAGAGAACATGAGGAGCTGAAAGGGTAGATGTACGGTCTTCAGCCAGCTGAACTGACCACTGTCTGCTTGGTAAATCCTTCAGAGACGGTGTGTCAATTACCGTAACCGTCTGTTGAGCTGGAGGAAAAAGTTGCTGGACCTGGAGGAGGCAGCAGTGATCTGCTCCACTGGGGTACAGTGGATGGATTAGTCCAATTATCTAGACTGGCAAACCCACCATCCGCCTCCTCTTCTCATCAATCTTTCAGAATTCCTCCATATTCCCATCGCTACTACTGCCCCGCTCCTCTCACCACCGCTCTTCTTGCCTTCCTCCGGCCACATCTCCAGTCCCAGTCCAGTGAACGGAAAGTCTGAGACGTGTTACAGAAACAGATACCCCTCGACCACCCAGTTTCATCAAGGTTTTGAAGAGTTTTAGAACTTATTTTCACTTCCCCACTCCTCACACCTTCTCCTGACAGATCCAGCCTCTCTGGCGTAGCCTCTTTCCTTCCGGTTACTTGATTGACTTCTATCGCCTTTCAAATCTGAGTCGGACTCCTGCGCCACAGTCAATATTTCCACTTGACTTTCCAAACTTCTGAGTGAGTCACGGCAATCAGTATTCAGTGCCATGTGCCAGACATCTGAAGTGTGTGCACCGTCTAAACTTCCATCAGTATCTTTCAGGAGATACGCATCTTCTCAGTTTACCCAACGACGTTAGAGATAATCTCTGCCTCAAATATCCCCAAACAGCACAAAGGGGGTTTTGATCTCCCAGATTCACTGTGTCTGGCTGCACGGTGATGAAACTGTGCACTGATGAGGCGTGCTGTTTCGCAGCCAAAAAATGGAGCTCCAAACATGGATTCTCTGTTTCCCAATGATCACGGGACAAATTAGAAGTACACATTATAATTTCCTATAGAACAAGAGACATTCTTTAGTTGACGGAACAAAGCCTTTTAATGAAAGTCAGTAAACAAAAGATTTTATACCAAGTCATTTAAAACACTACGGGTTGTTTTCCAGGACAGGGATTAAGTTTAGTCCTGGACTATACAGTGAAATATGTGTGAATGGATTTGTCTTAATCCCTGTCCAAAAAAAAAAAAAAAAAAAAAAACACCCCAATAAATAATTGCCAGAAAACAAAAAACATTTTCCTTTCTTTGCATAATAGCAACAACTTTTTAGTTAGAGTGGGGTAAGATTTTTATATTTTCTACATATAACCAACAAAATATGAGACAGGAATTAAACAAATGCAGACAATACAAGTTCAAAATGGTTAGCATTAACTGAAACCTTACCTGTGTCCCTAACTTACATAGACAACAAAATATGTTGTCCAGCTTACCCCATTTTAGGAGCAAATTGAGGTATTAAAAGAAACAGTCTCTTATTATTGGCCATGTTAACGTATTCTGATTAAGTCTCATTCTGAAGATATTTTAAACACATTCTCAATATAATTAATAATTAAATCCCACAGTCTGCTGGTCTGTGTTCATGAAATACATATTTTTATTGACCTCGCTCATAGACAAGGCGTTTCTGTTGGTAGAACTGCTGCGCACCTAATAAAGTTATTTATTACAACATTTTAAGTACATTTTAGAGACTGTTGTCTTAAAGATCCCAAGAGTTTATTAGTTCTAGAAATGTTCAAACTAGCCTGTCTAGAACTAACCATTATCCCATCACTCAGATCACATTTCTTCTTTATTCTAAACAAGGCACATCAAGGAAAATTAATAAGTAATAAATAAAAATAATAAAAAGTAATATTTTCTTTCTTTTTAGTTTTTTTTTTACATTATAATTTTTATATTAAAGACATTGAAGCTATACAGAAACACATGGAATTATTCTATAAACATAAAATGTTAAGCAACCCAAAATATGTTTTATATTTTAGATAAAGTAGCCACGTTTAGCTTTTATGACCAATTTGAACACTCTTGGTATTTAAATCTCAGTGTCTTTATGAGGGACAGTCACCTGGAATTGTTTTCTCAGTGTCTTAAAGGAGTTTCTGGAGGTGCTGAACAATAGTTTCTGCTTTTCCTTCATGCTGTTCCATATGTGTGCCTTATAAGTTTTCATGTCTTTAATATTCATCTACAATGTAGAAAATAAAATGAATAATGAAAAACATTGAATGAGAAGGTGTAATATATATATATATATATATATTTGCGAAGCGAATGTATGCATATAGTTACATGTACTCCAATATGAATGTGATGTTCTGCTTATATTAATTTATTTGTAATTGTAAGCCTCAGTTAAGTGTACCAACTTTTCTTAAATATGTTAATTTTGTTTAGCCAAAGTTTACAACTGAAAAGTTCTAACCGACTCTTCTGATAGACATCGCTCTCTGTGAACTTTATGGTAAGAGTGTAACCTCATTGTCCTTTTGCTAAATTTAACTGCTCTTATTCCAAATTTAGCTTCAGTTCTTTTTTAAGATGTTTTTTTTAAAGAAAGAACATCAAATAATAAGCAAACTTTTTGTTCTTTGACAGCTTTGTTTGTGAAAAGCACGTTGTTTTCACCTTACTCAAAGATTTAACGGCCTTAGATGAACTGCTCTATTGTTCTGGAAATGATATTCGCCCTAATAACATGGAATCACACACACAGCTTTACATTTAATCGCATATCTACTAACACACACACGTTGATCCAAATAAATGACATATGTGAAAAAAAATAATAAAAGGAGAATGTAAACTGTTAATTTACAATATTTTGCATTATTTCCATTGATTCATTTATAATAAAATACATAAATAAAATAGCAAGCTGTGATGAAAGGTGAAGGGAAAAAGTGCTTGCTTATGGAAAACTCAGTCAGGATCAATATCAATATAAATAGAATGGATATAATAGAATGATGTTTATATTTAAGCTACTCTGTAATTTTACATTATTGTTTATTATATTAAGCTTGGAAAAAAAAATGTTTATGTGTTTAAAATGATAAAGAAAAAATTGTCCAATTGATCGCCCAATAGGTCCCATAGTGGATATTTTACTGACTATATCATGGCATGGCAGCCTAACCTGGAGCTTGGCAGTTGTTGAAAAAGACTCATCTCTAAAAGAAGCTCTGTTACAGTGCAACAGATGAGGTATAATATGCATTATTGTTTGCTACAAGCTTTATAATATATAATATATAATAATATAATAGATGTCCTGTATTTTACAAGAATGTGTTGAATGTATAATGGCTCAAACATGTTTAAGTGCATGTGCCGTTAGTCTAGCATAGTTTAGCATCTTTTGCCAATGAATCATGTTATACAGGATGAATCAAAAGTTGCAGGATACCCCTTTATATCAGAGATGAAATATGGTGGCTATCACAAAGGAGACCATGTTCTGGATATTGCCTAAAATATAGGCTGCCTTATCTATTACTTGCTGGACTATTGAGATTAGAGTTGGGGCGATATATCGATACAATGTATCGTATCCATAAATCCATAATTCCTGGTGTTTGTTTATTTAGGAGAATTGTATCTCTTCAGTAACACAGGTGATGTGAGTCTTGCAATATATTGAGTATCACAGAATCACATAATTGTGATATTATTGTTATCATGGACAACATATATTGATAATATCATATCGTGAGATTCCCTGCAATTTTTACTTTCCTTTCTGAAATAAAATGGTGTCCTGTGACTTTCCCTATAGATTGGCCAATATTTAGTATAAAGTATAAAGTATTAATTGCTCCAACATCTTAAAGGCCACAATTAATACATCTTACAATTCTTAGACTTAGTGTACACTCCTACAGCAAAATAAGTCCATAAGTTATATGCACATTTAGAATCAGATTGCTGCTATTATCAGATTTTTTAAGTAGTCATGTAAACAGCATACTGTGATTTCTTAGATCAGAGTAAGATAAAAAAAAAATCAGATCAAGAGAGCTGGACTGTAGTTCAGTAAATGTATTTCATGCAAACTCTTAACCAGAATATATATTCTAGAACAGTGCTGAAATATTAGCTGATATATGTTCATATTGTGGCTGGATGGGTTAAAAAGCTGCTGCATGAAGTGACTTTTTATTAACTGCATGTAAATTAATTGCACTAAATGGCAAATTTGCATATACTACCTAACCATAACAACAGCAAAAATATGTCTACCCATTTTCATGTTTCATGTTTTCTAAATAGTCTTTTAACATTGTCCTGAGAATTATTAAAAAATAGCACACGCAGACACACACAGACACACATATCTTGGCATTGGCACTCTGCAGTGTTTCACTTCTTGCATGACAATGCAACCAGCTCATAACTCACAAGTGGACAGGACCATGTTCAGTCATGCCTGTGCCTGTATCACGGTTTACGCTCTTACACGGCCAGTGACTAAATTTGTTTTGCTGAGAGGCTTGACTGTTAATCCTGCTGTATATCCTTCTTAACATTCTTCAGTATTAGCAGCATTATTGACAAACTGCTGCATTAGATAACTTAAACATGTATTAACACTGAGAACCATTAGCTAATAGTCTTTGCTGCAGCAGGGGCTTTTTAGGATTATTTGGGTAAAGATGAGGACTAATCCCAGATGCCTTCGCTGTACCTGCTCACGCTCCTGCCAGCAGTGTGACCAGAGCAGCAACAGCAGCTGCTCTCTCTGGAGAGTTGAGCTGCCGGAGCAAAACCAAGGACCAGTAAAGAAATTTCACACACCACAGCACATAAAGATCACGCTTTAACCCTTGGTAGACTGGCCATCATTCGGGCTTTGCCAGGACAAATCATGGCTACTTCCTAATAGTGTTATTTTTAACATATTAAGCTGTTTTACTTAAAATTGTCTGTGTTTAAATGTGTTTAAATAAACCATTAATTGGTCTGTCAATCTCTCAGTCTCTGAGTTTTGGTTTCTCTTTATCTCAAAAATACTTTTCTTTTTTTTTAGACTTTTTTTTACTTAAGCAATCCATTGCTTTATAAGAAGATACTATTATTGGCAATTCTTTTAAATGGTTTTAACACAATAAAACTATTTTTTTATATTAAGAAATGTTTATATTATGATAATGAATATGCTAATAATATTATAAAACATATCTACTAATAGAAATCAATGATGAAACTTTTTTTTTGTAATGTTGGAACATTTATATATTCTATTCTATTTATCAGGAGATCTTGACAAATTTGACAAAAACAAGTGACAGATTACATATTACGACACAAGGTGAAAAAAAGTGCAAAGACAGTTCTAGCCAGACACCACTGGACACGATCACTACCACTCACTGCACTCTCCACTGTTGGTTGAATTTGTTCTATGATGTATTCCTTGTACACACGTGACAATGTGATTCGAGGAATGTTATATGTCCCCCAGATAAATAAAAAAGAAAATCCATCTTTACATCCATCCATCTTTCACCCGCCATTCGGCCTCACTCGAAATCGGCCACAAGCACTCTGGCCAGCGTTCAACCACACTCACAAGATACTACCTCACAACATATACAAGTGTGGGCATTTTTAATATAATACTTTGTAAACAATGTAAATACTATTGATCCCATGACTTTTGGCATGCCAGAGAAAAAATAGGCCCTATCCATATGTAATGCACTGTACAATTCCTCCAGGTTTCTTCCCCTTAAAGTTACCTTCAAAAAATAAATGGTGGGTAAATTGACCATACTAAATGTGCCTGTGTGTGTGTGTGCGTGTGTGTGTGTGTGTAGTACTCTATGAATGGCTGGCATCACATCATCACTAACCAGAAAAAAGCAGGTATGGAGATGAAGTAATAAGAGCATATTCTATATGAATGATATCCTAATCTCATTATTTTTTAACCTTTTATATCTAAAATTGTTATAAATGTCTGTACAGCATTTATTTTTTTCCTTCAGATAATGTTTTGCTGTGTAAAATCATGGGAATGTCAAACTTGATTCATTGTGATCTTTCCTGCATTGCCCTTATCAAAGCCATGAGGAGGTCAGTATATCCATGTTAATTCAGGCAGCATCAAAAGTTCAGTGTTGACAGATTTCCCTCAGATGATAGATGAAAAACAGATGAAATCTAAGCCAGATGACCAAACAGAATGATGCAGATGGACTTCAGGATTTCTCATTTGGTGCTGAATTGAGGCCGATTGTGCCGTATTTCATTTGCTGCCAGTGAGACTTATCTGTGGCCACTTCAGCAGCTGCTACTTGGACTCGTTGTTACAAAAGCCCAAACACATTAATTTCTCTAGATCAATATTGCTGGGTGTTCTATAACTGCCTGTTCTTTTATGAACATCTTTTTCCTTTCACGTAAGTTTTCTCTCCTTCATCTGACAAAAAACGAAGGGGAAGAAAATGCGTCCTTACATAAAAGGACAGGATCTGGGTGCCATGACAACAGGAAGCATCAAAATCCAATTAGATGAAACTTCCTCCCTCTTCAGTGATGCTCTGAAGAACTTCCTCTACTCGTGTTCCTTACACAACATCAAAAGAACTTTGGCACACTTAAGTCATTCATTCTGCCACTCACGCGCCATCTCATAATATCACATTTGTGTTTTCAAATGGAGCAAATTGCTACTTTCCAGGTTGGTGGTGAATCTGCACAAGTGAGCCTGAGCTTCTGGGGGAACTCCACAGTGCAGACCCTCACGGCGCTGTAATGCGCCATTGGCCACAGCCTGATGCAGCTCTGCTGCACAACACGTTGCCTGCTGCATGATAAAATGGCCCCCTGAAATGATCATATTATGCTGTGAAACAAAACCAGAGCAGAAAGACGTGGCATCCTCGCAGACGTCATCACGACCCATCAATATTTTGCATTCATGCAGCAGAAGAGAATGCTATTCATCACTCGAGCATAGGTTTTCAGCCTCATGTTTATTTCACATATTGGCTTTTCTTTGAAAAGCTCAGCTGGCGTGCCTCTGTGCATGGCCCTGATGCTTTTTGTCTCCATGGATGCAGCTGCTCTGGCCCGTGGATGCTACTGTGCTTCTTGAGCATGGAGAACACAAGCCTGTCATCCATCAACAGCCTCCTCCTTCCCCTTGCTCTCACACCGGGTACTGCCAGTACTCTGGGAGCCATGGCAGATTCGAGGGAGGGGGTTGGGGAGACAGGAACCCCTCCTCAGAGGAGGAGCAACACGCACATTTCACCCTGAGAGGAAAACCCCACACTGGCTCTGCGGAGTGGTTGGCCCACTGTGCTCAGTGAGTGGCTGTGCCCGCAAGTGCCTGCAGACTTAATGTGAGAGCGAACAGCGTATTAACACAGTGCAAAACTGTCAGACATACTCACATCCACATACAGCCTGGGTAACCACACAGGCTTCAGCTACAAGTACTTTAAAGGCTTCTTTTAAAGTTCCTTCAAATCTTTATAATAAACAATTTTTTGTAGTCAGAATAAATTTGTTGTTTACTTTCAAGCCATTAACCCTAAGACTTGTTTTATACAACGGGAAAGCAATTTTCCTGGAGAAGTGTTAGATTTTTTGAGTTTACGAGTGTAACTTGAGATTAGGGGTATTCTTTGGCATGTATTATTTTAGAATTTATTCATTTCTTAGCACAATACACAAAAAGCACATCATTTTATATGGTTTCTGCAAAAATTACTTACGTCAACGCTGGAGGGAGGAACAGGTATGGTCAATATTCTGGTGATGAGCTTCTTGGTATTGCTGTGTGCAGTGTTATGGTATCGTGTGAGGGAGTGATGTCAGTGTGTAGTGTGCATTATGGGTATCGTAGCTTGGAGGCTGGAGATTGCATGTAGAGCTGAGTGTGGGAGAGACAGGGGCTCCAGACGTGACAATTTACTTGCCCCGTCAACCCTCATTTTCCATCAGTGTGTAGTCTTGCCAACCGGGGTTACCTTCTCTTCAGGTATTCAGATATTTTATCTAATGGTTGTTTTCCTGGCCACAGTGTAGTAGGCCATAAGAGTAAGTTACCATTTTCTTTACTGCAAAGTGTGATTGAAAACTGCAATGAAGTAACTGTGTGCTGGATTATTTTATTATTTTCATGTAAATGTAAGCATGTTTTGTTAACTATGGGAATGTAAGGTTAATGATGTTAACATTAACCAAATTGAGTTTTGATTTATATTTTTTAAATCTATTATATGTATTTAGATGGAAAAAGCATTTTACATCCTGACCAACTGCCAGAAGAGTGCTACTTTAACTCTGCCCTAGAGTCTAATAGATGGTCACACATATGCATTCAAATAAAGTTGATATTTCAAAAGGCAGAATTTGTTGTGTATGAAATTAACTGTTAATGTATATAGTTATGAGAATAAGGAAGGTCTCATAAAAGCTGAAACAGCAAAAGTACCACCTTTTCTAGATTTATAAAATCTAGTTCTATAATTACACATTGTAGTCAATCTGTTTCTCTGTATACTTTATAATCCTCCTTTCACTCTGTTCTTTAATGGTCAGGACCCCACATGAACAACATATAACAGATATAACAGATATATTTAGGTGTGCAGTGACACTATTATAAAAAGGTATTTTATAAAAAAGCAACAGTGTGAAAGAAATAAATATAGCCATTAGAAAGTGAAATATAACTTTTGATTTTTTGATGTGCAAGAAATTAAAATATTACATTACTATGCTGTAGCAAAGTCATTTGTTCTTTGACAATAACAAATATAATTTACATTTTAGTGCTTATAGATCAAGAATGTTGCCCCAGTAAGCTTAAGTACAGGGACACAACCTATACTTGACAGCATTACTTAAGCATTGATATTGACTATGTGCATTCTTTAATGATCAACATTTTTCATCTTCCATTATGATAATGCACAATTTCATAATGCAAAATCATAGGTTATTTTTGGTCTGTCTTAAATGCTAATCTTTCTACAGAGACAAAGAACTTTGTCAATGAATCTTGCCACAATTTCACTAATTACACTGTACATGCTCTCAGTGCCATCTTTGGATTTTTGAATGAAGTGTATAGAACAGAATGCAAAGATACCAAACAAAAAAAAAAACATCAAAAGCCCTTATACAGTAATTAGTGCTGGAAAGATTCTTACCACCCATTTCATTAGTAAACAACAATAACAAATGTGACAAATGGTGATCAAAAACCCTTGTGTCCATGGGTTGCCCCCTTCTTCTGTAATTGCTTAAAGTGTGGAAACATGGCTGTAGTTGATCTCGACTGTATTAAGAGAGTTGAGAGTTATGCAGGAAAAGCACTCAATGGGTTGTGGATGTGTTCTTAGCCTACAGGAGTTTTGTTTTTTTTTAAACTATGATTCTGCCTCCCACTCATGCCCACACACTCTTCAGTACCAAGCAGAGAGAAGTGGAGAAGCACTGAGTTAGTAGGAGCCACTTTAGTGTTTACGAGGCTTGTCAGTGACAATGGCAGTATACGCCTCTCCGGAAAGCAGGTGCCAGTAATTAGTTCGCAATTACATGTTAATTTACAAATCCCTTCCGCAAGCCTTGTATTACCATTGTAAGTAGAAGAACTATAACTGCTTTTATGAGTAGGAGGACAGCATAACTCTTGGCTTGAACTCTTAAATGCTCAGCATCCTCCAGCATGTCCAGATCTCCGTTCTTTACTCTTAGGATAACTTAAGAATAACTCAGCCAATTTACACTGCTTTCCATGTAATTACAGAACAATAATAGGCTTAAGATGTAAGAAATGTGGGAATTTATGAGGTTAATACAAGACAGTGGAGCTTTAGAGCAAATAAAGATGCTTTATTGTCAAGGAACTATTCTAAAAACATGTCTTGAGTCACAGTTTTATTATTCTGCAAGTAATCAGAATGCCAAACTTACTACACATTATTTGATAACAACTGAGGTCAGTTAAGTTGTTCTGTGGTGTCCCATGGGGTTTCTGTTTAGGGTGTATGAAATTGATGTTAATTCGAAAGTGTGAGCTTTAATATAGAATTTAGTTTATATTTATTAGTGGAAAAACAAGAAAGGATCTTTTACATATGGCTACAGCTCCATTGGGTCAGCATGTTTTATAACATTCTACCATTTGGTGTTTTGTCAATGTTTTGTTTATATTGAACATTGTATGTGGAGATGATGTTTAAATTTGACTTTAGGTTGAGATTAAACTAGGTGTAGGTGTATGTGTAGGTGTTGGCTATGTATATTTGGGCCATAGGCATCCTTGAAAAAATTTTGTTATTGTTTCATATATGACACTCAATCCTGTGATTAAATGCCAAGTTTCATGTCCCTATTTAATCTGTAGCATTTTCTTTACTTTGGTTCTCAGTCTCTAGATAGACTTTTCACCCATGGCTGGCACACATGTTGTCAGCAATTGTCATTACCTCTATAGGATGTCATCAAATTAGTACATATACAACTAAAGTACACCTCAACACGTTCAGAACATTTGCACAAAGAAGGTTTATACATGTTTTATGATTCACAAAGATCAATCTTTCATTTGTGGTGCTGTGTTTTTTAAATACACACAGCCCAGCCTACCATGTACTCAAAGAAAACTTGAAAAAACAGCAAGGCCACAGCTGTTTGGAAACGGAAATAATTGGTCAAGTTTAGGTTAAGGTTGAGATTACACTAAGTGTAGGTTGAGGTTTAGGTGTTGGCTTAGTTTAGGCTTAGGTTGAGATGCATGTGGAGGTGAAGTTTAAAATTTAGGAGTAGTAGGTAAAATTTTGGGGTTGTGTCATGTTTGCAAATTAAATTATTTTTAGCACACATTGTATGAATCCTGAAATGTAGGATTTGTTTTTTTAGTCACATATCTTGAAAAGGTGTTTTACAGGGGAAACCATAACTGTACTAATTTTTTTACAGGAAATCAGTGTAAAAACATTTAGTTCTAAGTCCTTTTGAAACATTTACATTGCTCCATTTAACAATGAATTTTATCACAATGTAAAGAACAATTGCAAGTTTTGAATCTTGTCAAAAAGTCAAAAGCTTAAATTGAGAATCTTTCAGCATGACAGTCACTACATATACACATATACTATAGTCAATACATGGAAATGTATATATTTTTATATCTTATATAAACTTAATATTAAATATGTACATTTTCCTTTATTTTCTTCCTCTACTCCAGTAAGGAACCAATACACTAGCTAAACTAGTGAACGCTGAGTCAGGACAATGGTAATAAATTGTAAAATAAATCAAAAGATGCAGCGGAAGGCATAGTTGATTAAATCCTCTGACAATTGAATGATAAATCTGTGGTCCTATGCCTCGTTGTGCTGGGGGTTGCCTGGAGGTTATTGCTGTGTACTTTATTCACTCTTGGTCATTTATCACCTGGGCATGCTGGCGGTCATGCTTTAAAACACAAAAACAGAGAGAGTGAAAGAGAGAGAGAAGAGAAAAGAGAGATGACTTGTAGAGCTATGAGGTGCATTCGTGCACAGTAGAATAACTTCAGTTAAAGGACAAATTCATATTCATTTCTGCTTCTGATTTATATTCACCCCAAAGCAAATGTAAATATTGCCACTGACTACAGCTTAAATACCCGGCAGTGACATTACCAAGGTTCCAATCACTGTACTCTAACAAGTAGAACAAACCCTAAGAAATATTTAAAGCATGGCTCACATGGTTTGATGAAGTGTCTGTCTCAGGAGCTACATTTACCTCCATTACTGATGGCACCTCATCTGAACCTCAATTTATGTAAGCCAGAATTCAAAACATTATTAAAATTGTCCTGGAATAGAAAACAACATGGCAGAATTTCGTTATGGACTGGTTCCTCTTTACTGAAATAAAAATCCAGCACAATAAAACAGGGCTAAAACACAAGTACAGAACCAGGTCATATGACCACATCCATCATCAACAGAAGGCTAGCTCTAACCTGACACACCAAATAGAATAAAACTCTCTAAAAAAGGAACTGCATTAAATCCACCATCTACTGAACTGTAGTAAAACATACAATAGAAGAGAATGCACCAAAAAAAAAGCCAAACCAGGTGCTAGGCTTAAAGCTAACCTGCACACACCTGCACACACAGAGAGGACAGCAACATTATCCGGTATAAATTAATTACAAAATCTGATTACAAATGTGCCTGTTACAGTGTTAAAACATTGTCATAGTTTTCTGTGCTATGTAAATCTCAACCTGGGATTAAAACAAGTTTTTATTAAATGTGAATTAGAAGTTAAGTTACAAAATAAATCTAAAGCTGCTTAAACTGCACAAAGTTATTTATAGCCACTTGTTTCTACCCAATGCAGACTGTTTGTCTTCTGTGTGTTTTTTTTTTTAGCTTATATAATCTTCATAGAGTAGTGTTAGACCACTTAATGATATTCTATTAAAAGTTGGTGCAGCCAAAGAGACACTATAGTCTTTTCACCTAAAATGAGCTGATTAAGCAAAAATCTTATTAAAAATATAATAATAGGACTTTAGGGCCGTAATGAATCATGGTACGTAGTCAAGTGAAGGTCTAAAGGGAGGACTTTAAAAATGGCATTTTCTGGAGTCATATTATGCTATGGGTATTTCTACTTCAATTCAAGTACGTATTTTGGGTAACTAAAATATGCAGAGCATACAGGAAAGCTGTGAGTTTCATTCTGAGGCAAAATAATAGGATTTGTCTGTATAAAACTGAATCTGAGCATTTTTTTGCCCAAGCCAAAGTCACATAATTACTGTTTACACATCAAAGAACAACTTAAAACACTGAATAAATGCATTTTGTTGCACCTTTAGGACAGTCAAGAATGAGTCTAAAAAGAACTTGATCTCATTTTCTCATGCAAGCCTTTAATGTAGTAAACATAATGCTCATATACAAACAAGAGGAATCAGAGGTGTGTAAAGGGCTTACTGATAGTACTGTTTTTAAAATAATTGTTCTATTATTTGTTCTGTCCCATTTTTGGTAAACATGCTCTACAACAGTTTACACATGAAACACATATAAAGCACATATAAAGTCGTTGACCATGTCAAACAGTATCTAATTACACAGGCATGAACACTTAGAAGGATTTGAGGCACTGGAGATGTTGCTATTTCCCTTCTAGCATTAACATTCTGCAGTCACACATTCTGCCAGGCAAACTGCATTGTAATTTCCATATAGATTATCAGATAATCCCAAAATTGTGGACTTTGACACGCAGGTCACAGAGAGCAATAGTAAAAGGCAAAATTCTGACCTACTCTACATGAACAGTGTGTCTCCTCCTAGCTTTCTGTTTTGTCTCTCAGTGGTTACTTTGTGTAATGATTAAATGAGCTTCACAAAGACAAGCACACTGTCATTCTTCTCATGCTCTTCTAACATTAGTTTAAGGACTAAACTATTAAACTATGATAATCTTTTAAAACATGTGCTAAGTACATATTTTAGTCTAAAATGCTCAGAACATGTCATCAACTATTAAGGAAACAAGATTAGTCTGAACACTGGCATCTGTTGAAAGCAGTGGTTCAGAAATGTTCAGAGCAGAAATGTGTTTTTTTTATCCTCTGATCTCACCTACTACCCATTCCCAAGTCCTATTCCCACACCCCAAGTTGCCAGGTATGAAACACAAAATCAGGCAATCACAGTATGCTGCAACCCCAACATCCTCCTAAAAAGCTTAATGACCAGAGATGGAGTAAAATGTGAGTAAATATTGGCAATGCATTTGATAGATCAGGACAACTTGGAGGCCAGAAGGACTACAAGACGGGTGCCGAGTTGGCTAATTGTCTCTAGAACATGTAAGAACTGAGCTTTAATTAAGATTAGCTTACTTTAGCTAGCTAGGTAGTTAATCACAACCACATATAGGGATTTGCATTTCAAGTCATTGTTACATTTCCTTGAGTTTTCTCATTTTAACGAGTTCTCCCAGTTATACTTACTGGTCTGCCTGCAGCTGTGTTATTAAGGCAGCTAGTATTTGAGAAAGGTAAAAATGATACAGACTAGTATCTGCTAATGCCATTTTTGTACTACATGCTAATCTGAAGTGCTGTAAGTCACAATAAAGGAGCAGACGAATCGTCACAGCTGTTTACTACCTCAACAACAATGAGCGTGTTAGAAATATACAAAAGAAACTGAAAATTTGGTTTTATTTCGATTCAATTTAGTTATGAATGTACTTATATGTTGTCTTGCATTCATTCACATAGGTCTTTACATATGGGGACAATGCATGAACAAGGACTGTCTTCAGCAAAACATCCTACAAGAAAGTAGGTAAAAAAATACATTCCCTAACTATAGACTGTGACCAGTGTGTTCTTTTTTTTTTTTTTGAAGCAAATGTCATCTTATTTGAAGCTCCCAGTGTGTATTACATATTGCTTCAGTCAGATAGGAACCTTTGCTTTCTTTGCTACTGTGCACATCACAGGAGAGTCACCTTTATCCTCAGGCGATTCGCTCGCTGAACTGCAGTATTTCCATCAGCAGCCTTTTTTTCTACCTATGGGATCACATACTAATTTAGCTCAATGTATGTTTTAGATGTATGTGTTTTTGCTGTTTTTTTTTCAGTTTACAGCCACTGGTCTACCAGATTAATCAAAAATGTTCCCTTCAGAAAGCATGAAGCAGAACATTAAAACATGAATTCCAAATGTGAACTGTGATTTAATCACTAATGAATTAGTAATAAGAAGCAAAAGGATTCAGTACGATGGAGAATTGTCATTTAAAACTAGTTATAAGAAGGTTAAAAAAAGACGGTGAGCTAAATCTGTTGGCTAAGAGCAATTGGCAGTTTCCCTCTGCTGACAGAAAGGATGACCCCTGTAAAAGTCAGCAGATTAAGAACCTAATGCAGCTTCAGCTTACAGAGCTCCCAGCTGATCACCAGCAATGCAACCGCAGCCCTAGAGATTCTCCAAATCTCTAAGTATGAGATTTCTCTCATCTTATTCAGCACATGAATATGACCTACAACAAGAGTCTACGATGGCAGAAACCGATGACTTATTGACCCAGTGACCATGTGCAGTGAGCATAAAGCCTCATGTTCAAAGACTTGTTCTAGGGCTAGTGAACTCATACATCACAGCCTTTTCAGCAAAAGCACATTCTCTCCCTGTATATGTGCTTTTACATTCACCAGTGAAACAAAATAAATAAATACTGTATATGTTTTATCCACTTTTACAGCTAATAGTTTTACACTTGATTTTTCCTTAGGGTTCTGACCTAACCCCAGAAGCCACTTGGAGTAACTTTATCAGTCAAAGAAGTGGCATGCTATTCATTTTTTACCAACAACTAACAACCTTGATACGCCATTCACTATTACACTATGGTTAGATACTCTAGAAACTGCTATATAATGGAAAAAATGTATTTATGTATAAGAGGTTGGTTCATTAATCTCATACAATTAAAAGAACATCCATCAAAAGCAAAACAGCTGTAAAATAAATAAATCAATAAATCAATTTTAACCCACCAAAACTGTTACATTATGATCTTTGCTCATTTTTTTTTATTTATAACCCCAAAATCTATGCACACCCAGCCTACTAAAGACCCCAAAATTACTGTGATAAAATTCAACAGTCACTTTAGGAAAGTATGGTATTGTTGCTGCTTGTAGACAGATTTTCTAAGACAGTCTCACCCCAGAATATGTAATGTCTCTCCAGTAACACTGGAGAGCTGCACATGACCACCTGATCCCGCTGGTTTTGGAAACTGGGTTGCTATTCATAATGCATAATAATACAGAAGTAAAAGCTTCATCACAAGTTCTGCCAGGAGACTCATGTATTGACCAATTGCCAGCTTCCACCTGATTATATAACTATATGACCTTCACTTACACTTATTTTATGTTTCAGAAGCTTTCAAGATTTTTGCCATTATAATATTATGTAATGTCAATCAAATGTTCTAATTTATAAGTTTATTTGACTTGAATTTTAACACAGTAACTGTGCTGTTTTTAACTTTTTGTCAGTCATTACAATGCGACATCCAGAATGTACACAATGAAACTCAACTAACAACTAAAAACCATGTCCCCCACTCACTGTTGACCTTGTTGACACTGTCCGAGGGCTGTGATTGAGTCCGCTTCAAAATGTTCTTACTGTATATCCATAGTAAACGTAGCTAACGTTAGCTACTAGCTAGCATATTTACTCACTGAGGTGACAGACTGAATACGACACAACTTTCTGTGACACTTTATTTGAATAGTCCATTGAAGATGCCTCATTGATGCTCAACTAACATTCAATTAACAGTGAATGTGTATTTCATGCCTCTCAACGTTTGAATGTAAGTTAAATGTAAATTATCTATCTATGTAACCTAACCCTGCACCTAACTCTAACCCCTTAAACTACAAATCAACCTTAAACCAAAACCTAAACCTAACAAAACAATAAATGACTAAATAAATAAATAAATAACACTAAAAATTTTAAGATTAGAGTGTTTTTAAGAGTTATAGGGGTACGTTTAATAGAGAATCATTTAATTTCACATTTTAACCATACCTCAGATGCATTTAATAGACATCCAGTTAAAAGTTAGTTAAGCATCTATGAGGCATCTATAATGAACCATCCAAAAAAAGTAATATCCAACTTCCTTGACAGGATAGAGAGAGATTCCTATACTTTCCCAAAACATTTGGGGCATTTTTTTTTTGTAAAGCCAATAATTCACACAAAACACAACCACTGCAATAAGGATATGACAAAGCGGAAAATACAGCAGAAAGCAAAGTTTCATTCAGTAATAAAAGCAGCTCCGCAAAGCAGACATTAAGTCTAATGTAATAACTTTGAAAACTCTCCCATACTGTTTCAGATTCGTTTTGGCACCTTTATTACAGCAGTGTAAATGGCACGAAAAGAATAATAATTTGAGGTGGATTAGACTTAATAAAGATTAGCCTGATCCATCACAATATATCTGAGTGAGAAGGTTACATCCTTAGTATTAAGTAAACTGTAGACCATGTCTATTGTTCTGATTATCATTAAATCATATATTACACATAATAAAAAAAATAATCCTCACAATTCAAAAAAGTTACAAAAACGTGGAGACGAGTTTTTATAGCACTGATGTTATACTTCCTTTAAATGGCCTTTTACAAGTAACTCTGTCACAGCAATAACTATTCTTCACTGTTAACTGAGTGCAAGTAACATCAAGTGTTGTATGTTTGCTCACATGTCGCTGACAGTGTGTGAAGAGTTCATATTTAAATCATTGATCACAGAGCTGAAGAAAGCCTGAATGCAGGATGTGGCAATGCTATTGATTTGGTCTCATCATCGTCTGCAAGTCTGCATGGTGGATGAGAGCAGAAGCTGTTCCACTGCTCCATCACACTGGCGGAGGCACGGAAATTTTCCTAATTTGCCATGCCAGAGGTTCTCTCAGACAGAGGGGGAGTGCCAGCAGTGCTGATGGAGGAGGCATTAATTAGGCTCAGGCAGCAGCAGGCACACTGAGACACAGCCCTGTGTTTGAGTCGCAGCCACACGCCACTCTCTCGCCACTGCCCCTGGGAGCCAGAGAATGGATGAATATTAACCGCCACACCACGGAAGACATTAGCTCCGCCATGCCAAAAGACTTTGTATGTGGCTGAGGAACGATACGACCCGTCCAACGGATGGGGTTTAGCAAAGAATATCAGTAGCCCTGAAGCGTGATAAAAGATACTGAGCAGTATGCAGTGTATTTATTTCTACGTTTTTGGTCAAATCTGTGGTTGTTCACAGTTTCAAAGACCTGGTCATAAGCCTGACCTACCAATGATGGACAGACAGACAGAATAGATAGCTATACAAAGAAATAAAGTGTTCAGTAGAGAGAGAGAGAGAGATCTAATCATCGCATCTTCTGCATCTACCAGTTATAACCGTGCAGTGCAGTTGACAGTAACAGTACAATCAACAATACATTATAAATAATCAACAGCACAAAAGTGCCAGACAAAGATTACTTTTATATATTTTAGATAAGTGACTATTATGGTTTTGGACAACATATGAACAGAAAAACTTCTGTTTTTGACTTAACATGCTGAGGCAGCTAGATAGGAGTGTCTGGAAATGGATACAGCGTTTAAAAACTCCAGCAGCACTGCTGTGCCTGATCTACATGTACATCTATACATCTACACTACACACACCACTAACACACCACCACAATGTCAGCGCCATCAGAGCTGTATTGCTGAGAATGACCCACCCATGACCCAAATACTGTAATAGCTGTTCTATCGTAAAATATTCAGAGAAACAGAAGAAATACAGTCTATAATTATAGGACTACAAAGTGTTCCTATATACCTGGTGAGCTGAAAAAAGCCATAATGGGTATATAATCAAGGGCATAATGTTATACCTGATTAGATAGATGCCTTCTTTATATGTCCATATAGTGTGCTTGGAATTAACTCACTCTGCAAAAGCCCCCCATCCCCAGTGGGGGGTTATAAAGCCTAATAAACTGTCAGAACTTATGCTGAATAAACACATAACCCCAACCACACACACAAACTCAGAGACAGACAGACCCAAAGATAGACAGACAGAACATGAAAAAAAAAAATCACACACTGAAAGCACTTTAAACATACAACTGTCTCCAAGGGATAAAAAGCTTTTTGTTTTCAAAAAAGTGTCTGTAGGTCCATAAATCACCCTCCTAGGACACACATTCCTACACGGATCAATTCCACAAACAATTCCACATTCTATCATTATGAAACAAAATCCAAAAGGCTGTAACTTATATCGTACGTTCCTCTAGGTTGTTGCATAGCTACATATTTATCTAAGTCCAAATGAGAGAGGAAAACACTATTACTTATTCACACCAAGGGACCCTGCCTGCACAAAGAAAAGTTAAACAGTGGTAGACCAACTGAGGCTGTTACAGTTCTCGGAATAAATCAGCGGTGGTGAGGATAAATGTCTTAATGCAGTATCTCTGCGCAGTACTGCTGCAACTTTACAGTTCTCTTCACATCCCCTTTTGTTGCAATACAACACTATTCTCCTCTTATTATAACAGGTAAAATTATATAGTAAGCATGAATAAGCAGGAAAGGAGATACATGCAAATGAGCCCAGGTGGAGGTTATCTCCCAAAATACACAAAGGAGTGGTAGACTTTAAATAAAAATGTCACAACTGATGTCCTGCTTAGTGAGAATGGCTAATCTTTGTTCTACAACAAAAGGGACCGAGCTCTGTCAGAGTGTAGACCGACTCAGATTTAGCCCATTAACAAACACTCATTTCCTAATGTTAATAAAAGCTTTACGAGGCTTCCTGCATATTAAACTCATCTCCAAGTTCCCTCGAAATTCTTGCGATATTGATTCATATGAGATCAAACTGTAAAAATCAATTGCTGGACCCACTTGGAAATAAATCCTTAGGCTACTGTAACTTTGCCAAAACTCATAGACCTTGGAATAAAAGAGTTCTCTAAAAATGAAGCCGAAGAGAAAAGAGTAATCAAGGTCAACCCACAGAGATGCAGTGCTCAGGATGTCCGTTTTCACAAAATTATAGCAAATAAAAGCAACAACCTAAAAATAATCCATCAAGCAACTGTCATTAAAGCACCTTATGTTAGAGCAATGTGGCAGGGTGCCAGCAGCCTTCTCCCCTGGTGTTCAGATTTAGATTGTGAATGAGGGAATGGAGTGCGGGGATGGAATTTAACTCTGTTTAGCTCAAAACAAGCCAGATCCAGGAATGAATGTAGTTAGCATAATTTTTGCTGGTTTGAGTGTGGGAAGCAAAGCTCACTGCGACTTCGGGTTCCAGGGAAACAACACATCAAATGGGTTCAGAAAAAAAAAAAAAACACAGACTCTAAAGACTACCTCAACAAAGACAGATAGTGACAGAGTTCTGACTGACTTGCATCTTGTATTGGCGGACATCTTGTCCAAAGTGTTACCTCAGCTTGTAGGGGCTTTGTGCTTTCCTTTTCGACTTGCCATCCTTCATTTCTCACCCATCTGTCAAGAGAGAGTCTCAGCATGCCTCCACAGTGCAGGCTGGCTTTGTCTTGTAAATTCAACATCTTACAGCAAGACTGCAGAGAGTTGTCGCTATACAAAAATAGACGCACTGTTTTCTTCGTTTCTTTCTTCTTTGACGCAACTACAAAGGGCTTGCAAATCAAAACCACAAAGGCTCCACCTTGAAGTTGATTCTACATTTAGAAAATTATAAAGCTGTGCTTTTCTTTTTCTTTGCTTTTTTCTTTTTTTTTGAACATGTTTTCGACTGGAATGCATCATAAGCTGCCCTGTTAATGACATTTGGAAGACAGACACTCAATGAAGACTTGTTTAAGCCTTTCACACAAACATACAATCAAACAGAAAGAAAAGGCAACGCTTGGTTTGCAGCATATGAGTTATCGATTTCAAGATTACAAGGGGCTGAATTGTTTAATTGCGCCCAAAATGCATGACTTGTTGCAGTACGACAGAAAATACGTGAACTCCCTCTTGACTGCAGGAATGAAAGCTGCTATCCACCCTGCCTAATTCATCTGACTGGAAAATGAAAAGTTTAGTTAGATCAATGCCTAATGACTGGAGTGAAAGAATACAGTGCTGCTAGGCTGCGCATGCCAAACCTGGATCAATAGAGGCCTGCATTTTGGTTCCCAACAGGGGAGGTGGGAGATGGATCAATGATAAGCAAATTTCCAGCAACCCAAAAAAGCTCAGACTATTTAATTAGGTCACTCACATGCTCGCACTGAAAAGTCACAGTGGGACATCCATAGTAGTGGGTTTGATTTGCTGCTGTGCCAAACGAACAAAAACACGGCTTAAAGACATTTAACATGTTTACTGTTTTAATAATGCCAGAGTCGCCGCATGATATACATTGGCTTTATTAGTGTTTTTCATCATAAATTACTCATGTGATGTAAAGGAATGTTTGACACCACCATTATCCTTGGGGGTAACTGACTCGGTAAGTGGCAATAGGCCATTAAAGACGGCTGAAAGCTTGGCGGTGGAGAGAGACCCGCGTGGGTGTGAGCTGTATTTAATGAGGAGTTTAATTGCAGTTAAGGCAGCACAGACTGCAGGAGAGCATTTCCCCAGCTGCACAATGCCTACCGCTGACTCTTTTTCACACAATCGCCTTGTCTTCTTTAACAGTCTTGGACAAACCAAAGAGTACCTGCCTCTCTAAGTGCCTCCCTTCAGATGAAATAGCTGAGAGGAGGCTGCTCACTTTAATGAGAAGAGTAGCAGCAGCATCTGTACTGAGTGCCTGTGCTCGGAACATTCCTTCAGGTTTTAGCAGCGCCACTCCTGAATTTCGGGAACATATCAAACAACACGGCACAATCAGGGCTGAATGTGGGATTATGAAAGAGACTTGAGATATGACCCAAGGGTAGGGGTTGCCAAGCGATCAACACTGTGGATCCATAGTTCTCCCCAAGCAAGCAGCTCCTGCCCTCTTACCATTCATAAATAAACAACACTGAGCAGAGGAGAATTTTTTAGTGTGGAATCAAGACCACTAGCTCCAGTGAAAGAAGCCCACTGAGAAAAGAAATGTAGACGAATGAACAAAAACAGAGAAAGAGCAAAGATTCAGCTCTAAAGTCTTATATATTTGCATGCGTGTATACAGTATGTACAATATACAGTGTTTGTATCTGTCGGTAATCAGGAATCCAGTGGAAGATAAAGAATATTTTTTTTTTACTGTTCTTCGACCCGATGTTATGTTAGCGTATTTGAGGCTGTCCAGCGATGACTGCTTTCATGATTAATTTAAGTGGAGGTATCTCTGCTGACCTTGACATAGTCTAGGGTTTGTGCTGATGCCTGGTGAAGTGGGATCTGAGGGAGCTGACTGGCCTCAGAGCAGATTCTTTATTTCGTTTGAAACCCACTTGTTTTGCTGCTCTTTCGGGATTCTAATCAATCTACTATCGGATTCCTGTGTAGCTGGCGAGTGTCTGCTTGGGGGAAGGCCCAGTGCTGCCGCTCATGCTGAAAAAAGGGAGGGTGAACTTGACGTGCTTGCACACGTGCTTAGCTAGCGGTTCCTTCTTTCCATAAACAGACAAATGTTGAAGAATATTAAAATCATGAGTTCTGAATGTGATTAGGCAGAATGAGTAAAAAAATAAAAGCAAATATTTGCAAATATTTAGTTAGTAGATATATATTTCCTATTCTCATTCTATTCAGTCTATTGCTACGGAATATTGATTCAAAATTTAATAATAAAAATATATGACACATAAATAAACACATACTGTATATGAGCATTAATAACACATGATATAAAAACAAAACTAACATACAGAGAAACATGAACCTATTGGCACCATGCCTAATGCGTGGCATATGCTAGAGGGGTACAAAGTTCCCCCAGCATTGAGCTGTGAGTTGGGGAGTTTCAGATGATGAGGTGGGATGGTGGTCATCCAACATCATGACCTCACTACAGTTTGTGTTGATAAGTGCAATCAAACCCTTAGACTAATGCAACTGAATCTAGTAAAAAAGCCCTCCTTGTATAGTAGGCAGAGGTATACCAACAACAGCAACTCCAGGAAAATCAGCATTAACCATAAGCAATCTATTTGATTGGCTAAGTGCTTAGCTGATTCATCAATATCTGCATAACATTGTATCAGTACACTTACGTCCTAGCAGGATTTTTTTGTTTATTTGTTTGTTGTGATGCTGTTTTATTTAAATACATTTAAGGTATAAACCTTTAAGAGAAAACCATATACTAGAAAGTGACTCTTTTCTTTATTAAAATAAAATACAGATCCTTAATTTCTGGACACGTATTTCCAAAACAACTTGTTCCATCTCAACTTGTACATCCCAACCCTACGCAGATGACTTGGCTCACCAATAAGCTAAAGCTAAATAAAAAATAACTGATCATCACAGAGATTTATTAATAAAGGACCTTGTGATCAGCTTTTTTAACCAGAAAAACTCCCAGGACCTACTAAATAACCTGATCTTAGAAAACATTTATTTGATTTTTCGGGAATGGTAGCAGAAGCACATGGATTGTGTTAATAAGGATATTTTGTACTTTACCTATTTAGGGGAAGGAAAAAATATTTTAGACTGCTGCTGTTCTTTTTTCAGGAACAGCAATAGTGTTCCCGGGTCAGTTCCTGGGTCAGTTTGACCCGGTGCATGTTAAATTATCCAAAATATCTCTGAAACAAAAAAAATCTTAACAAGCAGTGTGAATATTTTATAACTAACTCCATTGCTATTTAATCTATCAATATTTATTGCGGTGGTGTTCCTTACCTCTAACAGGTAATAGTTCAATTAGTATAATTTACTCGTTTTCCATTTAAAAGAAAAACACGTTTAAACTTTTTTTTTAATGCTTCACTACTATGTGAAATTCCAACATTTAAACCAATAGTTTTACATAACATTGAAACATAATATTACAATTTTGTTTTAGTTTTTGTAGGGGGTGGTTTGCAAATATGTGAGATGAACCATTTTCATATCATATGTTGATTACACTAATTAAGGCAAGCAGAAGAAGTTTCATACTAAACTATTTTTCATAGATCTTCAAACTAAAACGGGGCAATTTGACCCATAACATAACAGGAGGGTTAACAAAAGTACAAAAATGTCAACCTAATACAAAGTTGCATGCTGATCTGTAGAGAGTACATGTCTCATGCGGTATGTTCAGTAGGCTGGAAACATCACTCAGGGCCAGGGCCGTCTCTATGTGCCATAGTGAACATTTCTCAGCAGCAGCAGAGAGCGTACCCTCTTCACTGAGCCCGGAGCAGGAGTGTAGCCTTGTTTGTTTTACTGAAGTGGGGACAGGAGCGTTTTGTTTATGGCCCATGTTCAGCGAAGCATTCTATTTTTAATACCACACAATCAAATGCTGAAGAGGCTCTCTCTCTTAATCCTGGAGGATTACGCTGTGTATGACTGGCACCCAAGGCCAAACTGCTTGTCTGAGTCAGACAGGAGAAGCACACATCGTGTAGCCCGGAGGAGGACTAGGAAAATTATGGCACATAAACCACATGGTATTTTTGCTGTTCCTTCAAACCAATTTCCAAGAACCCTGGTGAAATACTAAATGTGATGAGTGGGATGTGTTTTACACTAGTTATCGTTTTAAAATAAGCCCTCTACACTGAGATTCTACACTATGATCGCAAAAAAATACAGATGGATGCATATTTATGGAAATAGACTATTACTTATAAATAATAAATAAATAGTAGCTGTATGTAACTGTATGTACGCAATGTATTTGTATCTTTCATAAGGCATTTTTTAAAATTCTGTTCCTGACTAACAGTAACTTAGCAAATAAACAAGTACTCTATAATGGGCAACAATCCAAAAAGCTGAAAAGCTGAAAAGCTATTTGTTCAGTAATGATAGCTCAGATAAAACATGATCTGCTTTGCTGTTGGAAGTCGAGGAAGAGAGATTCTGCAGTTGCAGGAGAGTCATCTTTCAAATACAGCACTGTTCTGGAGGCCAGCAAATCCTCATAGCATCAGACACTGAGTAGTTTTGAAGTGATTTAGTTGGTAATTCTCTGGGAAAACAGGACTGTGTGCCATCTCTGAGATACAATGGTCAAGGTAAAGGTGCTGTTAATCTCCCTGGTTGCTATTTTTCACTGTGTAGCAGCTGTGTGAATACACATTTCTACAGTTGCTAAAACTGAAACTGAAATATTACACTTACATTATTACTCTGGGTAATAGATTCAGCTCCCCAACCTTTGGTGCATTAATTTTACAAATGTAAGGATAACTGTCAGCATACTTAATAGAAAATGGGTTGCTTATACTATACAGTTTAACAAACATATGGAGTTTTGATATCAGCAGTGAAGATATACAAGAGATGCACCCACTGAGCACATAACTGATTGGGGACACCATCATTAGGGCCAATCTCTTGTGGGCTAGGCGGATTTCACGTGGGCAAGTAGGCTTGTTTGTATGTATTTTTTATTGGGTGTCCCAAATAGGCCTCATCATTACATATTACATCCAGCTCACCATAATCCAACACGGGTCCACTCTAGCCCCATGTGCAGGTGAGGCCCTTTTTTAAGCCTTACTGGTCCTATCACTGACCCTGATGGCGTCCCGCTGTCATCATCTATGTGGGCTGCATCTCTCTACACTTAAGCAATAATACACGAGAGGGAGTGCTATAATGAGAAAATGTAATCTGTTTGGTTATAAAGACTCCGCGTGTTAAAATAGTTCCGTTGTCGCTCTGCTTGTAGCTGCACTGTAAACTCTGCATCGGAAGTCTGTGTAGATTAAAGTCCAGTGTTCAATTGGCCCTATATTAACTGGAAAATATATTTACTTAAGCTTTTATTTTATTAATAACAACTCTTAACATGATATTGGTGGCTGATAATGTGTGTAATTTTTAACACATTTTTTTTCGAATCGCTGGGCCTATTTATTTGTGGGACTGCAATTTTGCCTGCGACGCCAGTTGGAGACATGCAATTTCTGCACTGTGCCTATGGGTTCCAGCGCCCCTGAGTGGTATATAATGACATTGCATTTGGTTTGAATTTGGTTTGTAAGCGATGCATCATTGCTAGGTTACCTGTATGTGGCGGAGTAATACATGGAGAGCTTCGGTTACAGTGCATTACCGGCTGATAACGTCACTCATAAATGGCCTCTCAGCCGATCACATTGCGATATCGGAACTAACTATGGTGTAATTCATAAGAATTGGTTTGTAAAATGTTATGAGTTGGACCCAACAATCAATGATTGGTTTAATTTACACTATTACTGGGTACTGATGCTGACCCTGCACATCCCTTCATGCCCACAGTTTAACCATCTTCTAATGATTATTTACACCATAACAATGCACCATATCACAATCTCAATCAGGTTTTATGAACATGACAATAAGTTCAGTGATCTATAGTAGCTTTCTTAGTGGCTTATCCAGTTACTTGGTTTAAATCCATTAGAACACTGTCGGCTTGTGGGAGAACTGGATATTCACACATGATGCAATCATATCAACATGGACCAGAATCTCAAATACATGTTTTCAACAACTTCTGAAATCAATGCCGCGAAGGATTGAGGCCGTCTGGCTCTGCCCTGGCTTGTTTTGTGTCAGTGTGGCTCCTCCCTCGCTCCTCCTCTTCGATAATCAACAGATATCTGTAATACCAGTGTCATACATGGTTAATACTGAGCCTTGTTTGTTTAGTTTGTATAATTAAGGACCTGGTCTGACTTTTGGTCTGTCCAACTGTCATCATACAGATGTATGTTTCTTTCAATTGATCCGTCAATTGATATGTATCTTTCAATTGATCCGTCTCTCAGCTGTGAGACAGATCCAAGATGGCGCCGGTGTGCGTGGCTGGCCGTCTACTCTCTCTCTGTTTGGCGGTGTTAGTGCTATTAAGCTTTGGAACATCACTTATTGAGTCTCTGTTGGTGTATGACCGCCAGTCTTTGTTGGATCTGAGACAAAATGTCAGTGATATACGTGCGTTTTGCCAAGGAGGACAAAATACTCTGCCCCCGCTCCTGGCGGGGATACCAATCCACCTGTATCGGGCCTCGACTCAAACTCCCCGGCGTAAGCGTCGCCGGCGTCGCGGTAAACGTGGCGGTCGACAGGTGAGGCTAAAGTTCTGCCTGGCACACACCTCTTTCATCTCTCAGACAAGACCTGGATTAATTGTTCCACTCGTCGTGTCCTGGCGTTTTCTGGAACCCATCAACACCTGCCTGATACCTGTCGCCGGCTTGGGCGAAGATTTCCGGCCCCGCCACTCCTGCTCTCCTCGGCTTCGCCAGCGCGGGGTGAATCCCCGCAACTTGAGGACGCTGCGCCGGGCTCCCAGACACGCCGAACCCCACTCCTCAGCTCCTGCCAGGATCGGGCTGGTGAACGCCAGATCACTGGCAAATAAAACTTTTATCCTGAAGGACTTATTTTACTCTCGCTGCCTGGATTTCCTCTGTGTGACAGAGACCTGGATTAGTGCCGGTGAGTACAGCGCTCTCAATGAACTTTTACCGGCTGGCTGTAATTATTTTAATTCCCCGCGGGCGTCAGGTCGTGGTGGAGGAACGGCAACAGTTTTTAGAAATGACTTTAAATGTAAACAGAGCTCTGTATCAGCTTCAATATCCAGCTTTGAAGTCACTCCATTTGAGGTGGGTCGCTCTGACCCGGTCCTTTGCGCTGTTATTTACCGACCCCCCAAATACAACAAGGACTTTGTGAACGATTTCTCTGATTTTCTTGCTGTACTTATGCCAAACTACGATCGCGTCCTTATTGTCGGGGATTTTAACATTCATGTCTGCTGTCCTGATAAACCTCTGGTGAAGGACTTTTTAAACATCATTGACTCTTTTAATCTAGTGCAGTGTGTGTCGGGTCCCACACATGAACATGGCCATACTCTGGATCTTGTACTTTCTCACGGCTTGTCTGTTTCAAACGTTGAGATCTGTGATAGTGGGGTTTCTGATCACATGCCTGTTTTATTTGATGTTGTTTTATACCATGCTGCAGTTAAATCATGCGCTCCCGCTCGGCTCTGTCGGAGTTTTAATCCGTCCTCTGCCGGTCAATTTTCCACTGCCTTCGATCAGCTCTGCCCCACTCCTGACTCTGCCCCTGTTCATACGGAGGAGCTCAGCTCCTGGTTCAACCAATCCTGCCGAACCATACTAGACTTAGTGGCTCCGTTAAAAACCAGACAGCCTACAGTTAAACCTGAGCCATGGTTTAATGACCGAGCTCGTGAGGCGAGGCGGGAATGTCGCAGAGCTGAGCGCAGATGGAAAAAAGACAAGCTGCAGGTCTCTTTTCACATTTTAAAGGATAGCTGGCGAACTTATCAGAACACAATCAAAGAAGCTAAAAGGGAGCACTTATCAAACATTATTATGGCAAATCGTCATAATTCACGGGTGCTATTTAAAACTATTAACTCTGTTCTTAAGCCCCCTCAGCCCATCTGCTTGGAAGCAGACCCTGAAATGTGCAACAACTTTCTGCACTTTTTTATTGATAAGGTTGCCACTGCAAGAGCTCCTATCACAGCTCCTGCCTCTGACTCCTCTGTCTCTGCCCCCTGCCTGGCTGGGCTTGATAGGTTTGAGCCTGTGACTCTGTCACACTTGAAGGATGTGGTGGGTCATACAAAGCCTTCAGGTTCTCCCTGTGATGTGGTGCCTCCTCACTTTTTTAAAGAGGTTATACATAGTATAGGGCCGCAGGTTCTGGCCATTATTAACAGCAGTCTGACCTCTGGTGTTGTTCCTTCGAGTTTTAAACATGCTGTAGTGCAACCCCTGCTCAAGAAACCTGGCCTTGACCAAACTATATTGGCAAACTATAGACCTATCTCCAAGCTCCCTTTTATTTCGAAAATCTTAGAGAAAGTTGTTTATGCTCAGCTGAAATCTTTTCTGGATGAGCATAATACTCTTGAAATTTTTCAATCTGGTTTTAAAACCCTACATAGTACAGAGTCAGCGTTGCTTAGGGTTTTTAACGATATCCTCCTGGCCAATGATTCAGGGGACCATGCTATTCTTATTCTGCTGGATTTAACTGCAGCATTTGACACAATTGACCATAGCATTTTAGTTTCCCGTCTGAAACACCTAGTGGGCATTTGTGGTAGTGCTCTGGAATGGTTCAGGTCCTATCTGTCTGACAGAACTTGGTGTGTTGAATCCTCCTTAGCTCCACTGTCATATGGGGTTCCACAGGGCTCAATTTTAGGACCTCTCCTATTTTCACTCTATCTGCTCCCATTGGGCTCCATTCTAAGAAAACATGGTGTCTCCTTTCATTGTTATGCTGATGATAGCCAGATTTACATGCCAATAAAGCAGAAAGACAATTTCTCTATTCAACCACTTCTGTTATGTCTTAATGACATTAAAGCCTGGATGTCTTTAAACTTTTTGAATTTTAATGAAAAGAAAACAGAAGTGATTGTGTTTGGTCCCAGTGGTTCTTGGGAAGCCTTCCCTGTTGATTTGGGCCCCTTGGCGCTGTATGTAAAACCAACAGTTTCTAACCTGGGTTTTAAGATGGACAGTGATTTTAAATTGGATCGCCAGATTGGTGCAGTAGTCAAGTCCAGCTTCTTCCACCTTAGGCAGCTGGCAAAAGTGAAGTCAGTTTTTACACATGAGCACTTTGAAACAGTAATCCATGCCTTCATCACATCCTGGCTGGACTACTGTAATGCACTATATTTTGGAGTAAATCAGTCCTCCCTTAAACGCCTTCAGTTAGTGCAAAATGCTGCTGCCCGACTTTTAACAGGTTCACGCAAGAGAGAGCACATTACTCCCATTCTGGCCTCCCTCCACTGGCTGCCTGTGCATTTTAGTGTTCAGTTTAAGATTCTTTTATTTGCTTTTAAATCTTTAAATGGACTCGCTCCACCTTACCTCACTGAGCTGCTCTGCCCCCACGCCCCTGCTCGGTACCTTAGGTCAGCTGATCAGCTGCTCCTGGAGGTGCCGAGGTCAAAGCGCAAGCTTAGAGGGGATAGAGCTTTTTCAGTTGCAGCTCCTAAACTGTGGAATGGCCTACCACTTTATGTCAGACAAGCCCCGTCACTGTCCACGTTTAAAACCAGGCTAAAGACTCATTTTTATTCCTTGGCTTTTAACCTAATTTAAGACTTAAATGTTCTTGTTTTTTTTACTTATTTATTTATTTTTATTTTATTTTTTTCTGTTTTTATTATTTTATTTTGTTTAACTTTTACTTTACTTGGCTCATATATTTATCTAATGCAATTTATTTTTATTGATACCTATATTTTAATTTGTCTTATTGTTTCTAGTGTTTTGTTTTTTATCTTATAGTTTGCTATGTACAGCACTTTGTTGCAGCTGTTGTTGTTTTTAAAGTGCTCTATAAATAAAGTTGAGTTGAGTTGAGTATGCAGATGATAAAACAAATTTACTGTAGCCATTTTACATGTGATTGACAGGTTAAGTAATTCACAGTTACACAAAACAAAACTGTCTATACTTTTTTCTCATGAAAACTTTACAAACTGATGTTTTTTTTACACACTGGAATTTGTCAACTGAAAAGCATATTAAAATGCCATTCCATCAAATTAAACCCGGACCTTTTTAGGCACATTAGACCACACTACAGCTACAGATGCAGTCAACCACTTTATGCATGCGATTGTATTAATCAATTCATACTTCAGAACGATAGTAATAGCTAGACAAGCGTAAGTTCAGCCAAACAGTCTTCTAAGTAAGAGAATTACTGTTATAGTTTAACAACTGAATTAAAAGAGAGCAGCAATTAACAAACTTTTAAATAAAAACTTAAGACATGGCTTAAAGCAAACCAATCATTTATAATCATACTCTTTTTTGTGACATTGCTTTAAATGTGTGTGAGTTTATTAAGCTGATGACATTGACCTTTAGTCTGTAATAACCTGCCTAGGGACCTCAGATGAAAATTAGCTCATTAGCTAACTCTGACACATTTAAACGGATGTGGAAACTGAAATGTTGATTAATGTGCACTGTCCCTGGTAAATAAATATATCAAAAACATTCAATTAAAAAGCTGAGCAGGATGTCACCTTGCCTCTTAAAAGAAAAACGGAAATATCCCAAGGACTTGCAAACAAGAGGAACCTGTCATACAGGTTTTAACAGTGGCTGTAGATTTATTTATTTTTTAATGGAAAATGACAAAGTGTTCTAAATCACATTGAATTACAAAATAATAGATTTTATTTTGCCTCAATGGCTCTAGTACTACTGTTTTCCAGTGCAGTGGGCGTGGCCAAGTTACTTTTTCATTGGTTTATAAACTCGTTCATTGGCTGGTTCATGGTCTATTCTGATGGACAACAGCTCTTAAATACTGCTATGTGTAACAAAACATTTAAAAATAAAGAAAATACATGATGTCCATTGTAAGGGATGCAGGGTCTGAAAGGGTTAAATTAAAAAAAATCAATATTGGATACCACAGTATTTAAAGATAGTTACAAAATAATTAAGGCATAAATTGTTTAGCCAAATACAGGACAATATTACATCCCTTTCAAGAAATAATCACATATGGACAATATCTTCCAATTTGTTTTTATTAAAAAACCTATAATGTGTTGTATTTAGATTTATGTGACTTATATTTTTAAATTCCTGAAGGCAATTAAAAGAAAATAACTAAAAATAAAAAAATAGGTTTACCTTAAAAGGGGGAAATTGTCAATATATAGTTATTTGTTGGAAGGGCTCATTTACGTATTAAATAATTATCATGATTACAATAGAAATCCTACTGGTCTTATCTGTATTAAATCACTGCTGTTGTATAAAACTGCAACTCAACCACTAAATTTGCCATAGAACAGTTATGAATACACATACAATATGAACACAGTATGTCATTACACTCTTTAAATGTCACCATTTGTTCTATTAGCAATTATAAGTTTACCAAGATAAAACTACTTTTGTTGTGAAGGTGATTAAAGTTTCTTCGTTCTCTTGGGCGCCACATTAATTCAACATTCCAAGGCAAAACTTAAAGTTAATAGACTTATTTGTTCTTCATTGGCACAGGAGAGCTGTAGAACAAATTAAAGAAGTATTAACTTCAGAACTTTGCTCGAAAAAATGATCCTCTTGTATTGGCTCGAGTTACTGTATTTCTGGTTTCACACACCCAGCCTGGCTAATTAAGACCTGCTGAGTGCAGTTGGAAGTGTGCTGTGAAGACTACGCTGCTTTAAATCTTCTAATTTGTACATAGCACGATCATTTCCAGACCAAACATCCAATTCTGCACAAGTGCAACTAAACTAAAGTAAATCTGCAGTATATCTCTGCCCTAATGAATATAGCTGGTCCATGTTTATATATGCTGACACAAAAAAAACCTAAGCTGTCCATGCCAACTGAATAATAATGACGAGTGAGAAAGAGAATGTTCTTTTTATTCCCACAACTGAGACATTAAAAATAGTTTATATGTAGTAGTTTATGTTGTTTTTCACATCCACAAGCCCGCTCAAACACCACCATCTCCATATCCTCCAGAGAGTGCCACTGAATAATCTCAATTGTTCTTAAGGCAATAATGCAGTGGGAGGAATTATTTCCTATTTTACCAAGTCCCTGGAGATGTCCTGGTACAATCAGTGAGTCTTTGTCACGGACCACCAGCATGTCTGTTTCCTCTCTGCTCACAGGAACAGGAACTGATCTGTCTTCAACAAGTTCAAGTTCAACAACCTGAAGATGGATCAATCAGGCTGTGTCACAGTACAGTGCTCCTGTATGTTGGTTTAAAATCTCCAGGTGATCCATTTGTTGTCTTGATCATATAGATCAGTAGACTTTTTTTGAAGCTACACATTCACTTTGACACACTTTTAAATTGGTTCTGTGCAGATGCTTTATTCACATCCTAGAAGATCGTACAACCTACTTACGAAGTCGGAATTTTGAGCATGTCAAGTTCAGGTTCTTTGTTGTTGGAGAGACATGAAAAATGTATGGGTTCACTCTCACATGATTTTTGGGGAAACTGCTCAAGTGGAGTAGTCAATTTACTTTGAATAGAACAATAAATAGAATACCTATATATCAAATACACACTGATTAAAGCAATGTGCACAGACAACTATTAACTGCACTCTTAAAAAATTAAACAATCCTTTACTGATTCTCCCTTATTTTCCACCTGGTTAAAATGTTACAGGTCAATTCACCTTGGAAACACAGATATTACAATTATTTCAGGATTTCCCCACTAGATAATAAGACTTAAGGAGGTGCAGCTTACAAATAGAGAATTCATATTTTTCATAATTATGAATGAATACCATTGTCACGTCTGGCGCAGATAGTGCTTCTGTCTCACCCACACTAAGCTCTACCTGCGATCTCCAGCTTCTGTACTAAGAAACCCAGAACGCACCACATACTGACGGTACCCCCTCACACGAACACAGGTAACTGCACAGGGCACCTCCAGGAAGTCAATCACCAGAATATTGATCACACCTGTTCACAACCACTCTCACACCCTCCACACACTGAGTATTGTTGGTTTTCCATGTACAATGTTTATCCTGTTGCCTGTGTTACCGTCTTGACAACCATGAGGTAAGTGTTCTAAAAGATCTAAATATTTGTATCAGTGATTATTTCATTTGATAAAAAATATTGTTTTGAGCATTATTATTCTTCTGAAAAAACTTCTTCTTAATAAACCTTTTAGAGTTTTTATGAAATTTCTGTCATTCACCCATACTTTCTAATATGATGGGACAATGGGATTTATCATCAGAGCAAAGTTTAAAACAATCCTGTGATTTAAAAAATGTAAGAAGATATTGATAAACAAGCTTCAATTTCCTAAAACTTCTATAGAACTAGGGTTAGTGATTCTTTTACACAAATGTTCTACCCAAATTAGCTTAGCCAATCAGTTAGCCGAACACTTCCATTGCCCTAACACTAGGAGGGTAGGAGGACAAGCACATACCACCTCCAATAAACTGCCTCTTTTCTAACTGCAGCCAATGTAACTAGGATGGCAGTGCTCAGAGGAAAGTGCCAGATCCCCATCTCTGATACATTAGCTAACAGGTGCCTGTACCAGCCTGGCTTCGGCTGCTGATGGTGAAGCAGCATGAACTAGGATTTAAGCTTGCGATCCTTGTCTGACTAAAATTCCAAAAAGCAAAGTAAAAAAAAAATTCCATGGTCAAACTACACACTAAACATTATAATAAAGTAAAAAAAAGTTATTTACCTGCATCTTCCAACAGATGCAACACATGCCAGCCTATAGCATCAGTGCGTAATCTGTAGCTTTCTGTGTTGATGTGCACTTGTTGGCAAGATGTTGGCAAGCTGATACGACCAGATGATTCCACAACATATGGTGAGTAGCTCATACAGTGACACAGCTGTGACATCTACAGGTCCAGTGGTAACCATGCCATCGCTAAGCACTTGTCTCTTCTAATGCAGTTGAGGTGGGTTAAGATTCCACTTAGCCGACCTGCCCAGGCCTGATGTGATATATTTGTAATGGTGCGTAAGCCTTTTCATTAGACGTTTTCCAGAGGAGAGTGGAAAGGCATTGCTTTGAGAGAAATTCATCTCCACACGCAGGTGAAGTGGGAAGAGGGAGATGGCAGTCAGGCCTGTGTGGAGCACTTTAATCTCCCTAAGCTGGCCATCCGAGCCAATCGCAGCTGTGCTCTCTCAACCCTGTGCTCCCTTGCTAAGCTCAGACCTTCCGCCTGCTTCAGCGTGGTCTCGTCCTCCTCCTCTCCCTCTGCTCCGACGCTCCGCCGGACAGGAATTGCTACAACGGACAGCATCTGCTGGAGGAGGCTTAACAGTTAATGAGGTCTCCAAGGGCTGGTGCCCCCCTAGCCTCATACAGTGAGATCTGACTTTCTGTCTCTCCCTCTCCATCTCTCTCTCTCTCCCTCCCCTCTACTATCACTCTCTTAAACATATACACTCACATGCCAATACTGTCTTCCTTATTTGTTTAACTTTCCACTGGTGTTGTCCACACTCCCACGCACATGGCTGTAGGTTAGGCATTATGTGTGAGAGGTTATGTTGGGGGGAGCTCTTACAGGTCATAGGTGATACAAACCAAAACAGACAAACAGGGTTATTCTGAGTCTCAGAGCAACAATTACTGTTGACCAGTTTGGTCTCTTCCCTGTGTGCTCCTAATTAGCTCTTCCAGTACCATCTTCTTTTTCGTGGAAGACCATTGTTATTTTTTTCCTCTTTCTTCATTTGTTGTTAGAATGGGTTTGCTTCATCTTAAAACAACAATGTGTACATATACATATAATTTCCCTTAAAATAATAACAACTTCAAAATCATTGCTAAGCTCCAGTGTCTTGTAATTAAAATAATAGCATGTCAATCATTACTGCTCCAGGTTCAGCACGCTACTATCTGCACTATGTAACTTTGGTGAAGTGGACAGTCATATTTGTGTAAAATCCAATTCTTAGTTAGGTAGGTAGGTAGGTAGGTAGGTCGGTGGGTGGGTGGGTGGGTGGGTGGGTGGGTAGGTAGGTAGGTAGGTAGGTAGGTAGGTACTTTATTGATCCCCGAGGGGAAATTCTAGACATCCAGCAGCAGACACAAAGTTACAAATTGAATACACAAAGTTACAAAAAAATATATATAAAGATAAATATATATATATATAAATACAATCAAATAGAAAATAGAATGTACAATGTAAAATGTAAAAATACAGTCTTTAGTGTGTGTGTAATGTAGAATGGAGGTAGTGCAGTTGAACAATAGACAGTGAACACCAGTTCATGTGCATAAAGTGAGGATAACTGATGTCAGCGATACAGAAAGTGCAAATAAACAGTTATATAATGATTTAAATTCAGCAGTGCAAAAGATACGTAAACAGTAGATGGATGAACTAGTGAATGAACTACTAGTGCAAAATAGGGTAGAACTATAAAAATAGTGTTATAGGCATCAGCAAGTCTGAGAGTGTCTCCATAGCTGAGGGTGTGTCCATGGTGTGGCCAGAGTTACCAGAGTGAAAAAGTGTCACAGAGTCTTTAGTTGGCTGTGCTGAGAGCAGTTGAAAAGTCTTATGGCCTGAGGGACAAAAGACTTTCGGAGTCTGTCTGTGGAGCAGGACTGGGACAGTAGTCTGCTGCTGAATGAGCTCCTCTGCCTGGTGATGGTGCTGTGCAGAGGGTGGTGAACATTGTCCATGATGTTCAGCAGCTTGCTGAGGGCTCTCCTCTCTGCTAGTTGTGTTAAGGACTCCAGCTCTAATCCCAGCACAGAACCAACTTTCCTCACCAGCCTGTCCAGTCGTCCAGCGTCCCTCTTGCTGATGCTGCCTCCCCATCACACTACAGCGTAAAAGAGGACGCTGACTACCACAGACTGGTAGAACATTACGGATGGACATAATAAGGTTATTTTGAGTATTAGTCGATACTGAGCCTATCAATCTGATCTTTGCTTGTAGAAATAATACAGTCTTGCAGTAACAGTTTATATAGTTTGAAACATTCTGAACTGATTTATTTAATTCAGCAGTGATTCTTGGAATTAGTGTGTAATAGTGTTTAATATAACCTGGGCAGACTGACTTCACTGATCATTTAGTGCTGGTTTAAAAATGAAAAAAAAAAAAATATGAACAGCTCTCCTTCAGGGAAAACCGATCATTTCCATAATATTTTATATAGTTTAAGATATTATTTTCTGTTTTTGTGTTCCACTGTAAAATAGTTCCACACTGCAGACTCTGACTAAACTCATTTGTTTACCTTCTGAGAACTCTCCTCAGTGCTGCCACTTAAAGAACATTGTAGTTTTAAAAAATGGACTGGATTGAGATTAAAATAGCTGATATGCACACCATTGAACTATGCTTGTATACAATTGGGAAATCCCTAACTATATAATTAATCCACGAGATTAGTCTACATGTTTCTTTCACTTCAGTGATGATTGTCCATAAATGTGTATCCTTTAAGGGAGGGTCAGCGCATAAATTATTATTATTTCCTGACTGTAAGGGGTGCCCAGGAGCAAGAAAAAAAAAAAAAAAACTATCACATAAATCTTCTTCAAGTCAAGTCTTCAAGGTTAAGACGATTTCCTCCTTTAAGTTTTGTAAGTACAGCAATTTTGGACATACTGCAACGAAATATTTTAAGTGACCAACCTGGTATCCAACTTGCCGAAAACGTATCTTAGTAAATTTTGTTAAAAAGTAAACTGAGCCTTTGCTTCTCACTCACTGTTCTCAGAGAACAAGAAGGTTCTCACTTGTAATATGTGTAATATTCCCTGAAAAACCCTGAGCAGCAAAGAATCAACAAACACTTGACACATCAGAGAGCTTCAGGGCATCAGAAAAAAGAAGAAGATAATAAAAGTTCTGCAGAACTTGTCCAGACATGGTCAAAAGCAGAAAACTGATCTTTATATATATATATATATATATATATATATATATATATATATATATACATATATATATATATATATATATATATATATATATATATATATATATATATATATGGTCCAGAGACTTGACCCAAAAGACACAGAGCATATGATCTGACACTCGGACCTCATGCTCATGCTCCAGTAGTCTTTGTCCTATATGACAGTGGTTGCTACTGGATACAGACAGGATGTATTTTAAAGGAACAGTTCAACCTACAAAACATTGTCCTTTTAGCTCCAGTGCAAAAGTAACAGTACAGAATTTAGACACAATACTTGTTTTGTCTACATTTGGGAAAAGTAAAAAGAAAATTACAATTCAAACAAAATAGAGTGCTGGGTCCCTGGACAGTCACGCGTTCTTGTTTTTTTTCCCTTTCTTTTCATTCTTCTTTTTAACTACATAGACCCCAATTCCCTGATTAGTCACTCATGTGAAATTAAATTATCTTTATTTGATTGAGCGTACGGTGATTAGGACAAATCATGTATGCAACTGCAACAACTGCAAATAAATGAACGACCTCCACATTCTTCCTTTCGAGTGGGATGCCCGCTACTGCCCCCTCACTTAAATACACACGAGAGAACATTACGATTGTCAAGTAAATGAGCGTCTAGCATTTACGCGGCTGTAATGTGACATAATCAAGTTATGAATTATCAATTAGAATAATTAGCGAGCAGATCTGATTTAATTAACATGCTGAAAAGGCGTAAGGCGGGAGGCAGTTAAGCAAAATTGAGCTTGAGAAGCTTGGGTAAAAGCATTTTAGTAGAGCATGTTATGATTCAGAGTGTTCACTACAAACACGACTAGAAGACGATTTTTATGTGTTTTCACAGCTTAAAGTCCAGAAACAAGGTACATATTTATGCTAAACTGTATATATTTGGTCCAGGATTTTTTATTTGTTTCACACTGCAGTTTAGTAAACAGCTTAAAAACATTGTCTTTACATCTGTGGGCTGCATTTTCATTTACTCGAAACAAATTGGTTTAAAACAAAACTTTAAAAAGGGATTATTTTGTTCATAAAACCTTAGTTTAAATTTGACCCAATCCTTACCATAGACAAATATTACATTTGTACATTTTCTACATGCATTTCTCTCTAATTTATTTTATTTTATTTTGTCAATTCATACAGACAAGCAGTGTGTACTTGCCAAAACAGCGCCACCCTTGGACAGGAGCTGTAGTGCGAATTGTAAAATACAGCTCTGGACAAAAACATTAAGAGACCACTTTAGTTTCTGAATCAGTTGATCTGATTTTGTTATTTATAGCTATATGTTTGAGTAAAATAAACATTGTGGTTTATTCTATAAACTACAAACATTTCTCCCAAATTCAAAATAAAAATGTCTAAAATAACAAAAAAGATGCAGAGCTTTTCAGACTTCAAATAATGCAAAAAAACAAGTTTATATTCATAAAGTTCAGAAATCAATATTTTGTGGAATACACCTGTTTTTTAATCACAGTTTTCATTCATCTTGGCAGCTGTAAATGAAACATCTTCGGGCAAATTTCTTGGGGTACACTTTTAGTCATACATGTACATATATGTTTGATGGGATTTTGTTTCTACAACAGGACCAATCTTTCAAACCATACTTTAGAATTCTCTATGGACTAACTGAAGAAATATAAACTAAACATTTGGAATAGTTCTAACAGTTCTTGCCCCAAACATCATAACATATTAGTAAACAGACCTTTAAATAAGATAACAAGGCAACCCTAGAATATCTCACTATTCATGTAGACATTCTGCAAATACATTTGCTACAAAATTGCAATCTTTTGCACAGACCACTCTGATGACCTTAATTTTGGGCTTTTTTTAGGGTTATGTTATTAAAATCATTAAGAATGTAAATTATGACGAGCTAAAAATAGGACGATTTTTTGTTATTTCTGGTTATGTAGAGAAGCTGTGTTTAAGACTACACTATAAAAACATAAATGTCACCTAAAAATCTTCATAAGGGTATGCAAGACTGTACTGTACCTACTATAATCAACACTCATTTACAGCTTATAGATGCTGATAGTTACTAAAGGTAACTTCCTCACCCCTCTTCTCTCTCTCTCTCTCTCTCTCTCTCTCTCTCTCTCTCTCTCGCTTTCATCATTCTCCTCCGTTTCCCATCTCGATCTTCCTATGCTTAGAGCAGGCAGTCTCCAAGTAACAGAGCGAGCTTGTCCTCTGAATGACAAACGCAAGTTTGAAGCAGCTAAGTCCATCAAGGAGACTGAAAGAGAGACTGTGGAGGAGTGATAAATTAAAGACATGCCTCTGAAAGAAAAGCAAAGGAGTGAACGCGGAGAGAGGCAGTGAAGCACAGAAATGAAGGAGAGCAGAAAAAAAGTGCAAGTGGCTTAATGAAGAGGAGATGCTCAATCTGAGCTGCTAATTTTGTATACTGAGCTAGAATCTGTTTGAAGAAGTGCCACTCAAGAAATAAACCCACAGGCTCTAAAAACACTCTCCCCACAGGTGACTGAGTGCATTTCACAGGCAGATCAGCAACCCATGAGGCTTTACATGTGTTCGGTAGGCCCCCACTAAAGGTTCCAACAGCAGGCCTAAATCTCAGTAGGCCTCAGACTGTCAGCTATCAGGATGATCAGATGATGAAATATGGCAAATAGGTTACTGCAAAAAAAGCCTCAAGTGGGATTCATCAGTGCCGTGTAAACCACTCATCAGGGTGTAAATCATCTTGTGCCTGTTGATAAATTTCACCTGAGCTTAAAGTGGCAAGGGCATGAGAGCAGTGATGAATTACCATACTCACGCCCATTTTCTACCACTTATGGTAAAAAACATTCCCATTAAAATGCACAGGAAAGGACAATCTCGCATGATGGCAGCCAAGGGCAACCAAGAAAGAAAGAACGAGAAAACGAAGGGATTTATTTTAAGCCACACAAATAAAACCCTCACACCTATAAAGTAAAATCAACTAAAAAAAAAATGAAAAGGCCACAGAAATATACATATCTCACTTCACAAAGTAGAATTTGCAATAGGAATGCGATCTTATGTTTACTATAAAGGGTATCAAATACAAGGCCCTAAAAGAAATTCACAATATTTGGAGATATTTTTGTGATTATGATATACCTGTTGCTATGACAAAATACTAAAACATATTTGATTAGATTCAAAGATAAAACAAACTACAATTTTAGGTTTTCTATGGTATACCATTTTCAAACCTTTAGTAGAAAAAAATCTGTACAAATAAATGCTGCAAAAAAAAAAAAAAAAAAAACTAAAACAAACCTAAAGTGCAGAATATTTGGGGCATGCATATAAACTGCAAGCATAAACCATTGTACAAAAATACCTTCAAGGTTTCACAGTAAAAAGCTAAACCATTACAAAATAGATGGCTTTCAAGACAGAACACCAATATTATCACAATGTGGACTATTGTGTACAATATTAGATGATCAATCAACACACAAGAGCAACAAAAGCCATTCCATTATTACAAAAGATCCAGCTTAAGGTGTGCATGTCATACTTTAGAATATCTTTGTTGTTGTTGCAAATAAAATAAATCTAAACTGACTTCACATTGAAGATAATTACACTGATTTATCTTTACAAGAAAATGTATTTATTTTTTGCCATACGGCCACTCTGGAGTATGCACTTCAAGCTCAATTGTTCCAAATTGATAGTAATATTGGTTACCTTTAGAAAATAGTTCATTTATTACTTTCTATAGACATTTTGAACATTTCATACAAATTGTACATTAAATATGAAATTTGATTATAAGAGAGTACAGATAGTTGTTGGCTATAGATAACTCCACTCCCAAATGCACACAGGATTGCAGTCATAATTGCAGTAAGGCAAAATTGGTGGTAGAGAAAGGAAAATTGTTCAAAATTGGGCAACCTTAACCATTATTTTCTGTGAAAATTGATTTCTTAAGTCTGTTACCACTCAGTCAGCTTTTATGTGATTTTGCAGTGTGAAAATAAAAGCACAATAGGGGATGAAGAAGCAAGGTCTTCATCAGTCTTTCTGATCGATACACTAACCGTGCTTTTTTCTGACAATTACAGAAAAAAGCAGGTGACAGTTCCATTTTCTCTGACTCAACAGATGTTAGCCACTTATGGAGCAAAGTAAACTTTTCCTTGCAAAAGTATTTAAGACTTGATAAAAAATGCAAAGTTTTGAATCATGAGGCAGAGACACACCAAAACAGGAAAGGGAGGCATGTCGGGGGTGGGCTCGCGGGGGTGGGCACCTCAGGACGTCAGGCTCCTCAGTACACCCCCAAGTCTCACAATGCGTACAGGGCTCCGATGTATGAATTCAATTTTCATTACCCCCTGTAATAAATGCAGCTGGAATCCTGGGAGGCTGCAGCGGCAAAAAATAAATCTGATACATGAATAAACGATGTCCCCGGGGAGGTAAGGCTCCTCCTTTGTGAAGAAGATTGACTTTTCCAAGATGGGACACATCAGGCATGAGAAAGCGCTCCCACCAACTAATCTAAGAACTGTATATGATAACAATACGTACGCTGTAAAATGAGTGCAAGCATTCCAAACACTCCACATCAGCACTTTTACCTTTTGAACATCTAGGGGAATGCAGGAGGGAGTGCGTCTCTGGGTCCATGTGTGTGTGTGTGCGTGTGTGTGTGTCTGGTTTGGGGGGGTGGTTGAGGTGGGCTCTGAAAGAGGAAAAAGCACCTCCATTACTTGCCATCACATCACATTTAATCTGCCTGCTCCATCAGTTCAAATGTACATTTTTGAAAGTCATCGAAGGAAAATTACACCTGAGCTTTTCAGTGATCTGTTGGCTTAGACTATAGAATGTTTCTGTGAATGAAATCTGTAGCCGAATGTCATTCTCTACCTCAATTTGATATGGAATCTATTTTACTACTTTCCAATTTTAACCAGTGTTAGAATTAAATATTTTTTAATAGTGAAGCTTGGAAATACTGTATATTTCAAGAAAAAAATCACTACCACTTACACTAAAAAGTATGTAAAATGATCATAATGTTTTACCTTATCGAACAACTTAAAGGAATGTCCACACTTGTATAAGTTGTGAGTGAGGTTGAATACTGGAAAGAAGCCTCACATTAAGGCGACATGAATTAAAAGGTTTTGAGTAAGGAATGAGAGTGGGTGCCAAATGGACGAGACATTATTCTCTGTGGGATGTGGCAAAAGTCACAGGACACAATACTACACATGAAATATAGCATGCCTTGTCATTGTGTGCAGGATCTTTCAACTTAAAAAAAATCCTCACACTTATGTATCTTATTTACTAATATAATTAAAAAATATAAATATATATATATATATATAACAAATCTTATTTGGTAGCTTAATTTTAGACATTTGAATATAAAACAATAACTATTGTTCCATAATGCATTGGTAATTCTTTCTAAGTTTTTTGTTAATGCTGGTAATGTTCTACTTATTTATTTTTCAGTGACATAATGATACGTTCCAGAGGAGTTTAATTAAATTGTAGTGAAATGTTTAATAGGTGCAAATCTGAGGTATAAACTTCAGTAATTTAACTACACTCAATTGAACATATATTACAGTAAAATGCACAGTTTTTAAGGTTTTAACTGATAAAGGAATTTGTCAGAAATATAATTCATAAATGGATAATTACAGTCCTTGAGAAACACAGTATCTCTGAAGACCACAGTGTCATGAATACTGGGAATACATCATAGAAGGCATTACCACCACTTTGGACAGTGAGTGCAGTAATTTGTAGTAATGATTGTCACCAGCGACATCTGGCTAGAATTGTCCTGCTAACTGACAAGCAACTCTGGTAGAAGTCACATCCATATTCAAAGCAAAAGCCCGGAGGCCCGGAGCAACAATCTTAAGCTTCCTTGGGCATGGCAAAAGTCATAGGACGCAATGTCAGAGAATAGTTCCTGTAATGTTTGATGTCACATAATAAGGCAGGAAATTTGATTATAATATTTTTAAGGTAAATTCTAAGGACCGTGAAAAGTGGTAAATAGCAGTATAGGCTGGTCAGAACTGACAGAAAGGCTACTGTTGCACAGAAGTCAGATTTTGTATTGATTGATGTGGAATAAATGTGTTACCACACACTATGCAGCCCCTGTCTCTTTAGGGCCCTTGGAACAGTTTTGGAACAGAATGCTGTCCCTTATGGTGACCCAGCTGCAACAACATGTATGCGGTGTGAGGCTCCACTGTGCATCTTACAGGACCCTGCTGTGTGAACATCATGGTATATCACAGGCAGGGCCCAGGCCTTCATGGGTCAGAGCTGTAAATTTAATAACTCAGGGAAGTGTTAATGAAAGCACTGATTGCGCATTGTCTTCTCAAATGACTTCTAATCAAAGCATGGAAATCACTTGAGAGAAACTGCAGGGTGAACGCCTTATTTACAAACTGGCCAAAAAAAACGCCTGGTTTGCCCTCATCGAAATCTATTAACTATATCACTAAGCTCCCCCCTCCTGTCCCCCAACAGATGGGTGGACGTCTGTGATCTGTGTAGGCAATTTTGTGCATGGCTGCCACGTTATTTCTTGGTGTGACATCTCATGCTGGCATTCGATCTGTCCTTTGACCTTCAGACCCAGCAGATTTATGACTGTCTGGAGGTTTGGGAAAACCATGGTGCTAAGCAAAGTCCAACCCACGACAAGAGGGAGCACATACTTCTCACTCTGAGGTCACAGCTGGTTGATCAGTTCTGTTCAGTGCTGCTTCATTTTTTAACTAGTCCATCAAAACATGTTTATAACTGCTTGTCTCATGAGTTAAATACACACTTAAAAAAAAGCTGAATGTGTAATAATTAAGACATTAAGATTTAAGTTAAACAGGGTAATAATGTGTCCCAAATGAAGCAGAAAAATAAGACTTATTGATTTTAGCACCAAGTCTTTGTTTATTGTCTGTGTAAAAGCAATAATGTGTTTTTAAAGAAATAAAAGTAGCCATCAATCTCAAGAAAATAGTTAAGGCAAATGAGAAACTATAAAAGTGTGAATGCTTCAGGTGCTCTTATTTCACTAATGGTCCTTAAAAAAACAATCTAAAAAAGATTATGGCCTATTCACACCATGGGCCCCATCTTACACCCTGTCTAGGACACATTACAACGCTCATCGCTATCTTACACCCTGTGAACAGTCTATTTTCACACCTTGAACCTGCATGCTTTAATTAGCATAGTGTGAATAGTCCTTAACGTGCATTAGCACCCAAGAAGATCATCAATTAAAGTGATAATCTCTAATCGAATGTTCTGCAGGTCTTATAAGCTCTTGTCCTTTTCTCAACTCCATAAAGAAACAAAGATAAAAAAATTTTTATCAATCGTTGGTGATGATGACATCTTTCTTTTTTTAAAGAAACAATGTTTACAAAGTTGAAGAAAGTTAGCTTTAATTTAAACATTTATATCTTAGTTCCTTAAATTATAAATATTTAAAAGTCTAATTTCTTTTTATACATATTAATTTCATCTCAGGGTATAATAAATAACTGATCAACTCACTGACTGCTCAGTTAAGTCTTGGCCAGCTATGAAACAATGTGGCATGGCTATTGATGCCAGAGAGAATAGCTTGCTTGTGTTGTTTGATGATGAGACTGTTGACTGCACCATAAGGATGAATTTTTGTCTTGTAAGCCAATACAGAGTTTTTGAGGACCAAAAATTGGAATGCTTCCATTAGCTAAGTCAGTCACTCCAGTGGAACCACAGTAAGCATGCTTTCCACTTGCTAAAGACAAGACTGAAGGCAAAAAGTTTACAGAACAATCAGAAACTGAAAATGGCTGCATTACAAAACTGGTAGGAAATCATCACGCAAAAAAAAAAAAACTGCATCTGCTAATCCGCATGGATCACAGTCACCATGCTCTCACCCACTGCAAGAGAACTGGCAACCAAGCCTGAAATACCAACATAAAACTTTTCACAGGATTTATATTTAACTAAATGTTTATGGACACAAGTCTTTATATAATATTAATAACACATTTCTGATTCCTTTACAGAGAATGTTCAAATACTACCCAAAGAAAATCCTAGGAATTGTTAGATTCCTCACAGTGGGGAACTAGAGATAGCAACCACAAAGCTGAGTGATAAAAGAGAGATGATCTGGGATTCGATTGTGCTGTTCTTTTAAAGTTTAACATTGAGGAAAAGCTTCAGATCAGTTTAGTATCTGATGAGCAATCAGTGCAGATGTTTAAGATTTAAAGCTGTAAACCAGCTTTTGACCCTCTGTGAAATTAATGGGGTAAAACTATAAATTCAAATATCACATTTATCAGAATTTGACACACAAGAACATATTTGGTTCAATATTTTTTATGCCTATTTTTAATTACCTGTATATTATGGATTTCCCATAAAACAAAAAAATATTATATTAAGACCATTGCAAATTTGTTTTCCTCTGTAGTCTGAAGCTTGGTGCATTCTTTATTCTTTGTTTTTGTGCTTTGTATGCTATACAGTCAGCTAGGGGGATCACTATTATTACAGAGACTCTAGCTCAAGTGTAGCAGAACTATATAAACATAAAATGAAGCATTAAATATTCCAGTCATCTTATTTATTACATTTTATATCTTTTTTGCACTGAAACCTATAGTTATAGCTTTACATCATTATTTAGCTCTTTGGTTTAATGCAGAAAATGTCCAATTTTCTCTATATGTTGGCTTTTTCATCAGCATTAATGGTGGTGCCCCTTATTTGAATGTCCTGTGTTAGTTTATTGTCTACTGATATGTTATTTTTAACAGTTATTATGGCTTATGTAATGGCTATTTAATCTTATACATTTTGGGAGGATAATAACAGATATCCAGGTCTTTATTTTTTAACTGCACAAATGACAGTTTTAAAATATTTACAATTTCTTTTTTAGGAAAAGGGTTCTTCAAGGGTTCTTTGGTAAAGGTAATGGTTTCATATACACTGAAATGTCAAAAGAAGTTTTATCTAAGGGGATGGCTTAGGAACACCCACACCTTGTCCAGTTGTAAGGTGTTATCTTGTGAATGAGGTGAAACATCAGTCAGTGTGTTTCAGAGTTTGAGTCAGTCAAGTTTCAGAGTTTGAGTGAGGACTGATAGTGGGTGCCAGATTGATAAGACCTTCCATTTCTGAAATTGTGCAGGTGCTTAACATTCTTCGATGATTGTGACCAGCGGTGTCCAGCCAGAACAAAAAGAGACTTACATCACATTCAAATAACTTTCTCATTCAATGCAGGAGGACACACATGCAAACGACAAACGTTCTTTGCCTGGTTACAAGAGTTTTTTTAGATTGGAGAAAAATATTGTATAGATGGATAAATACAGTAAAATTTAAAGTAATAGTTTGATATCTAGCATCAAAAAGAACGTTTTTAAATATTTAATATGATCCATTTGCTTAGAGTGCAGGAGTACAGAAAAGACAAGTTAAAGAAAGCCTGTTAACAGAACAAAACTGTGAAAGGATCCTCTTTTGCCATTGCTTGAAAATAGTTTGGGTTGTAAGCAGACATACAGTACCAGTCAAATGTTTAGACACACATTCTTATTTAATGTTTTCAAATGTTATTTTGTTCCTACATTGTAAATTAATTAGGAAGGTTTCCAGACTATGAAGGAACACATAAAGAATCATGTAGTAACTTTGTTAAACTTGTTAAACAAAGCAACATACTGTGTGAAGCATTTAGGTGCTCATATCTGGGGAACTTAACTCATCCTGTGCAACAGCGGTAACTCTTGGTCTTTCTTTCCTGGTGTGGTCCTGATGAGAGCCAGTTTCATCATAACGCTTGATGGTCTTTGTGACTGTACTTGAGGATACTTTCAGTATCTAAGTTCTTGACATTTTTCAGATTGACTGACCTTCACTTCCTAAAGTATTTTTTTCTTCAATTAGTTGAGTAGTTCTTGTAATAATATGGATTAGAACATTATTCAAATAGGGCTATTCAGTGTATACCTGTAACTCTACCTCTTCACAACTTTACAACTGATGCTCTCAAACACATTAAGAGTGAAGAAATTTAAGTAATTAACTTTTGACAAGTTCAGCAGCACAGCTGTTGACTGAAAGCCATTCCAGGAGACTCTACCTCAAAAAGCTAACTGAGAAAATGCAGCCAACATGTGCAAAGATGTCATGTAAGCAAGAGGTGCTACTCTGAAGAATCTAAAATATAAATATTAATAAATTAAAATCATACAAAATCAGCAACTTTACAGGAGGAGGGGAAACCTTCTCAGCGTGTATAAGCCTGTATTCCAAGGCATTTAAGAGCATTTTTATTTGTCAATTTATCATGAATTGTGACACAATAAAAAAAGTCAAAAAAGGCAAATAAGTAGATGCAAGTTTTTTTTTGTCAGACAGTGACAATGTATATTGCTGTTAATTGATTCAAGTCATGTTAAATGCTTTATGTGTAATCTAAATTTATTTAAAAAATACAAAAATCTCTTAGGAGCATCTATATGTAAGATTTGCACCAATGGCACCACCTTTTCAAATGATATCAGCTTATAAAATATATATATATATATATATATATATATATATATATATATATATATATATATATATATATATTCCAGCTTCTAAATAATATTGCCCTTGAATCATGAAATAAGCATCATCTACATAGCAATGTATAAAGCAACATATGTATTAAGATTATATGATTTGTTAAATCAGTCATCTACAATCTAAACCGAAAAGACAACTTATAAGGAGAATTCTGCATTAAAACACGTTATTTAAATTTAAATACTCCTTTTAACGTCCATTCTCTGTCCAGCTGCCAGGTGCATCCCTTCTAATAATCTCTTTTTCTCTCTCTGTCTCTCTCTACCTTTCTCTTCTCCCACACTTTCTGTCACTCTCCTTTACTGTATTGATTTATGCACACAGGATCATGTCATAACAGTGGCTAATATACTGTAATAGCGAGGGTTATGCTCGAACATACACTCTCTGCCCACAGTCTTGATTGTGATGCGCTGACAGGATGTGTCAGTGCATTACAATGTGGCTGGCAGGTGAATGTGGCCCTGCCCACGGCTCGGTGTCCTGGCTTGTGTGCTGTTTGTGGAAATATGATTAGAAACAGCGCTGCTCTCCAGGCCCCTCCAGAGTGACACGTCTCCGCTCATATACCGCACACTGTGTCTCCCACACTGATTATTTATAGTGGGAGAAGGAGATGGGGGAGGACATTGACTGTGACACTCGCTGAAACACCTCTTCTTCAAGCAAGGATCAACCCTCATTACCTGGGGGATTGACAATGCAGCCCATATCCTCCAGGGAGAGGTCTCAAAATGAACAAAAGTGTAATTGAAAGAAGCACTTGAGTTCCCGGCTGAGTGGGAATCGGAGGCTTTGGGTCTGCCGGCCGCAGAGATCTCTGTTTGCTCAGAGAATACACTGAGCTCAGTCAAACAGCTCCCAGATGAATTGGGTGAGGTTTATATTGACCTGAGGAATAGCTCTGTACAGTTTAGTGTGGTTTAGGGAGGCTTTTCTTGATCTAAATACAAATGACTCCTTTCTCTTGTTTGCTCTGCAAACTGCTTCAATTCCCAGACCTAGAACTCTCCCACACTTTCCTAAGGCTTATTCCGTAATTACACACAAAGCAGTGCAAATTCACTGAGTTGTTCTCTTATGTAGAAGGAGTGGAGAAGTCTGGACACAACAGTTTAATATTTAGCAGAAACCTATGATTATTATTAATCTTAAGATTTTAAGATTATACCGTAACTACACTGCAAAAAGTATAAAGCAAATAGGTCATTTATATGCATAGTGAGTGTGATCACCATCAGTGTGTAATTGTGCCCCCCAGACTACCTTCTCTTGTGTATTCTGTTCTATTTTATGCAAGGGTTGACTGTCTAGCCTCAGTGTTAATGGCTATAAGAGCAAGTTACTATTTGCTACAGGTATGAGTTTCACTTATATGTAAAAACCCATTGTGGTCCTCAACATTTCACTCATAATGCGGTGCAGGAATCTGCCTCCTCCAGAATTGGAATTGCTAAACTTAAATAACTAAGTTAAACTAAATTACTAAGTGAATACAAGTCAGTATAAGACGTTATCTGTACAGTAAACTTGAATTGCTAAGTAAAAATAACATGCATTTTGTAGTCAATTCAACTTGCAAAGAGGAGTCTAAAGCCAAATCAGACTTCAAATCATGAGTAAAAGTAAGCAGTAAATCTAATTTGACTTAAAACTTTAAGGCAGCTTTAGCTGAAGCTGCTAATATATTTTACTGTATAACACTGTATAACCAAGTTAATACCAAGTTAATAGATACTGCTATAATATCATGCATCAATGGTTTTAGACAGTTCTGAAAAAGTTAGACTATAACTCTTAAAAAATAAAAATAATATTCTAATAATGTTCATGAACTTTATGAACCTTTGGGGATCAGTTTCTCAGACAGGGATGAAGTCCAGTTGTGGTCTACACAGCATTTTGAATGGCTTTTTTTTTTGCTAAATAAAAAGAAAAATATATATTTTCGACTAGGCTTAAGCCCTGTTTGGGAAATCAAGCTTTTCTTAAAAGCATAGTATCACATTTGTAGCCACATGATACCGCCCCTTTTCAGTCTATAACATGAAAGCAATATGGAGGAGATCTTAAACATGAAGCCAGCAGAGCAACTCCAGCAGCTTATACCAAATAATTCTTCATGAATCTTGACTGAGGTCAAATTTGCAGTCAATTGCCATGTTGATTTGAGGTTATACTGCCCAGAAATACATGACAAAATGGAATCACCTGGAGTAACATTCCCAATTTCCAAAGTAAAGTAGGGTGACTTTAGCTTAGGATTTGTTTGGGAATTTCTGTAAAAAAGAAATTAAATTAACTTTTTAAAAAAATATTTTTTAAAGATACATTGCCTGGCCCCCCAAAAAAATCTAAATAATCTGGGGTTACTGCAGTTGGTCAAGTCTAGGTTCAGCAACAGTATGTGCTGAAAGAATGAGGTCAGCTGACCTGCTCTAAAACCCTAAACTCCATATCAAGCCAGGTATATAATTGCAGATCTTCGTGAGTCTGAGCTCAGTAAGGGTAACAGGCTGCTCCGTAGCCCCGCTCCCAGTCTGGAGGTCAGAGCCGTTAGTCTGCGCCGTGTCTCTGTAATGCCCCCATGGCCCGGCTTGTTTCTGAGATGACATGTTTTGCTCTTGTGTGCGCCCCTGCTCCTGACAGCCTGAGAGCCTTGAGCCAAACAAACAGAGAAGGTAACAAAGCCTGCTATCACAGAAGCTTTCTCCCTCGCTCTCTTTGTTCTAAGATGTGGACCCAAACATCCACTGCCCATTTCCCCCAAAGCATTAGTGTTATGATCATCTTTACTGTTTGAATCTTCAAAGCAGTATTCATTCAGCTGCCTTACAATGATCTGTATGCTGTCATGAGTTGGCAGTCCTAGCTCTATTCAGTCTGAACTTGTTTACACCTTGTGTTGTTTCATGTCCTGGTCCTATCTGAATATTCTGGCTGCATATACTGCACTTATTATTTACATATTTCACACTGTCATGTCCTCGATGTGTCCTCCAGAAAAGATATGATTTACTTTTACCTGTAAAAACATTAAAATATATAGTGATGGACTGAGGTGTCATGTTTTGGGCTTTTATTTTTTTTGTAATGACCTAATCCATGTTGTGAGAAAATGGTTAAATGTCAATCATTTTAATTAACCTCTATAGTAATTAAATTACTATCACACAGTGAAAACACCCATATAAACTATAACACTCTATAAACTTTTGTGTCCACAGAATAGCTGCATCAATTTCATACAAAAACATTTCTCAAGATTCACCTAGTACTTTTTAAGTGGCTTTTGAAAACAAACTAGCGAAATGAACTCCCTTCTGAATGGCCCCAAAACAAACTAGTGAAACAAACTCTCTTCTAAACCCAACCCCCTCCCAAAAAACAAATTGCAAAACTAACTCCCCCTAAACAGCCCCCCCCAAAAATAGTAAAACTAACTCCCTTCTAAACACCACCTCCCTGAAAAAAAGAGTGAAATTAATTCCTTTTATAACCCACCTCCCAAAAAAGTGAAAAAACTCCCTTCTAAATGCCCCCCCCAAAAAAAAAAACTAACTTCTAAGCACCCCCAAAAAAACAGTGAAACTTACCCCCTTTAAACAACTCCCAAAAGTAACTACCGATACTTACTCCCTTCTAAACGGCCACCAAAACAAACTAGCAAAACTAACTCCCTTCTAAACAACCCCCAAAAAACTAGTAAAACTATCTCCCCTTTAAACAGCCCCAAAACAAACTGTTTATAAGGGGATAAGTTTCACCTATGCAAAAAAAAAACTAAGAGGTCATTGGGGACAATAATGATATGACAGACACATAAATCTTTAAAAATACCAGTGATATAAACGAATAAATAATATAATAACAAATAAATTAACAGCATTTCTGTTTCAGATGTTATGTGCTGAAACTATTTGTACTTTTTTTTTTTTTTTTGCTTTCGTGTTTTATGAACTGTTTGGCAAAACTTGACTGTAGAGTAAAGGACGAAAGTGGTAAGTAACCAAGTTTTTTCCAGTGACAGTCAATGTGACCTGTTTGAAGTGCCTCAGCTTTAGTGAAAGGAAGTAAAAGCTGCTCTAGGAACCCGCAACATTTTTGCAAACTCCACAAAGGGAAGTGCAGATGCTCTGTTTTGTTTTCCTCCCTTTTATATTTTGTATTAAACCTGACAAGCTCATAACAAATTTGCCATTCAATAGCGCAATTTGTTGTGCTGCAGGAAAAGTCACTGGCCACAGCTTCTGACACAAAATCAGTCAGCTAGCACCCCACTTTCCAGTCATTTATAGACTTTGGCGCCTTTGAAAATCTGCCTGAAAGCAAACACATAAAAGGTCAGGAATGTACAGTTTTCAATCTCAACAGCCATAAGCTGTTGCAGGCATTGTGAACCAGTCCATCACTTCTCTCTCTGTTTTTTTTTTTTTTTTGATGATTTGATGTTGCAGAAGGAATGTATAGTGGTAAGGTAATCTACTTTTGCTTTCTCTGAAGGAATAAGTAGGAATAGGATACATTTGAATAATATTCAGATTTTTGTATGTGTATAATCAATGGTAATTGACCTAAACATATTATAATATCTTTATATTTTATGTCCATTAGAGTGGACAGTAAATAACTCAGATATAAAGCTCCACTTCATGATAGGAGCTGTTCTTACAGTATATTACTCACCTCAAATACAGAATACAAAGCTATGTGGTTTGGATCTTAGATGTTTGTAATTTAAATGAATTTACTGAAATCATCAAGAGTTTACTTACTTACTTACTTACTTACTTATGTCACCAGGGAAAGGACGCACACCAAATGACAAAATAATTTTCTTTTCCGGGTACTTTATTCTGATTTAGTTGTATTTAAAACAATAAAAATAAAATTAATACACTGTAAAACCCTAACTTAGAACACAGTACAGTATTTGGTAGTGGCACTAATTACAGAAAATAGATAAATAACATTAATACCACCTTAATACCATTAACAGAGCTCTTTTTATATTTGTTTTTAAGCTCACCTTGATTTACTCAGCTTTACTCAACAAGACTTGAGCATTTCATCAAGAGAACTTGGATAAACAGCTTCTGTAACCCAGAAAAATACAAGGCTTGACCACGAGGAGCACACTACCCCACAGAAACAATGCCATCTGCCCGCATCTGGTTATGATTCATCCAAAATACATGTTTAGAAAGGCAATATAGGCATCTACTACTGTTATAGGCCAACTAAACCTTATATTGTTCAGTCTAAGGTGGCCACTTACAGTTTATGATATTCCGATTTCTGAGGTTGAGAGGTTAGAAAGGGTTATGAGCAAGGCTATAAGGACATGGTTGGGGGTGCCGCGTTGCCTTAGTAGTGTGGCGTGGTGTGGGAGAGGGATGCTGGAACTGCCGTTGACGAGCTTGGTTGAGGAGTTCAAATGTGCTAAGGTAGGACGTGAAATGCAGTTGTTAGGGTCAAAAGACGGGCTGGTTAAAGCAACAGCACCAGTGACTAGGTCTGGGAGAAAGTGGAATGCTCGAGAAGCTACTCAAGCCGCAAGGAGGGCACTGGAGCACAGGGATGTTGTGGGGCAGGTGCAAAATGGGAGGGCAGGATTAGGTTTAGGTGATTCTTGGAAAGCATTCGGCAAGGCCACATCACCTGAGAAAAGGCGTATGGTTACAGGGTTTATTCGTGAGCAGGAGGAGGAAGCAAGGAGGGCAAAAGCAGCAGGGCAGAGTAAACAGGGGCAGTGGATGAGATGGGAAAGTGTAGAGAAGCGGAGAATCACCTGGCGAGAGTTATGGGGATTGGATACAGGCCGTATAAAGTTTCTTTTGGGAGCTACATATGATGTTCTGCCAACGCCACAAAACCTTGCTCAGTGGGTGGGTGAGGATCCAAGTTGTAAGCTATGTGCAGGAAGTGGCACGCTGAAGCACATTTTGTCGGCATGTAAGGTGAGTCTATCCCAGGGGCGCTACACATGGAGGCATAATCAGGTACTTAGATCTCTTGCAGGTGCACTTGATAAGAAACGGTTAGAAGTTAATAACATGCCCGTGGTAGGTTGCAGTAGGGTAATAACGTTTGTGCGTGAGGGGCAGCATAGTGGAGAAACAGCACAGTGCTTGAAAACTGCTGGTAAGTGGGCCAATGCACGAGATTGGAAGTTATTAGTGGATGTAGGTAGTAAACTGCAGATCCCAGAGTGCATTCTGGTTACAACCTTGAGGCCGGATGTAGTGTTGTACTCTGAAAGTAAGCGGATAGTGTATTTTATAGAGCTGACTGTTCCGTTTGAAGACGAGGTAGATGGAGCTTATGAAAGGAAAAGGCTGAAGTATACAGACTTGGTGGCTGAGGTGAGAGAGCGTGGGTGGCAAGCGTATATTAGACCGGTAGAGGTAGGTACTAGAGGCTTTGTTGCGAAGTCTGCCACAAGACTGCTGTCTGAATTCGGAATTAGAGGTCGTGTGCTAAGGACTGTAGTGAAGGAGTTGTCAGATGTAGCTGAAAGATCTAGTCAGTGGTTGTGGTTCAGAAGGGCTGAGGCTGTGTGGGGAAGGGAGTGAGTTTGTGCTTCTACAGCAAGCTTGGAGGGGGGTGGGTTTGGGACGCCAGACTTCACTGTTGAGCCTTCTGGAGGTGTCGTGGGCCTAATTCAGCGAAACACTGACGAAGGAAGGTGCCTGCCTGATGACCCCTGAGAAGAGCTTGCACTGAAGTTTGTGTTTAAGTTTGGATGAAGGGGATTGGTGTGGTCCTGCTCTTGTAATAATTTGTCTCATGAGTTTTTGTAGACGTCTGAGTACTTGGCAGTTGAGGCACGGACCATGAACATAGTTCGCTATGCTTCTGGATTCCTGTCGAGCCAGTATCAGATGGTAGTGGTTGCTGTGTTCTGCTCACGCAACTTATAATGTGATTTATTGTGTGTGATTGTGCTTAGGTAAGTGTGTTGTTGCCATAGTTAAAGGAAGTGAACTTAGATTAAGGAGGGATTCTATGTGTTCATAGGTTATTTTTTGGTAGGTCTGTTACTTGGCAGTTGAGGCAATGGACCATGAACATAGTGTTAGGCTGTGCTTCTGGATTCTTGTCGAGCCAGTATCAGATTGTGGTGGTTTTGCTATTGTTGTTAGTTGAGTGAGTAGTAGATCCTGGCTGAGCCCTATGCATAACCCCAGCTGTTAGGTGCAGGATTTGTCAATTTCCTGTATTATATTACTAGTATTTCCTGATTTTTACCTCTTATTTCATTAGGATGGCTCTGGATGGATCCTAAAATGGAGCACCACCATTCACTGCAGCTTGAGCCTTCTTCTCTACCATGCTCTTAGCTCCTCCCTTTCCTCTCTCAGGGTGACAACACTTCTGATTGTGTTTCTTAAAGTTACAGACACACATTTTAAAGGTGTATACTCAATTCACCACCTGGCTACACTTACTTAAAGTTACACCTACATATCGCCTTTCTGCCACTTAATGCACTCAAGGATGCTTACAAACCACACAAAATCAAGTGGCAGCCAATAAAGTAGAGCAAGACTGCATCAGGCACTGAGGAGTTGACCCAGCACAGCGTTCCAATCCAAGCCTGGACATACAGTCACACACACATTCACACACCAATTTTCTGGGCAATTTAGAATATCTGATTTACGTGATCTCCATGTTTTTGGACTGTGGGAGGAAACTCACACATACATGGGGAGAACATGGAAACTCCACCCAGGTAGGGACTTGAACCCAAGACCCCAGTGCTGGGAGGCGAACGTGCTAACCACTAAGCCACCATGCTATAGAAATAAAGCAAACATTTTCAACCAGAATCTGTATTTTAAAGACAGAGTTTTGTCTCATACTGCCTTCATTGAAGCATAATGCAAAGCAGATTCTATTGTCTATTCCGGCTAAGGCTGTCAGTCAATCACTTCATTTCTAAGTGTAACCCCGCTTTCTTACAATATAGCAGGATAATGTTTAAAAAATGCCATGGAAAATAAGCTGTTTGTTATTGAAACATAAAATATGAGGATGGGTTGAGCTACACATTATACAGTAACCAGATAGCAGAGGTGCTGAATCTGTGTTTGTTCACTCTTAGGGGACATTGTACTTTTTTTCCATGTTTTCTACAGTCATTATATAAAACATTTATATATTGTACATATTTAAATATAAACACATTTAGGTGGGTTTATTGATCAACAATTTTGTAGCTACATTATGTTTACATTAAATATTTTGTTCTGTAAAATAAGCTTTAATTCTGCGCTGAGTTTGTGTTCAGGTTTTCTTAAAATAACTCAAACCCTATTTATATGAATGGTGAGATATTGATACTCTGTCTTTCCTAGTTGGCAAATTCCAGTGGAAGTAGCTTCAGACATTCACCGACATACCTTTTCCTAATGAACCCAGACTAATGGAGCCCCAATCAGGCGGAGGGGGGAGTTGAGGTCATACCACCTCTCAGTGTCCGCAGTGGCACATCAGAGTCATTCTTCTTGTTATTTTATAAGGTCAACTCAATTATGTGGCGACCTGGGGTAATTATTCAATCCGGAAAGTTAATAAACACTAGAGCGGTATCCTCCCGACAGCCTCGACTAGGACTTTGTCACTTGCAATTCAAATTATAGCTTGACTCAGAGGTGCAAGACACTGAAAATAGACGACAGGTAATGATCTATTGCTTTGGATAGACGGCTGAAAAAGGAGTTTGTCAAGGGGGTTGGAGGGGAGGGGGCTTATTTAGTGACTTATTTTTCGTGCCTTCACTCAAAACATAGGGAAGAACAAAAGAAACTTCCGCTCTTGAATTGCTAAGGGAGCTGGCACACTTGTTTCTTGTTCTTGGTGTTGAAACAGAAGAAATCTGCCAGCGAGTAATTTATTCTTTCCCACCAGCTTTCCATAGATTCTCTGGTGGAATAACAGTTACTGCGTGTTCTCCATCTACACGGGGTTTACAGGTGTTCTGATGTCCAGAGCTATTTAACACATCACTGCTTGGAAGAAGAAAAAAGAGGACTTGCTTGCTGTGCTTTAAATGAAAATGATTCATTCTTTTGCCTGAATGTAGCAGGGATTTAATACCAGCAGCTTTCTAGACTTCATTCACACTGTAACAGATACAGAGATGAGGGTTTTAATGTGCACAAGAGTATCATACATGTATTAAAACAGCCTTTATGAGACTTCAGCGCTTCAACACAAAAGTCCCTTGCTTTTCAATGGTTCTAAATGACTGGAGGTTCATGTAGCAGTGGGCCTCCTGCCAGTAAAAAAAGAGAGGTAGCTACCAATGAGTAGCTATTTCTATTGCCACTGAGTAATGTCTCTTTCTCTGAGCCCTGAAGCATACCACTTAACCTGAATTGCTTCACTTAAAATATCCCCAAGAATTAATCATTTAAAGAAAGTTGTGTGATGGATGTGCGGGAATTATATCCGATCCGGGGGTCACCGCTCATGAAAACATAATTGTACATCACGGACAGATGATTTAAATAGCTTGTTGTTCATTCTCAACTTATTCACTAAGTGGGAGAATCACTCAGCTATGAAGGTAGGTCAAAGGCATCATGTGATTCGTGCAGGACGTGCGGGACTGCCAGTGATAGAAAAAAAGGTCTGTTACACTGGCTCTAGTATTTCAACCAGAAGAATAAGAAATTCATCCAAGATGGACTAGATTTGTCAGCCACTGGCATCCCCCTGCACCCCCCCCCCTCACCACTTTTTTTAAACACACTGTGAAATCGGTTGCTATGCAGGCTGTACTGTCTGACAGCATTATCATTACATCAGATAAGACCTGCCAGGATTAGGGAAATCATTGCTTTTTTATTTGATGGCTGAAAGTTGCAGAAAAGCGTTTTATGTCAGATACTGTGTGCCTGGCTGTGTTCTGATGTTTTGCCTTTGGTCTGCCTCTTTAAGGATTACTGAAGCTCCAAAATGAGGCTCTGGCCCAGAACACCAAGGACTGGCTGGCTGTCTTTGTATAAATAATATACAAATATTGTGAGTCTGAACATCTAAGACCTGTTTCGGCTGACAGTAATGTACATGTGATACCACTTCTTTTTTCTCCAACTGTCAAATTGTAAATAAACCTGACCTTGATACGACATTTATAAGATATACCTTTACAGAACCTTTAAATTCACATCAAGCGAAAATTCTTAATCCTTAAAAGGAGTTTTCACACCTGAAAGTTCAGAACAATGTCTGAATGAAGGTTCACGTTTTTCTTAGACTGGATACATTTAGTCTGGTTAGTTTCAGTTTCACACTGCCATATAACAAGTGAACTAAAGAACTTTCATATATCTTGCTGACATCAAGTATGTGGGCTATGTTTTTTTTACATAGGTGACACTGATTGGTTTGTAGAATGGCACATGTCAGAAGTTGGTGTTTGTTAATTTCAGATATAGTGCTGAATTCTACTCTGAACTTCCAGTTATTTCTGTTTATTATAAGATATGAGGATATCACTTGTCTCTTTGCCACCACTCAGGTTTATTGTATTACAGAACAAGCATGCTCATGCACATAAAGGAAGGTTCTTTTTCATCTTCTATTGTTTAACAGGAATGATAAGAGCCTGCCTAATGTTCTGTAATCGTTCCAAAAGTTAGAAGCTTACACTGCACTTACACTGCAAATGAATTGGACAATGGTTCAGCGGATCCCCGCTGAGACTCCTCTCTTTTGGTCCTTCGGTACGAACTGTAGTATTTGTCGGCTCCCACAAAACAAGGTACATTAACTGTGAAAGCACCCTAAAAGGTTCTTCCCACTCTTAACATCTATATGACAAACATGTCAAATAAGTTATTTGGGCAATTCAATAGAACCCATTTAATGCAGCTTTACTTTTAAGAGTGTGAACAGAAGCTCTTCTCAAGCAACTAAACCTTCAGCAAAGACTGTAAAATTGCATAGCAGTTTATTACCAAACGTTTTGAAAGGAATAAAGGCTGAAAATTATTTGTGTCAAAATATAATTACTCTTCAGAGCAGAAAACCATAAAAACTAACTCACACACCCTAGTCTCAATGAAAGCGCTCGCCGATCTCTGGATAGGTTTCTACATAGTACTTGGTCATTTTTCTGTTTCATTTTCTTACATTTGACAATTGCAGCATCAGCAGATCTCCCTGATATGCATCAAATTTAGTTAAATCCAATAATTGGTGAGAGTGTTTTCTTCCAGCTGTGCTGCTCTGCTGAGGCAGTGGGGTAAATGTTTTGCTGCGCTGTCTCAGACTGCCGTACAGTTTGTCTTCATTTTATATGAGGCCTCGGGAACTAGAGGGAGGCCCCTTTGTTTTATTCACAGCCTCACCACCCCTGTCCTCCACAAATCACTGAGGACAAAAAAGAGGTGTAAAGTAAACCTTCATCATGGGGAGGGGAAAGTACCTTTTAAGATCTGACAAAGCCTCTGCTAATGGGGGTTATCCATCCTGAGCTTTCAAAATGTCACATACCAGCCTTGTTCATTTGCATAACCTCTAAAGCATCCCTGCGAGGGTGAGTGCATTGATTTAGTCGATGTCTCATGAGGCACTTGCCATGTTGACACAGCCGACTCCATCAGTGTTAAGGCAGTCCCTAATCCATTAAGTGGACTCTCCAGCAGGTACTTCAGCGGCCTCGCCACAGGCTTTTTCCACAGCGCTCCACATTATAGCTCACGGCACATATCAATATGTTATCATTGCACACTCCCTTAGTGTCGATGAGAAATTAATTGGCCTCTGAATTGATTATCCTCCAGGAGATGTCCTCATCTCTGTTCCATTAACAGTGCGGCGCAACATTGAAATGAAACCCTAGATATTGTCATAAAACTCTTTGACAGTTCCTTCGACGCTCGTTTTCATGAATGAATCACGTCACTGTCAAAGGTGTTGGGAGAACTCTATTTTAAAATGCCTCCGAATGAAGTTACAGTGCAGTACAGCTTCTTCACACGTTCTGCCGTTCCAACGTTCAGTCTGCTCAAGATGTAAAATCAAGATATTGCCAATATATTAATTAGAACCTCCCTAGATTAGTCTCTCATTCATTTGAAATGAATCTGAATGAGATTCAAGATGCGTCCAAAAAATGTACCAGACATTTTTTAATTTTTAATAATGCTTCCCCTGACTTTCAGTACTTCGCTTAAAAACTATCAAAACACTGTGACACATCCAATCTGCCTCGCTTTGCCAAACATTCACACAAAGCAATTCAGACTGTTCTCATACAGAGTTCCCCAATTGTGGAACAAACTACCTTCCACTACCAGATCAGGAGAATCTCTCGCTATCTTTAAAAAAACTCCTAAAGACAGAGCTCTTCAAAGAGCACTTACTCTCCTAACACCTCTAACAAACTAAATACTTCTAACCTCCGTTTCTTCTTCCCCTCCTTTCCTCCTCTTCTATCCCACTACTTCCCTTTGACCTCCTTTAGGCCCTGTCTAACAATGTTTTTTACCTTTAACTTCTATTACTCTGTGTACATCATTATTGTAAGTCGCATTGGACAAAAGCGTCTGCCAAATGTAATGTAATGTAATGTTTTATTTGATGTAAGATTGTTGGTCACACTTGCCATACAATGCAGGCCAATTTGTTAACCCTGGTTTTTCATCTTTTTTCGCTAAAACAATGTAAAAAATCTGTTAATTGAACCAATTTATCACAAAAATCAGTATAGTATTTTTGCCATCAAATTCAAAAAGTGACTATAAATGAAGACACTATAAATATAAAGAAAAATGCCACAAGGCTGGAGTGATATTCATTAGCTTCTTACTTGAATTTTAGAAAGTTACAGGCAACAATACTGAACTGTGGGACTATTTTAAGCTTCATGCCACAAGGTAAACACACAGAAAATATTTTATGAGGAATGCATAAAGTAGCTTGCTCAGTTGTGTAACAATGTAATTATGCTAGAGTGGTTACACTAGCCTGGATTTTTAGCAGTTGTATAATAATGCATGCTGATACAGTAGTGACAGAATGCTAAAGAATGGTCACATCTAAACAATATAAAACTGTAAATTAAATAAAAATAGATAAAACTGAGGCATAAAATGCTGTGCCAAAAAATACTGCATGACAAAAACAAAAGATCAATCAAAAATTTAAATGACAGTTTAAGGCCATTATGTTGCATTAAGTGGGATATGGATGTATTTAAATGCATACACGGATGTATTTAAGATGACAAAGATAAAGTTTCTCTTCTTTTCACAACCTCCATTAGTGCTGTAACAAAAATGATTAATGCAACATCTTGTCATATTTTAAGGTAAGCCCTTTTTGTAAGTCCTTCCTGATTGTGCTGTTGTATTAATTGCAGCAGCATCCCAGCTCAGGCAGGTAGAAAATGAACTCGCTGTTAATGTATAAAATGCACGCTTAGCAAGTCTGCAACCTACTTATGCTTGGAAGCAGGGTCCTAAACTTGTGTTATGAGTCTGTGGGGAGTTACACATCCAGTGAGTGTCTAATGAACCATATATCACTGTTGTTAGTGCGCAAGTTGAGCATTTAGGCCTTGACAACCATTTTTAAGTATCAATCAATGTCTGAAGGTCTCTCAGCCAATAATGTCTTGGCGCATGTTTCAGGTACCGGTGCATATATCTTATGTTTGCCAGATACTCGCGCAGACAGATTGTCAGCGTTGTGGTGGCTTCAAATGCCAGCCCATTCTCCCTGCCTGAGAAGTTTCATAGCTTCCGCAGTGTTTGACCTCTTATTAGACGCTGTCACATTTCCGCTTCTTAACGTCTCTGAAATGGGTGTCAGAGAAGCAGGCTCTATGGAGGATAACTAATGGTAATCCAACAATAGTCATTTCAAAGGTCAATTCAGCGCACGAGTGCTGTTTAAGGACACAGAGTGCGGCAGACTGAAACTCAACTTTGTTGCTCTCTTGGGCTTTCTCGGCGTACGGAAATTATTCAGTGTTTTTTAGCTGCTAGTGATACCAATAAAAGCACAATAACAGTGAACAGTAAAACCTGCGACAGGCATCTCGCATTTCCTGTGCCTGTGAAGAGAGTTCATAAGAGTTTTCATGCTTTATTTGAAGTATATTTACAGGAATTTTGTCCTTTTTTGAATCTGATATTGACAAGTGGTGTGTATAAGTCAGAAAGTTACCATTTATTTCTTGCGCCCATTTGTTTGGGAGGACATACCTCATTGTGCTTCCTATTAAATATAAATGCACCATTTCGGAAATGAGTGCCTCCCAAATTCAGGAGTGAGAGTTTTTTAATGACAAATCTCATATCCATCTCACATAGAATTAGACCCTTCAGTGTGGTGTGCTGGGAGTAATGCTACTGTACTGCCACAACAATGAGAGTCTAGTCCTTGTATGCTCAGAGCAGTAAATCGATTGGGTGGTGTAACATCAGCCGGCTTGTGTGAGCGAAGCAGCCCAGGGTGATTCATGGGAGGCTGTGTGTACTATGATGAAAATCGATGAGGAATAATAAATGAGAAACAACTGAGCGGATTATGGGAGTTATTAAGGCATGCAGGAAGAGAGAGAGAGAGAAAGAGAGAGAGAAGGGAGAGAGAGAAAAAGAGGGAGGCCTTGGAGGCAAAGAGAAAATGAAAAACAAATCCAAATGAGAAGCACATATTCATGTATCTTTGTGAAACTGTGGAGGAAAGAGTCAGTGGAAATGATGCAGTATATCTGATGTACTTCACTTCTCCATTACTGCATTTCCAATGCTTCTATTCCACTTCTATTCTGTGTAAAAACATAACGTCAATAAAGTCACTCACACCCTAAAAATCTATGCTGCTCAGCCATACTGATAAAATACATTATGGTGGAAAGAATATGGTAAAGTGTTGCTGAACAGAAATGTTTTTTGGCATGCGAGCACAAGTTCCAGAGTTAAACGCAATACAAGTTTTTACACTGACTGATTTAGGTAACCGTTCTCAGAGCAAGTAAACAATTTCATACACATTGGTTTATCTTTAAGACAACACACTTTAGTGGAGTAAAACACTGAAAGGGATTAATTCAAATTCATTATGATGAAAATATTGTGGCAGGGAGACTACAGCACAAACAAATGAGAAATGTAATACTTTGCTGCTGATTTGCCTGCTTAAAAAAAAAATGGAAATTGCACAGCGTGCAGGTGAGGACAGAGATAGGGGAGTAGACTCATCAACAGCCTGAGGATGTTCCCGTTTTAATTATGCCTTCTCAGTTTGCTTCCAAATAGAATCTGTTTGTTTAGTCCAACCTTTTCAAAACTTGACCTCAGTGACAAAGAGTAAATTAGTGTACTATGTGAATGGGTCAGTCACTCAATCAGAAAGACTCAGATATCAGCTTTCAGGCATTTTGCTGTTGTAGATAAAACCATGCTAAAGAATGAAACTGTCTACTGTTTTTTATTTTTTTTTAATGGTTTCTGGAGATGATGTGTCCTGTTTGCAGATATATGTACACACGCCTGTGATCTACTGTAGATACTTTATCTAATGACTTCTCTCTATTGTATTCTAGCAAAAGTATTGCATGAGTAATTATAGCTTAATACTGTATATTCTTTTTTGGAAGACGGATATTTTGCAGGTTTAAGTTATACTAAACTGAGCACTGAATTTTTTGTTTTATATTGCAAGTTAAGGTCATGCCATCAATATATGATAATATGGGAGGAGACTGTAAAGAAGGTGTTTTCGAGTGGCTTCTGTTTTGTCATAGAAGGCCAGACCCCCCATTCTGTATAATAGGAGATGGGAATAAGAGATATGACAGAGTTCAAGGAAGTGGAAGTTAACAGGGTGGAGGTTGGCTGTGAGAACATGTCATCAGCATATAAAGAAGATAAAGATGGGTATTCTAGGATTTTAGATTGTCACGCCGAATGCGCTCCTGTCTCCTTTGCACTCAGTTCTTTCTGTGCTTTTCAGTCACCGGACTACACTACCCAGAACGCACCACACACGGATACACTTGCTCACATGGTCATGTGATTTTGCACACGGCACTTTCAGGAAGTAATCAGTGTAATTAGCCTCACCTGTTTCCCCCTGTATACATACCCCTTTAGCCCTCTATCTCACTCTCTTTGTTTGGTATTGTTTTGGTTCGTCCTGCATTACAACGCGTTTTCCATATCCTTATAGGTACCACTTAAAAATAAGACTACCTTTATAAAGGGTTTATAAATGATTTACAATTAGTTTATTAATGGTTACTAATTAGGCTGTAAATGCCTTAAAAATCATTAATAATCAGTTATAACACATACATAGAAAGGGCAACAGTGACCTGTTGTTTGTCAAATAGTGAACCCACAGCCATCTATAGTGTTGCCCTTTCTACGTATGTGTTTTAAGGAATTTACAACCTAATTAGTAACCATTCATAAACTAATTGTAAGCCATTTATAAACCCTTTATAAAAGTAGTCTTATTTTAAAGTGGTACCACTTTATCTGTTGGCTCCAGTTTATCAACACTGACCCTGCTTGCTTTGACCAAGCTTTGTATCATTGAGTCTGAGTCCTGCCTGATCATGACAGATTGGGATATAAAAAATTTAAATTATTCATAATTGCATTTTGAGTTTGTTGTTTTTTCTTTCTTTTTTTCTTTACCAATCATTAAACCAAGTTAATATTACTGTAAAAATAATCTGACAAAAATGTATCTTCATAAGTAATTAATCACTAGACCACAAACTTCTGTATGACCTGCTACCAAAAAAGTTATAATAAATTACATACATTTACATAGCATGTCTTAATTTAAGTTAACATTGACTTTCATATACCTAATAAGATAATAAATAAGAATAATTCTATTACAAATAGCTTTTTTGCTAAAGCATGTTTTAACTCTTTATTTTACTTTTAAATAAGTAAGATTTTGACACATAGTTTTACTCTACTGTATTGAATTGCAATGTCATTAAGTCATTTAATCATTATATATTGCTACTCATTGCTTTATACTATTTGAGAAAATGCAGAATAGTCATATAAATACCCAAACATTACCAGAAAATGCAGATTCAAGCTGTATTGTATAAGATTTAGTATTTTTGGATTTAGGCTTACGCACATTTATACCATCATCCAAAGTTAATGAGCCATACAATGAGACTAACACAGTGAACATCACAGGATTATACACTAAATGTTACTGTGGTTAGGGGTGTGCCTGAAATATTGTACCATATCACCCATCCCCAATTATCACATCAACATTTGGCTGTTTTTAGCAAAAGAAAAATGTACACTGTTCTCATTTCCCATTATATATCTACTAGAAACAGATTATATCTGTTCAATATTATTAATTTTACTTCAGTCCTGGATATATGGAGATATTTTGAGTGCATTATTAGTATCATGACATTCTGGATCATTGACTTCTATTAGAAGTCTGTTATCTGATAAAAGTCTTTTATTTTTAAATATCTTAGTTAGGGGTGTGCCATATCATATTGTATGCAATAATACGATTTAATTTTCATTTTGTTGCAGTAGTGTATTCTTGAATTTCGCCAAGGGTATCGTTATCTCGAAAATACCATTAAATATTGTGATATTATTTTAGGGCCATATCGCCCACCCATAACTGGGATTATGCAGCATTCTTGCTGAGGTTCCCCCAAAGTTACATGATGCAGTAGCAGTGTTCTAGGCTTGGAGTGACAATGACAGAGATGTCATTCTTCCTATTAGAAGTCAGTGGAGCATCAAAATGATTTTGAAGCCGTTACAGTATGCAGCCGTGACATTATGCCAAGGTTATAGCATCCGTATTCATAAGACCACCTGACAAGAGTTTCACATGTACAGTAAAACCGGGCCTAATGAACGATTGTGACACAAGACACACACGCACACACATACAGTGTATGTACACACATTCCTGGCTTTTCAAGTGACAGGATCAATAAACGTCTAATCACAGATTAAGCCGTGTAGTAAGTGGATAGTGACAACAAAAGGGAACGGCAGAGAATGTGAAATGGGGGTGGGGGTCGCGGTGTGGGGACACGGTTATTCATCTTAACCATGGCAATCCATCTTAGCCTGCTGCATGTTGCCTAAATTTGATGGAGCACATTTAAAATACCTTGTGATTGCCTCTTTTAGCTTTCATTGAAGTGCCATAATTTAAACAGCGAGGAACGAGTGGCACTGAGGCAAATGCAGTTTTGATGTCAAACCTGTCACCTCCCTCTGTATGTACGCACATTTCAGACATAATGGCAGGTTTAATTTATGAATTCACCAGTTTGTTGCGGGCAATGTTATTTTTGCTGTTGCCGACTCCTTTGAAGGATGGCAGTGGAACACGTCTTTTTTTTAGAGAGGCTTACTGTAGTGCATGATGTTTTCCAGGAATCAGTGTTTATAACCTTTTAAATATACACTAGAACACAGCAGATAAGGACAAAAAAAAAAAAAAACATGATGAATATATTTTAATTATTGTAGCACAATGAGTATAGAGTATACATCATAACTACAAGTTATTACTGACTGGTATTATCAGCAGTGATCCATACTGCATTCTTTGGTGGAGGTTGACAGCTAGGCCTGATAAAATAACTGTTTTATATGGATGATATACAGCTCTGGAAAAAATTAAGCGACCACTATAAATTTTCTTTTTCAAAGAGATTCTTTGATTTTACCAAATTGAAAACCTCTGAAACATAATTAAGAGGAAAATGGACGATCACATGTCATCAAACCAAGCTGAACTACTTGATTTTTTGCACCAGAAATGACATAAAGCTATGTAAAAGCAGTGTGTAAGACTGGTGGAGGAGAACATGCCAAGATGCGAAAAAACTGTATGAATATGAACTTGTTTTGTATCTTTTTGTGTTATTTTAGCCATTTTAGCCATTACAATGTTTTTACTTGAGAAACTGAAGTGGCCTCTTAATTTTTTTACAGGGCTGTCTTTTCCCAGGAATTAAATGCAAAAGGCATTTACAAAATTTCTTAAGTAATAATGGGTGTGTTTTTGGCATAATGTGAAATAAACCAATCAGCGTGTCACTTGCCATTCCCTTTAAAAGCCAGATGTGCTTTGATGCTCTGATATCAGAAATATACCTGTACACACCTCACTTGCAGATGATCATGGACATCGGCGTACATATACAGCTCTGGAAAAAAATAAGAGATCATTTAATTATGTTTTTGGCATGTTCAAGCGGTTAATTTAATTTTACCAAATTGAAAACCTCTGGAATTTAATCAAGAGGAAGCTGGATGACAAGCCATCAAACCAAGCTGAACCGCTTGAATTTTTGCACCAGGAGTGGCATAAAGTTATCCAAAAGCAGTGTGTAAGACTGGTGGAGGAGAACATGCCAAGATGCATGAAAACTGTGATTAACAACCAGGGTTATTCCAACAAATATTAATTTCTGAACTCTTAAATCTTTATGACTATGAACTTTTTTAGGTTTTCTTTGCATTATTTGACATTGTTTTTATCTGGAATTTGGGAGAAATGTTGTCCATAGTTTATAGAATAAAACAACAATGTTCAATTTATTCAAAAAATATACCTAGAAAAAACAAAATCAGAGAAACTTAACAGTTTGCTCCACTAGGCACGTTAGTTTTACACAGTCAGATATTTTAAAGAACACTGCGTAGCAAAAACGATTGGGGTCATGTTTATTTATTGCATGATAAGTTGGAAACATTATCATGACAGGACTAGTGACAGCAGATTTGATCATTTATAAGTGTGCGTGATGGGGAGGGGCATGAGGAGCATTTTTTTTTCAGCTAATTCTGTGATAACCAGTCACTGCTTTTACATTCATTATATTCCTGGTCATTTCATGTGACTACTAAATGGCTTGTAACCTAATTCCATTTGAACCACATGCCAAACCAAATATGTCACTGGACAGCCTGATTGAAATTCAATCACTTTATGGTGCGTAAAATGCAAATCAGCTCTTATTCACCAACCGGTTGCTTCTCCAGCTTCTAATTTTTCCTGTTCTATTCAAAACATGGTTGCGTCATGAAAATCACATCTTTGCATGCCGTTGATCATTTCCGTACACCGGCAGCCAGTGTTTACAAGCAGATGGCTGTTTACAATAATTAGCCTCCTGTACTAGCCCTCGCTCTCATGAATCACACATATTAAAACACAGGGTACTGTAGAAGGACTGCAAATAATGATGAGGTGAAGGAAAGGTTAACCAAAGAGTTGCTGTATTTAGCCTAACTAGCTCTCCACTCAGGCATGGCTGGCTATTGTATTAAACTTGGAGAAAAAAACTAACATCAGAATGTGTTTTTCTTTCCTGTTTTCAGATCAGCAATGAGATGTACCATCACAGTATTCTGATGGGGGTTTGCTTGTTAAATGTACGCAGCTTGGAGAAAACTATGCTAAAAAAAATCTGTTTTTTTTAACGCCTGAAAAAAAGGTTCATGCTTGTTTTATGATATGTACACTGATTCGGTTAGTTTCGGTTTCACACTGCAGTTTAGCGAGCGCACTAAAGAACTTTGCTACATTTCAACACCTTCTAGTGCCCCCTTGTCATGCAACAGAATGACCGCAACTGATTACACTTAGATTCCTTTTATTTCTGTTTATAAATAAGGGTTAATCTACAGTTACAGTAGATACAGGACATGCAAGAGTAACCTATTGTACTCATATTGCTGCATAATTTCAGCAGTCGATTTCAGCACAGTTCAAAACAGTTCTTTTTCATCTTCTGCTGTTGAATGCGTGATGATAGACCACTTTTCCACTTTTTGGATGGACTAAATTTTGTTTGTTTTGTCTGGACTATGGTCTGTGGTGCCTTCCACACCTGCTGTTTTGCTTTGGATCTCCTGAGGTGGTTTGAACAGTCAGATTTAAATATGAAGAAAACTTCATATTAAATGCTTTTATGTGGAAAAGTACTTAAATACATAAATACTTTCCACATACTCAAATGTGGAAAAGCCATATCCAAATGTAATCAAGACATTAATATGCAAGAAATAGCCAGGTCTGTTGGGCATTAACTGACTTTAAGCAATATTATAGAGAGATTTTAATATTATAGAGAGATTTTAAGTGGCTGTCCATATTATTTTGTTTCTGAACTGAAAGCAGAAGCATTTCTGAATGGAGAAAGGCTAAAATATTGTGTTCAACAACAATACCAGTGTGCTGGAATGACCATCCCTGCTAAACCTAATATATTCATTCTAAAAACTGGGGTGTCGGGTCACTTTTCATGGGAGTTGTTCTGGCCACGTCCCTCGTCTTTACGGACTTACGTCACATGTACAGCCTCTAAAAGAAGATCCAGCTCAGTTTTTCTGAACGCGAGCGGCTGGTGGAGCAATGGAGACTTCAGAAGGGGAAACTCAGACCTCAGTAGCTCATTCACTCAGAGTAAAACAAAGAAACAATGAAGTGAAGTTTCTGACGGAGCGTGCTCTCTCTCTCTCTCTGACTCAACATAACCTGGAATGGGATTAATTCCTAAATCCCAAAACTTACGGACATCAGCTTCGAAAAGGTTTAGAATTTATTGTGATGGTACAGTGACTTGTAATGGCAAGAATTGTGTCTCTGTTATTGCTAATACAGGCCCAAAACTACAAAACTACAAAGTAACTTTGGTGAAGCAACTACATAATGCAAAATCCTATAATATTCCTATAATATGTTCCTTTCACTTGTGAACAAATGAAAATGTAAGGCTGTTTATATGGTAGTTTAAAACACGATTTGTATTTTCAGTAGTGGTGTAAAAGTGTATTAAACGCTACAGCTGTAGAGGGAACTCAAATACAAGAAAATACTTAATTTTGCTTCAATCACACACTATTGCTTGAATAATCACAATTCCATGTTCTCGAGTACATACTGCATCACGTTTGAAAGCCGTTTCGAAGAGAAGAGTGAGGAAAAACAGTACTTGTGACATCTCTGGGCATGTATCAGACTGATACAGGACTCATCTCCTCAGAATCACTGCAGCGGCATATCTCTCCCACTCAGCCTCTTCAAACTGATACACATGCTTACACACACAACAGAAGTGGCCTCCTGTCCACTCACTCAGCACTTCAAACTCACAGACAACAGAAACAGTTTATCCACAACCATCTACTAACACAGAGCCTACAAACTTACAACACAAACGCAGCTGAAAATACAGAACCAATTTAAAATACAGAACCAATTTTTAATTTGCTAGCATCTAGTCATGAGTTTACATTTTGGTGTTAATTCTGAAGTGACTAGAAAACCTTGACTTAATAATTCTATAATCCTTAACACATTGCAATAAATATTAGGGAAATCCTGTAGTAATCTACAATGTTCCTTAATTAACACATAAATGATGAAAGTTCATATCTTGTTTTTTAGAGGTTATGTTGTTGTCACGCCTGGCACTGTCAGCTCTCTCGATCCCCCACACTAAGCTCTATCTGTGATTCTGCACCGCAAGACTACAATACCCACAACACACCACACAGAGACTCTGCGATCATGTGATGCTTCCAGGAAGTCATTATCCTAATTACTGACACCTGTTTTACCGGGTACTTAAGCTTGCTCAGAACTCTCACTCCACGCTGAGTATTGTTTGGTTCGTCCTGTATTACAACACGTTTCTCTGATCTCTATTTTGTTACTCCGTGTATTACCTTTTTTCCGTGTACCCCGACTTCGATTTTTGCCTGCCCTGTTTTTCTGCTCTATTCGTGTTTTTCTGACCATTGGACCATTTATTCTACTAGATTCTAGATTTTTTCCTTATCTCTGATATTGCCCTGCCCATGTTAGACCCTGGACTGTGTACCCCATTACAGTATGTTTTTCTCTGTATGCATCAGTTTTTCGGTATATACCCTGTTTTGTACTGCCCCTTTTGCTATTAAACACTGTTGTTTACGTCTGCAATTGTCTGAGTTCTGGTTAAATATGACAGAATACTCAATATCAGAGATAAGGCAAAAATCAAAGTAGAATAAATGGTCCAATGGTCAGAAAAACACGAATAGAGCAGAAAAACAGGGCAGGCAAAAATCGAAGTCGGGGTACACGGAAAAAAGGTAATACACGGAGTAACAAAATAGAGATCAGAGAAACGTGTTGTAATACAGGACGAACCAAACAATACTCAGCGAGGAGTGAGAGTTCTGAGCAAGCTTAAGTACCCGGTAAAACAGGTGTCAGTAATTAGGAGAATGACTTCCTGGAAGCATCACATGATCGCAGAGTCTCTGTGTGGTGTGTTGTGGGTATTGTAGTCTTGCAGTGCAGAATCGCAGATAGAGCTGAGTGTGGGGGAAAGGAGAGCGCTGACAGTGCCAGGCGTGATAGATAGATAGATAGATAGATAGATAGATAGATAGATAGATAGATAGATAGATAGATAGATAGATAGATAGATAGATAGATAGATAGATAGATAGATAGATAGATAGATAGATAGATAGATAGATAGATAAGAAACATTGTCAGGTAGACCCAGGCAGGGAGACGAGGAAAGCGGACACAAGTGCAGGTAGGAGCGAAACGAATAATTTAATAAATAAATTACAAAGATAAACAAAGAGACAGGCAACAAATAAACACGTAAACATAAAACAGGGAGATATATACAAGGAACTGGGGAATAAACTAAATAACGGAAAATAGATAAACATATAACCAAAAACCAAAACAAACGAGAGAAACTAAAGAACATAAACTAAACCAACTAGAGATAATAATGAGAAAATAAACAGGGAATATATATATACAAGAAGATAAAAGTGAAACAAGGGACTAAGGCTAAGAAAACAAGGTAAACACTGAGCGAAGCTATAAAACACAGAAAGAGACAAAACGACATGGGAAGGTGCAAAGACCGACGGCGACAAAGTGGTAGACGAGGGCTATTTAAAGAAACAGGAAACACTCTAGAATTGGAAACACCTGGGGAAGGGGCGGAGCTGCAAATGAGACACACATGGAAAAGTACTGAGACAGGAGACACAGGGGAGCACAGGTCACGTGGGGAAGACACACAGAGACACGAGACGAGTCCAAGATGTGACAGACATATTAAACATAAATTAAAACACAGAAGAATAGAAATATATAAGGTTATAAAAAAACATATTACACAAGGTAAATATCTATCTGTAAACAGAGCAGTGCAATAGATGTTGCTAAGTGCAAGGTGCAATGACATTAATTATAATAGTGACTGATGTGCCATATAAATATAAATATAAATATGCATATGTTACAAAATAGTTCTGAGAAGTGAATATGTGAATACCCAATCATGAGTAACTGTACTTGAAAGTAAGTGAGGTTGGGGAAGTGATAGTGTAAAGAATGTATGTATGTGTGTGGGTGTGTCGGGGGGTCTTTTTACATGTTGTCTTGTGAATATGGCCTGGCCTCATACTATATAAATAGAGAAATATGATACATTTTGATACAGGTTATGTTTTGTAAAATATTTTAGATCCTGCATTTTACAGTAATTAGCTACAGAAATCAGCTGTCTTTTCGGGATAGCTGTTAAGCATATTGGGAAGATAACCAGGACTGTAAGGAGTAAGAGCTTCCCAGCATTCCTTGTAGTTATGTCGGGTATTCTCTGAAGCTCCTGTCTGCAAGGTATCTGAATGAAGAAGTATGAATAAAAAATGAATTTTCCCTCAGAGTATTTCAGTTTTAGTTGGTGAGTCATTTTTAAAATACACAAGTACACTGTTCTCACTCTCAGGGTATCTCTCTTACTCACTCACTAATACACACCCACACACTCTCACACTCTCACAATCATGAACACTTACTGTTATAGTATTATGGGATGGTAGTGATAACCTGATCTGTGTTGCGTCAGAGATATGTGTAAGTGGAAGCCTGATATTTTTTGGAAGCATCAGTGTGGGTGTAAATCATTCAGATTCTTCATTTTGCACTGAGTTTGCATCTTAATATACTCCAGTATAAAAAGGTAGAAGGATCTAGATTATTTTAAACCTGATATTTCTCTTTTTTCCTGTGGATGTCCACAAAGGGAGAAGAGTTCATGTTGTTTAAGTAAATGAAAGGCTTGCTTTGTGAATATTATGAAAACATATAAGTACATGCAATTATAGTGTACCTACATTTCCATTGCTGAGGGTGTTTTCTGAGCTATTTATATAAAAGCTGTCGAGATGATGTGTTATTATTGGGACTGCAGAAATACATCATTTGAATGTTAAAATGTAAAAAAAAAATTAAATGCATATTAAACAACTGTTTAACACACATTTCTAGTGTAGCACATGCTCTATGCTACAGCATAAAGGCTACATAACACTCGATGTGCAGCAACAAGCATTAAAGTGTTGACTTTTGACCCCACTCAGCAAATATATTTAAATGTACAGATAATGACAGTGGCCTGTTTCCTAGAAAACTGTCACATCTAAAAGGTTTTTATGCATCATTAAAATAATAATAATTAATTAAACCATGTGTTTAGTCTTTTTTTTTTTTTAGACTTGAAAGTGTTTAAATTTACATTTTGCAGCTGTATGGCATGGTGTCATCATGTAACTGTATTTTGTATGCTGCTAAATAATAATAATAATAATAATAATAATAATAATAATAATAATAATAATAATAATAATAATAATGTCACAGATGAGTAGAACGGACGTATGTACATATATAAGATTTATTAAACAGACAAGATAAACAAGACCAAAACAGAAAGCAAACACGAGTAACGCAAAGAACTAAGAAACAAGACTAGGCTACTAGATTAACTAGTATCTGGAAACATTTAACATTTCCAAAATTTCCTCTCTGGGATCAATAAGGCATCCATCTATCTTTCTAAGACAATAATTAAGACTAGGCTATGCTAAGAAAAGTGAAATCAAGAAACCAATAGAACCAAAGAACGAAAAGACTCGACCAGGAAACCGTCAAACAAAAAGGCTTTATAAACACGAGGAGGGTGAGGAACACCTGGGGCTGGAAACAAGCGGGTGGGGTTACAAACAAGACACAAGGTGACAACACTAATGGCTAGGGTGGGTCTAAGGCAGAGACAGGACAATAACAAAGCAAAGCCATGTGCCCCAGGAGGACTGGAGCCTAACCAAGGGAACAGAGAACAGGAGCAGAAAGGACCAAGCAAGGGAACACTTAAGACAGACACAGGATAAAGGTGTGATAAATAATAATAAATAAATAATGTGTACTTTCCCTAAAGTTGAAATGAAGCGTACACCACTGCATGCAGTTTACCTCAGCCTCCCTTTAAGAGCTTGCTTTTGATGTTGGTTCAAAAGTCTAAAACGTCCATTTGGATTTGATGCCAGTTAAAAAGTACGCAGTTTAACTTCTTGAAATTTTCTGACATAAAATGTTTTGAAGGCACATCACTCCATGTTTCATCATGTATTTTATTTATTTATTTTCAGTTTTTTTTTTTTCAATTTAAAGAAGCAGCAACCGCTCTATTTCACAGTCTTACAGCAATGTGTGATAGACCACCATTTTTCTTACACATGATGAAGAGTGATGATGCTAGTGCAGTGCCCAGATCAAGGATTTGGTCAAGGATTTGTAGTACAGGGTCTTTAAAAACACATTGAGGGCATTGATTATAAAAATTATAAAAAATATAAAGACTTCTTTGTGTGAATTATCATGTCCCTGGAGAATTTCTATGGGCCTTTTGACTGAAGGTCTATAAACCTAAAATGTCAGTAAGTTTTAAATAAAATCTATTAAATATCATTAGCAACCATCAAATGTAGTTTCCATAAAATGTTAATGGCTACTGCTGCCAACATTATTGCAAATCTTAATAATATAAGAATCCCTGTAGAAATTAGAATTTTAACTTTATAATGTTGCATTAAGCACTGCTGTGTTATAAATCTCTTTCAGTCTCGCTGTGAAAGAAAAATCTAAAGCTTGTGAAATTACTGGTACATTACATGGTTTATTATATAGTAGAACAGTTGTTTTAGTAAATTATTCAGTCTGGTCCCATAAGGAATGTGTACATATGCAGCAAAAAACCTTCAGTATACATTTAGTACACAGTGTCTATTAAATGTGGTTTGACATTGATGCAACCCAGACTGGCAAAAATCAAATGATTTAAAGAGAGAATGTAACAAAGCAAATATTGTAATTTTATTACCTGAAACTACACTTTAATCTAAACCTAATCTATTACGAATAAATCTAATTTTAACCATAACTAAACCTAACCTAACCATACATGGGCGTGGTAGTGGGGGGAAAAGTGGACCTGACTACCCAGGGCCCAAGTAGGGAGAGGGGCCCATAAAAATCCTGATTTATTCATTTATTTTTAAGTGGTATTTTTATTATTGAATTGGGCCCTCTAATTAACTATTTATTAATTAATCTATCAAGAATTATTGATAACATCTACTGAGAGAATTAACTTTAGTTACAGTCCTCTCAACATATGGGACATTCTGGGAGCCCCCTCCTGGAGGCGCAAGATGGTTTGGTCCGCCCGACAGCGACCCGGCTACAGGTGTACCGTCAGTGAGCCCAGATTAAATGACCTGGGGGGGGGGTTAGAGTTAAGAGCTAAGTGTAATTAAAGTTAATGTAGTCCTCTTCACACAGCTGCTGCTGATGTCTGTATGCTCACGTGAAGCCGTTAGCTTAGCAAATTACCAACCAGGCTGCTGCTGCTGTAAGAATAAAGGTAATTCTGAGCCGCGTAAGGTTAGATATCGACATTAACCGGTCTTAGAAACTGCCCCTTACGTTGGTATGTTGGTTCAAGAGAGAGAGAGAGAGAGAGAGAGAGAGAGAGAGAGAGAGAGAGAGAGATTTATTATAAGTTATAAGTAAGTTATTATTTTGGTTCAGTGCGTGTGCTATAGCCTATTGTCTACTAACACAGCAGAGCTGAAAGAGAAACAGTGCTGAGACTTAATAAATGATCCACCTAGCAATATTTCTGCTGCATATATCAACATGTAAATAGCCTACCAATATCTCTGTAGGTGCGAGTACACACTAGTAATATATTAAGCAATAAAGCAATTGATTATTTTTGTCTGGTAAAAAGCCTTAGCATTGCAGTGCAGTGCTTAAAAAGCTATTATCAACGCTCAATAAATTCATGATGTTACCAAAGCCAATTAATAATCATGTTAAATAACTGTGATCTCAATATTAATCAAAAATAATTGTGATCATGATTTTTGCCATATATTTTTGCCAGAGATTGTAGCTTAAAACTTTATTAATGCTTTTTATTTTAGATAAATACCGCTTTTTTGCTCACGTTCTTCATGTACTTGATAGGGGCCCACTGACATTGCGAGTGTACAGGGCCCAGAATTTGCTGCTACGCCCCTGTAACCATACCATAGTAGAATGTGAAATTATTACCCTTTCTACATGACTTCCAACCATCTACATCATAGAAAAAAAACAGGACAAATGTAGTTTTAATAACACTATTTTCTCAATTCTTTTTCAAGCACGTGGCAGACAGGTTGAATTTATTTGGAAGACAGTTCCACCAGATGTAGTGTGAGTCAGAAAATATATGCAAAGTCTTTGTGCAAATGTTATAAATGTCTTTAGGTGCACTTTCAATGATATATGCAATGAATTTACGTGATCTTACTGATATTATTAGTCTTACACACCAAATGACTAGTATTGATCAATATTTCCCCCACATCCCTTACATGACTTCTTGTGGTGGTCTTCTTCTTCTTCAAGTGTTTTTTTCTATGACAATTACTAATTTCCAACCTGAAATCACTGCATGAACACCCCTCATGAATACGTATGTGTATGTGTAGGTATGTATGGAAATATATATTTGCAATGAGCCGTCTGAAAACAATGAGCCTTTCAGAGAAAGATGCAGTGTCTAGATTGAAAAACAAAGCATCTTTAGAAAAGATTTAGAAACATTTAGCAGCTTGTAAATGAGATGTGCTCTGGTTAAACATAAAAGGATAGCATTTTGCTACATTTGATATGTTGCTTGTTGTTGTTATGACACATTTAAAAAAAAATAAAAAACCTGTGCAGACATGTCATGCAAAAATTATTGGATAGTTCAATGGCCTTTTCTTGTTAAAGTGTGCTGTTCTTGGCCATTTTGAGTTCTGTAATCTCTCTGAAAAATCTATTCACTTCTATTTGTCTTACCCATAGACTGTGTATAGCTGGACAGAGCATCGTCTCTCAAAAGTGAACCCACCACAGGTCGGGCGCCCCCTGCTGTTCGGTTTCAGAAAGCTGTGTAACCCCACCCATCCCCATAGGTTTCACTGGCAAAACAGACAACTTTCAATCATGTTTTTACCAGTATACTGTAATTCTACCTCCATTATTTGAATGCAACAGCTAGTGTAACCTCTGCTTATATTGTCAATTTTTTTATACCCCCAAAGACTTCATTTTTAAAACGTTATTCAGCTCTATTCAAAAAGGTGTGGTTATTGTAAAAGGGCTGGTTATGGGTGGGACCAATAACAGACCGTCAATTTATTCGAGTAGGCTGTCTCTCCACAGTCTTTCTCCCTCCTCGGGTTTCAGAATTGCCAACATGGCGGAAGCTTTTGGCTTCATTTTCATTAAATGAATGGAAACAGCGACATGGCGTCCATTTTTTTTTACAGTCTCTGGTCTTACCCAATTAACTTTTTACTCATGCTTCAACTCCAGGGTTGTGGCAAATGTTTTTAAAAAAATGTCACCCTGCAGGGTTCATTTAGCTTTGCACAAGCTGCTAACAACTCTGAAAAAAACAAATACACTCATCGTCCAAAAATCTAATGCCATACCAAATAACCTTTGGTCTTCATTACAAACACATTGACAACCCAATGTTATTTTAATTAGGTCCTGAAATCAGTGGCCCTACCTTTTCTGAACATACACTATGGTGTGTTGTTTCAACAGGACATTGTTGGTCCACATAATGTTGCTATGAAGAAATAGATGCTTTGCCATGGCCAGCCACATCACCAGACCTATACATGATTCAAAATATGACGGATGATTTTCCACACCTACTGCAAAATCTGCAGGTACTGGGTAAATATTTAAGCTGAACGTGATGGGTTATCGCAGGACACCCTTAGAAATGTCTACAACTCCATGCCAAACTGTCTGGCATGTTGCATTACACATGCATTACACACTACTTCTGTAGGTGTAGTTTAATATGCTAAATACGCTAAATATTACCAAGAGTTAAATTTGTTATCATTGATTGTTCTTTGTAACCTTTACAATCTATCTGAATAGCACTGCAATCCAGCCCTTTCCTCTGGTGCAACTATTTTTGCAACACATTCTTTGAAAAGAGTGTACAATTTAGGCAAATAAACTGTGACCAAATGCATCTGTTTGGCATTGATTGATTGTACAGTTCATGCATCCAACATGTGTATAATAACCACAGTTCATCAATGATCGTTTCCACTAGTGGAAAAGTCATTTAAAAGTTATTGAGATTGGGCATCTGCCTATAATCAGTGTTGGGCACGTTACTTTGAAAAAGTAATTAGTTATAGTTACTCGTTACTTCTCCAAAAAAGTAACTGAGTTACTAACGGAGTTACTCCACTATAAAAGTAATTAGTTACCAGTAAAAGTAACTATGCGTTACTTTTTATTATTCGCCCGTCAAAAAAAAGGAAATCAATTATGCATTTACTACTATTATTAGAAAAATAACAAACGAAAATGAACCCAAAATGTTGACAAAAATATAATCTAACGAATTTCAAAAAAACAAAACGAACGTGCACGTTCTGCCCAAGCCCGAACCATGAACTGTCATTATGAGCCCGACCCGATCCACCCCATAAACTGTCTGTTTTCGGGCTGATTGAATGAGCGAAATATAATCAGAATTATGTTAATTAACACTGTAACATAGAAGCATAGAACTATTATTTAATTTAATAGATTTTTAAGAACAGCTACACACAATGCTGCAAGTCAAACGCGGAGGCGTTCACGTGCGCCCAGAGCTACGTGATTACATTTTTCATTTTTATTATAGTTTAATTTTATTATTTTTTTTTTCTGTTCAGTAAGTTTTTAGGGTGGGCTTGCTAGTTTTTATTAGTTTTCACACATCTCATCTGAGAGATCAATCTAAGAAACGTGAGAGAGAAAGAGAGAGAGAAAGAGAGAGAGAAAGAGAGAGAGAGAGAGAGAGAGAGAGATTTGCCTGTTCTGGTATGAGCTACTCACAGGTAAATGTTCTCACACACTGTATCTCCTGTTTCTCTTTCATCTGCCTCGCACACATATTGTAATCCCATACATAATTCTGCAGTTTCTCAATGTTTTCTGTCGTATTTTGCGGCTAGCGCGAGCGCTTTACACAAGAACTAACGGACCACGAGGTGCCGCGCGCTCGGCACAACACCGCCCGCTGTACAACTCCGCTGTACAACAGCGCTTATAAATAAATTAAACACGAAAATGAGGGTATTCTATCAGTAATTTCAGTTCGTTTTAGTTCGTTTTATAAACACAAAATACAGTTTGAGATAGTTATGTTTTTTTCCTTTTAATTACCGTTTTTATTAGATTCAGTTAACACAAATGTTTTTCACTTTCAGTTTTCGCTATTTCGTTTGCTTTAGTGAACAGTAATAATTGGTTACTTAGCAACATTGTGATTATCACACCAGAACTTTATATAAAATAAAAATAGGAGCCCGATTTTGGGTCGGTCCTCGGGTAAGGTCGGGTTCGGGCAGAGAATCTGAGCTCTAAAAGAGAAAGCAGCAGCACCACAAAAACCGGAGCAGCTAAAAAAAGATTAACGTCCTTAATTCGGAACTTTGGCTGTCCACGGCAATCACTGAATTAATTAAAGCACGCAAATCGTCACAATTGTGCCTCACTTCACCACGCCAAACCACAGGCACAGCGGCCAGAAGCTCAAGTTCACCGGAAAGAGGAGGGGTTAACCAGGGCAAAGCGAAGTAAAAAAAAAAAGTTCATAGAGCGGCTAAAGTAACGAGCAGTAACGGGGTGTCGGAAATTGTAACGGCGTTATAGTTACAGTCATAGTAATTAGTTAGATTACTCGTTACTGAAAAAAAGTAACGGCGTTAGTAACTATATGTACCTAGATTACTGCACTCTATTGGCTAGTATTTCACTAGCCAACATGATGCAACATGGAAACTCCCTCATACATTAGCTATATGTAGTCTAAGCTATACATCTTCTTTTAAGGCAGCAGCTCCACAATGTGAGGTTTCTCTGAGCTGTAGCTTAATGGCAACATCTTCTCTTGGCCCAGACCATCAGTGGTGCTTGCGGAACTCAATCTGTCCCCTGCTTCCACCCCATTGTTTCCCATAATGTGTGTCCCCAGGGCTCCTGAGCCAGGGGTGGCAGCCAGCAGGCTGCTGGCATGGGGCTGCACCCAGTCAGGACTCAGAGGGCCAACAGATGGACTGCTCAGGAGGGGGAAGCACAGCACATCCACTTGGAGCTCTACCACACGCCCTGGCCGGCAGAGACCAGTTGTGTGGAACATCCTGCACTTTCATCAGAACTTTTTTGTTCAAGTGTATAACTGAGCCACATTCATCAGTAGCCTCTGTGAAAAGCTGCCCAATGACATTCGCATTGCGGAAGCTGGCAGATGCAGTACTATGTTTTGTTTTGGGCTTTTGCAACCATGAGTGTTGGATTTGCCAGATATCTGTGCCTTTGTTTTGTCTCCATAAAGAGTTATATATAAAACTCTGTCATTTTCCTGGTTCCCTTCGTTAAAATAATTAAAATTCACACTGGCCACCACAATTCAGTGATTCAGGATCAGCAATTATGTTTTAATCACGTTAAATTATGGGTCTAACTACTGATGTTGGACAAGAATGTCTAATCACAAGTTCTTTCTGTTTGAGATGATTTAAAACAACAGTGTTCTCTCTTCTTCTTTTCCTGTTAATTCTCGATTTCTCTCAAAGGTCTTTGGCCATAGCCTGCAGATAAAATTATTCCACTTTTTTTGCGAGGATAACTGTGTTTTAAATCATGGCTGACAATATGGTCCTCCTTGGATTGGATGTTAGATTTCATTACATTTGCTGAGATACCATCTCAGGCTAGGTGGAGACTTTTACTGTGCTTTTAACCACCCAACCGGTTCTATTTCCCAGCTGGTAATTAGTTTTCAGTCAAGTCAGAGGCTTCTCGGACTGTAGGTCTGACATCTGGCTGTCTGAGCTGAAGTTAAAAGGAGAATGCATCGCTGAATCTCACTCTAGTTTAATATCAATTTTATAGCATCACTTTATTCTTTATCTCTCTTTAAACAAATGTATTATTTTGAACTTTTTTTGAGAATTCAGTCTCAGCCAGTTTGTTACTGTAACTGGTGTAATTTTCAAACATGAGATGACTGTGGATTATTGCAATAAATAATGTGCTATTCATACCCATTTTTCCTCATATATCTCATGCAAGAAATGGAAGCCCCTCCAGTCTCCTGTTATCAAAGGTGACCGTGTTGCCATGTTCACCACTGGCCAAGGTGAACTGACAGAACCTGACTCAGAATGCAAATGGAGAAAGAGAGAGAGAGAGAGAGAGAGAGAGGGAGCGAGAAAGGGAGAGGGAGGGAAAGTCAGAGAGAGGGAGGTACTGCTAAGGGGGAATCTAGAAAGCTATTAGGGATATGGATAGAGAGGTTGGTGATATGCCACTGAGGTAGATAAGTGCATGGCAAGGGTAAATAGAGAGAAATGGAGAAGAGGATACCGACAGAGGGAGTGAGCCAGTCAAACCTCCTCTTCTTCTTCTTCTTCTTCTTCTACCTATCTTACCTTGTAATTGCTTCCTATGTAAAGCAAGAGGTCTAGAGGGCAAGTATCTGTGGGACTTTGGGATGTCGAGATTTAATTATCCATGTTTCTCTCACTTTGTGATTTGCAGATCCGATCCTCATTTGTGCGCTGTAATAGGAGGGTTATCCTCTTAAAGCAGCCGTGTGTGAGCGCGGGGACTGCCTGGCTTGCTCCTAGCTGCTCATGCTTCACAGTGTATTATCATTAGTGGGAAACCACAGATTAATATTTCATCATGAGTGTGGAACTGGTAAGAAGCTGCCAGCTGTATTGGTGATATCTTATTCCACCTCCTCCTCCTCCCCTGCATCTCCCCGGACATGGCGCTGTCATCCCCGCGTCTACATGACCTGAAACCATGATGGATGGACCAGTGCAATGAAATGGCAGAGCCGTGGCAATTATCATGTAGATGCTGTACATCCTCCAGAGAGAAGCGTTTTTTCCATTGAAGTAAGCCCTCTATATCCATCCTAGATGTTCCAGATACCTCTTTGAATATGTGAACATACTGGCGTTTCTAACCTTGTGATGTGTTGGATTTAAGCGCAGTAAAATATAAATAAATAAAGGAGGAGTGTATCCTCTCCCTTTAAAGTGTCTGATTCCTGACATCCCGCATAAACTCTCCGAATGTTCAAAGCCCGTGTGTTTTAACCTGGCCCTGTTTGAAATATCAAAGAGGTCCATAAACCAACTTTTCTAAATGTCACCGCGGGGGGAACAGTTTTGATACTCGTTTTATGAATTACAAAGATGACAGGTGTGAAGGCAATTTAACATGGCTATGGGCGTATAAGCTGTGCTCATATGTCTGTTTTTCACCTTTGAAATTGTCACATTGTCAATATTAAATATGCATCAGTACTTTGCTCATCTAGGGAGATACACTCACTTTCAGATACCTCTTAGGCCTTTCTTGCATTCGTGATCTTTCAAACTGACAGATACATTACATTTCTCTCTCATGTGGAATCTCTATATCTGCTTGTCTCATACTGCAGTCTTAGAAAGATACAGAGGTAAAGGATGTTGAGGCAGGAGATAGCGCTGTACCTTTGCTTAAACTAAAGCTAAAACTCAGATACAGAAACCTGTTGATGGTCAGTCTTTGGAGGAAATATGAATGAAATGGTGTGGATTGACAATAACTTTTTTATAACTAATATTGCATATTCCTACATGTTTTTGTACAACACTTATACAGACATGGCAAAAGTCACTGGACTTTTGGAAGGAAGGTAGAGAAAAGTTTCATTGAACTGAGGGATATGTATATCAAGTCGCCATTCACAATCTTTACCATCCACTGAGCTGTCCACTGTGGGTTGTAATTCCTTTTATGATGAATTCCTCGCATATGACACTGAGGATTAAGGAATGTTACCTGTCCACATAACTTTGGAAATGGACCATCGCATCCATCTGTCACCCACTGTCAGGTCTCGCTCAATAATTAACTCTTATAATTCATGCTGCCTTACCATGAGCACATTGGCCAGTGTTCAACCTCACTCACAAGATTATGACACATCACATGTTTACAATAAAGGTGCACAGCTCTGGAAAAAAATAAGAGACCACTTCAGGTTCTGCAAAGAAATAATGCAAAGAAAATAAGTTCATATTCATACAGGTTTAATAGTTCAGAACTCAATATTTGGTGAAATAATTCTGGTTTTTATTCAGAGTTTTCATGCATCTTGGCATGTTCTCCTACACCAGTCTTACACACTGCTTTTGGAAAACTTTATGCGACTTCTTGTGCAAAAATTCAAGTAGTTCAACTTGGTTTGGTTTGATGGCTTGTGATCATCCATCCTTCTCTTGATTATATTCCAGAGCTTTTCAAATGGGGAAAATTAAAGAAACTGATCATTTTTAAGTGATTAATTAATATGTAAACGTTAAATCACTCAATAATATTGTCAATTTAAAACTATATATGGTAAATTCTAATTTTTCTTTTACTTTCTAGACCTAAAAAAAACAGCTACTCCTACCTACCATACTTCTCTATAAATGCAGCTGTGGTTACTATTGTCATATAACCCTAAAACCCTTTGTTGTTACTGCTTAAAAGCCGCTGACCGTACATTCCAGTGATCCTCATCAGCCAGGTTGAAAGTCACTGTTTTCCGGCAACTCTGTAAAATCCCGTGTGGAGCGCTACTGGTTAAAAGTCACAGCAAATTAAAAAAAAAAAAAAAAGTTGGAAAGCTTTATTTGGACTGATGACTTCTGAAGCTAGAGGTTTTCTGAATGCCTGGTGGGAGACAGCTGTTGTGCCCTTGAGCAGAGTCATTTGGTTCTGTTGAGATCCCATTGGCATAAACTTTAGCAGTGAGCGCTCCATTATGCCAGGCAGAATGGGAACAGTCGAAAAGCAAATCACTTTTTCATTAGGAACTAAAGTCATATTGCGCAAGTGAGAGATGCAGTGCGTGAACGGGCCTCATTTGTGACTACCCTTCCAGTTGCAACACTTCTGAACTGGGCCTTTAAACAGAATGGGTAAAAATGCTTTTTCCTACAGTCACTTTTGTCCCATTCCAATCTCAGTTGTGGCATGCTCATTAAAACCCAATCATTAGGTCATGAGTTTGGCACACAGGCAGGCCTGGGTGGTATGACAAGCCAGCTCATTGGTCTTGGAGAGAGTGTATGCACATGTGTGTGTGTGTGGTGCAAGGTGTATGGGGGAAGGAAACAGCAGGAAAGGGCATGCTATATCTACGGCTCCTCAGACGTGAGGTCCAGGAGTATTGGATTAATTACAGTTTTTGAGGACTTTCCCAAAAGCTACCGGCTGGCAAGTGGAAAGAAATATTTTTGTCTGACGTGACATTTAAGCCTGACCAAACCAAGCTTATCTTTCTGTGCTCTATTCTTTTCTTCACCACTGCTCTTTTTTTCCCAATACTTTCTCTATCTCTCTCCCTATTTCTCTTTCCTACCTCACCTGACTTATGCACCTTCCAACTACTCTCACTGTATCTCACTATTCATCGCTAGTCACCATTTTTCTTAACTACCTTTCCACTCTATGGCCCTTATTCATGTTATTTCTCCCCTGACTCTTATTAAAGGCTTTGTGTCTCTTCCTCTTCATTGTGGGCAGGCCTGTTTTCTGTCTTTTGTAGTTGAATCCAACACTTTAATGGAGCTTAATTAAGCTGATTAAGTTCCCGCGCTCTTTCTATGGCGGCTCTCTGCAGACGGATCAGGGAGCAGAGGGCAGAAGATAAAATGGCACGTGATTGTTATGCTCATAATGTCAGATGTTCAGGGACTTCACAACCGGCTAATCATCCCATCAATGGCGCTAATGAGCAGTCGACAAGCGCGCCCGGCAAAAAAAAAAAAAAGAAGAAGAAGAAAAAAAAAGAAGAGAAAATCCAACACAAGCAATGCAGAAGTGCTGGAAGTGTGCATATCAAGCAATCAGCACAAGGTGAGGGTAAGGGGGAGAGTGCAGTGTAGAGAGCAGGGAGGAGGGGGGGGGGGGGCAGAACTGGTGATGACAGCCTTGTGAACAGAATTTTATATTTAGATGGAAAGAGAAAGGCTAGAAGGGAACGCAGAGTTATAGAGCGGTAAATGTAGGTCTACGTATGTCATGCTCCTCCTGCTCTGGTCTACATGGTAAATTTATTCATTAAACCCTCATCAAATTAGTTCTTTTTTTTATTCTTGCAACTCTACATTAATTTTGAATAACCCCTAAAACTGACCTTTTGTCAAGCCTAGCCCTTTGTGAACTTCTCATATTCACCCCATTCTGTCATGCTTTACACTCCAGAGACATTTACCATTGAAAGAGCAATGAAAGGAGCCCATCTGTTCCCACAATGTTGTCATCATTTAATTATTAAATTCAATTCTGAACAAACATAGTTACATGACACGCTGCTGGATAAGCGAGACTTTGACAGTGCTGTAAATAGGCAGATCATTTAGATGTGGCCACAGAACTAGCCAGTTTCATTAAGACAGACAATACTATAATGTACAGAAAATACTATAAAGAAGATGCTTTAAAGATTTGTCAACTAGCACAGTCAACTCATTACTGGCAAATGTAGTAGCACTTCCATCTATGTATGTTCATCAGTGTACCTGTTCTCTAAATGGAACATCTGTTATTCCACTAAATGAATAAAAATAAATGAAAAGCTTAATGTCTTACAACCACAGACAATCTCCTCACTGCTAGCATTGTCTTGAACTTCTATGTCCTTTATTGCTTTATGTACCTCATTATCTGTATCTATAAATTGCTTTGGATAAAAGTGTCTGCTACACAAATCAATCAAGACTGTTCTCATACAGAGTTCCCCAATGGTGGAACAAACTTCCTAAATATCCTAAATAACAAAATATCTTTAAGAAACTGCTGAAGACAGAGCTCTTCAAAGAGCACTTACTCTCTTAACACCTCTAACAAACTAAATACTCTAACCTCATTTCCATCCTCCCCTCCTTCACTTCTCTATCCCACTATTTCCCTTTGAGCTCCTTTAGGCACTATCTAAAGATGTTTTTACATTTAACTTCTATTACTTTTGTACTTCACTATTGTAAGTCGCTTTGGACAAAAGCGTCTGCCAAATGTAATGTAATGTAAATCCAATGTAATGTAATGTAATGTAACAATGAACTGAGCAGTGGTGCATACTACAGGTAGCCAGTGATCAATCTCAGTCACAAGATCACACTTATACACAACTTATACAGGTGTGGACATTCCCAAATCGTCCCCTGATGTCTTTCTTTTAAGGCAGGTATCATCACCAACAAAGCAGCAGTGATCAAAACGTCAGAAAAAAAAACTGACATAAGTCAGATGAAAATACCTGGAAATAAAAGCTGAAATGTTGATCTTTTGTCTCATGTTCGTCTTTTTATGTCAAACTTAAATGGTTTCAGTCTACAGCAAAATAAAATGGATTGACTTCACTGTTCCAGTACTTTTGGAGGGTTACTGTACATTGATAACATGTTCACTTAATACCAGAGAATCGGCATCCACCCCACACTACAGCAAGTAAACAGTCACAAATATTATACAGATATCAGAGGAATAAAAAAATAAAAAATAAAAAATTTGATTGCAAAAACCACACACTACAGGATAATCTGGGAGGATCATTATTTACAATCAACCTAAATTCAGGAGAGTTTTTGCAATTGTCCGAACACGCAAATAAGCCTCCTAATCAGCCTGATTATCCTGTAGTTTGGGCCAGACATTAAGGCCAATGAACCAGAGTCATACCTTTATTGAGGCAGCATTAGGTCTAGATGACTTGAGGCAGTAGCTGAACAAACTAGCACAGCTCAGCACTCAGGTTCCCCCTGTCAGGAGAAACAGTTGAACACGATACAACAGTGATGGCAGCTTGCACCTGTGTAAATGTTACCATGGTGACAGCATCCGCCAAAAAGTGAAGATGAGCTTTGCCATCTCTTATTTACTCAGGGTGGAAAAATGAAGATTACACACATTATAATAAAACTCTTTTTTTGTGGCATCTGAGAACCTTTTGTTGCAGTCAGAACTCTGGAGAGGCCTGGCTTCCTAAGCCCCCCCAGGCCCCCCACAGCTCCATCCTTTTTAAAGACTACTGTGGCAATCCAGCCTGCTGCTGTTTACATATTCATCACTTCTAAAGCTTGTCAGCATAGCAGATTCATTTGTAGAATCTCTTTCTTTTATTGCAGGGATCATCATTAAGAAAGTAGCAGCGATCAAAACGTCAGAAAAAAATCCTGACATACGCCAGACAAATCGGGAAATTCATAATATAATGGCAACATATGAATAAAAAACAAGCATTATGGAAAAAGCAGAAAAAACTCTGCAGGAACTACCATGCCTGGAAACACATAGAATATTGGCAAGACCTCAAAAACTAAGCAGACAAATGGGTGAGTGTATATATAGCAAGCCTAATAAGCCCAGAAGCGAGCAACAGGTGTGGGTGGTAATTAGTATAGAGTGCACCGATGGACCTGGAGCAGGACAAGGCCAATCATAACTGGCAAAGTCTATATGTGATGGATCAATATCTACATTTTCAGGTGTGGATTCTGGGTATCAATACCAAGGCAACAAATGAATAGATGTTTATAATGATTTTCCATTGGACATTAAATATTTGATAGCAAGTAGCCTATGATATACTTTGCCTCCGCAAAACACAAGTGCTGCAAGAAGTGCACAGTTCTATTGTTAACAGTGCAGCACCAAAGACTTCCATAAGCTAACAATTTTTGCTATAATTTTAGCTGTAACTACATTACATTACATTACATTATGTCTGGCAGATGCTTTTATACAAAGCAACTTACAATAATAATGTACATTTAGTAATAAAGACATAGAAGTTCAAGGTTAAAAAAAAAACTTTTAAGCAGGGCCTAAACAATGGGAAAATAATGGGATATAGGAGGAAAGGAGGGGAAGAAGGAAATGAGGTTAGAAGTAGTTAGTTTGTTAATTAGAGGTGTTAGGAGAGTAAGAGCTCTTTGAAGAGCTCAGTCTTCAGGAGTTTCTTAAAGACAGCGAGGGATGCTCCTGCTCTGGTAGTGAATGGAAGCAGGAACTAAACAATGAAAAGATGTTCTCTTGACATAGTTAGCTGCCCCTGATTTTATTAGAGAAAAAATGAACCTCAGTCCCTAATAGCAACCAAAATAATATTAGCTTTATAGTAGTTTCATTTTTTTTCTATTACACTTCTATTGCCTTCTGTTCGGGCCACACATGTCTAAACTTGTTCTGTGTTCACTTCCTTTATTTGTTGTATCTGTGGTGTCTGTCATCTTTGTGTTGAATATGAGGACCATAATGAGGAATCGCAGCCTTCTTTAAAATCTGCTTGGTTGAGTACCCCAGCAACACAGCATTCAAATATTTCTAGTAGTCGCAGCTACACAATAGCAAAAATAATGCGGAATCATTTTCTGTGGCATATCAAAGGCCCTTTGAATAGTCACTAAACCACCTATTTTTCTGGGAAACAGTGAAAAAAAAACACTTTTACATACTGAATGCATGCTTCAATCCATAGAGATAAGGAAAGCAGGAGAATTCAGCATCAGTGGCATTACTCTTTGCAGTTTCAGCCTCTCCGGGGGATGGCAGCCCACTGTGCTAGCCATCTTCTTTAGCATTATTATTTTTCACTTTTTCAATTTCTCCACAACATGGTAGGCTTCTCTCTGTAAGCACCGTTTAACTGAATCTTTGCTTAAAAGAAAAGCATATTTTTGGGAACTGAATGAAGTAAGTTCTACCACTAACTGACACTAGCTAGCACCATAGATTAGCCTGTAGATTGATAGCTTTGCTAGTCACGATTTCCCGGGCACTGCAGGAAATGCTAATGATTGCCATGATATATTTATGTAATGCGGGCTGTATCTAGGCGAAATGTCTTTGTCACCCCTGGCAGATCTGCAACATCACAACCAATAGGCAACAATACCCAAAAGCATCTCCTGCAGACATCCCACCCTGCAAAAACTCATTTCAGAAAGACATCTTGTCACTCACCCCCCCACCCTCAAATCCCACCACCAAGCCTCAACATGTCTTACAGACATTTGCCCACCATACCAGCAAATACAGGGTAAAACAAGCAGGGGCAGTACATTTTATATATCTTGTGTACACTGTAAATAAAACATTTTTTTTTTTTACAGAAAATAACCAAAGAAAAAAAAATCTGTGTTTATGTAAAAAAGAATATACCTGAAAATCAAAGTAAAAACATCTGTTTTATGAAATCTTCTGTAAAAGCACAGTCGAAATCCATAAATTTAAATGACAAGAATCCTCTGTTTTGTAATTTTTTTTAAGGGGTTTTAATGTTAATTTATGGGGTTTCAGTGTAAAAACACATTCACTGATGTATAAACACAGTCTTCGGTGTAAAAAATACAGACCATTAAAGTAGTTTTATATTTTTAACATTTTGCTGTAAATGAGAAGTAACACATTTTAAAACCAAATGATACTCAGATATAATCTTCAATTAAGTTTCAGGGCTGCTTTACCCTAAATTAATTTTTATTTTAAATCTGTTATGATTACAAGCATTTATTCACAGTTTTGGCTGGAGTGTATTGTGGTGGCGCGCCTCTTTTATAAAGTTACATGTCCACTGGCACTTTTCTTCAACTTATGTCGCTCTGCAGGATCTCTCGCCGCGTGTGGGCGTGTCCGTGACGTTTTTTAATTCAAATAAACCAACAGAAGTAGTCAATTATAAGTTTAATATTTTTACATTTTAATCAACCTCACTGTAATCTAGAGTTCTATAAATCCATATTCCGCCATTTTTAGCCTCTCTTCAGTGGTTAAAAGGCGGCAGTTCTGTGTGTGTGACGCTTGCCTCTGTGTGGCATCACAGCCTGCTGTTCCCCGATTGGCTGAATGCAGCGTGGCCGCCAGATTCATTTGAATGAAGTTGAGTTGCTGCAAGAAAATTACTGTTTTTTTTTTCACCTTTTTTTTGTTAGTTTTTTTACAGTGTATGAACAATCTACCATGGACCTGCAGAAATAAACTGAACACTGCACTGTTGTCATACAAACTAAACCACAGAGAACACTGCTAGGTCTACTAAACACACAGACAGACCAATTAGGATGTAAATTCTGCCCACAGCAAAGACTTGAACACAGACAATTCAGGACGTAAATCTCAGTCTCTGCGCTGATGCACTGTAGATCACAGTCACTACATCCGTCAGGCCGCTGGAAAACTCCTAAAAACATGTGCCAGTGTCTTCATTTTCAGGATATTGTACATGATTTGCGGACTTCACTTAGTCTCTATCTATATACGTGAAAATCCCACAAGTCACAGGAGAAGTGAGATATCTGCTTCTGTCTTGCACAAAAACATGTTAAACAGGGTATTTATACATAGATCTGAGCATACATAGTAGACAGCTTCAGTACTGCAAGACTGTCTTGTTCCGAAGACAAATAACACTCTAGCCACTCAAGTCTCTGCATAATCACTCCTATAACCTCCAATTAATAGCACTTTATACAGAACCTGTTAGCCAGTGCTGCTTCTCTCTGACACATGGTGAAAACCCTCAGGGAACGTGGCGTGAGCAAGGAAACAATAACAAACACGGCAAATGGGGTTAAAGAGGGTTTGTAGAGAAAAGATGAGGAAATATTGACCGAGGCTGCCGCTCACTGCCGCTGCGGTCGGCTTCGGAGTCCCTGAGTAAATATTAACGCCATCATTCTGCTCTTTGCTGGTCACTCACAATGTCTCGACCCAGGACACAGAACGGGCTACAGTACTGTAATGACTATACTCTGTTTGAAAACGACTACAGTGTACATTGATAATTTAGTACTGAATGTGACTATTTGAAAAACAGGATGGCAGCACCTGTTTCATTCAATGGCAGATTATTGTGAGTCTTCATTACAGGAACAGCCTGTTGTTAAATGTGTTAAAAATGTCCTGCAAACAGTGGCCATAAAGGTCCTGAGCACACACTCTAGTGCATTTGTTATTACAACAGGACAATGCTTGTTCACATACCGCTGCCATCTCAAGAGCTTACCTCTACTGGACACAATATTAACACTTCACCCCACCACAAAATCCGCAAAGGAATATCTGAGCTGCAAGTGGTGGATTATTGAAGGACACAATTAGGAACCTCTACAACTCCAAACTGAGACATCTGTTATGTTCAACATGCGTTACTCACTACTTCTGAAATTTTAAGGATTTATGGTTGCTGATAACCATTTTTCTTTATAGTAGCATTACAGCCCAACACATTTTTCCTGGTGCAATTTTTTTTTATTTTTTTTTATAAGGAGTGTATTTTTTATATTCTTTGATTTGTTGTGGCTTATTTGCAGGTGGAAATTGTAGCAAGCAGCACACTTATTTAAGGCATGACTCCATGTGCCATTTTAACATTAAAAAATAACTGTTAAAGTACTAGCATTAAGACTGTGGATCAATGACAATGAACAATGCTTCTGTTGTCAAAATGGAAGACTAGAGGTGTAGAAAACCAAGAAAAAACAACAAACTGATGAGACTACTGAGGGACACGGCACTGTGCTATAGAATGTTGCATAATATAGTAACATGCATAGATCTCTTAGTTTAGGTATGCTATTAAAAATATACCTGCAAGATTAAGGTAATATAGAAACCATATATAAAAAAACCTTTTCATTACAATGCATACATTGTTCATTAAACTGCCTAAAAATGCAGGTGCATTCCATGAAGAACCCTCATTCTAAAGAATAGGGGTAGGTGGGGCAGAGACTCCTCTAAACTCATTCTAATGCATTGCAGTGTATGATGATGCCTTTGGCTACATGTAGAGGCTAAAGTGCACTCTCTCCCAAGCGGATAGTGAACATAAACACCTTGGGCGATGCTGATAAGAGGATGCTCTCTTTCAGCGAGGCAGAGCCATTCAGCGCCTTCCCGCTGCGAGTCCTTCTCCAGCTCCATATTAACCCCATCAGCAGTTAAAGCTGGCGCTGGAGGCACACTCCATGCTGATGATTATAACAAACCTCGCCTTAACCAACGGCATGTCCTGACCACTGACTGATAATTGCACAATTAGATTAGTGCAGCTACTGTTCAAGCAGCCCGTAGAAGACATGCCAGCGTAGCACGGGAAGCTTTTTCACTCCCAGGGCTGACAGAGACAGAAAAAAATGCATTTGCAGTGCAGACTTAACTTGTGGTTCAGTGTGAGAAAAGAATAACTTCTCCGGGTGCGCGGCGATGCTGCCGCTGGGATAGTATGAGTTCTTTGCCTCGGTTTGACATTCTGCTCTGTTTCCCTGTGCTCGCTGACCCGGCTGACTCCTCTGCATGCTGCTCCCAGGCCAGCGCTGACTCACTAGTGCCTTCACCTTCAGCTCCAGACGAGGCTGTGAACCCGAGGCAGGACTACAGAAAAAAAACATCAATATTTCATCATCCAGGTGTGTTCTTCAAGGGCGCACTCATCTCCTCCGAATCCAAAAAACAACTTCAGTGATTTGTGTTTACCAGAGCAAAAACTTTGTATCCAGCACTAGGTAATCAGTTTAAGCACCCTTATTTCATCACTGAGTGCGTTTACATGCACTTCATAATCCGATTATAAATTAATTTCTGCAAGTAACTGATTTTTCAAGCATTCATTTAAACAGCACCCACCGATTTATACTTTGTTCGGAGTAAATCTAGAAATAAGATTAAAACATAAGCTCAGTAATATTTCTGTGCATGTAAACTCTTAACTAAGGTATTACAATATCTAACTATATACAGCTCTGGAAAAAATAAGAGACCACTTAAAAATGATCTCTGAAATATAATCAAGAGTAAGGTGGATGATCCCAAGCCATCAAAACAAGCTGAACTGCTTGAATATTTGCACCATAAGTGGCATAACGTAATCCAAAAGTAGTGTTTAAGACTGGTGGAGGAGAACATGCCAACAGTCAATAAAACTGTGATTAAAAATCAGGGTTATTCCACCAAATATTAATTTCTAAACTCTTAAAAAGTTTAGAAATATAAACTTGTTTTCTTTGCATTATTTGAGCTGTATAACTGCTATATTAATTGAAAGAGCATTTCATAATAAATGGACCAATAGAAACAGGCCAAAATGACTTTGAACCTTGTTACAATAATGTACATTAAAAACACCACTAAGCCTTTTTACCCTAAAATAACACCTTCAAAATCATTATGATGCTCCACTGACTTATAACCCTGCATCAGTACAGGGTCTCTATTACTGGTACTATTGGATTTGGCATGCTTGAAACTGCACTATAAAACTCTGGAAGAGCTGCACAAGACCATTCAATAATAACCATGCAATGTTCTGTAAAGAAAAAGCAAGTTCTATTTGTGTAAAATCTGGTAAAAAATACACTACTGTATCCAGTCCACATGCTTCTTTCACGGTCATTTCCAGGTTTGTGTTTATGCTTTAAATATTTTTGCTTCATCTATAAAACAGATACTTTGGATATAGACTATGGCTGAACTATATATTGTTTCAGCATTGTCTTTACAATGAGTGTATATGTGTCATGCTCTCAGGCTTACTCTGTGTCCTGTTTCCCTGGTCTTGTGTTCACCCTCAGCCACAGAGTGACAGCTCATGTGAATGGTCTCTGTGTATATATACCCTTTTCAGTCTGTTTATTACTTTGCAAAGTATTGCTAACGTTCATGTAATCGCATACCGACCGGCTTCTGTCTGTTTATCCTGTCAGTGTATGATCTTTGGCTTATTTTCTTAGTTTTTGCCATATTGGATTGGCCAGTTTGTGTTGTTATCTTGATTCTTCTGAGCATTTCTTATGGTTTTAGCTCCATCTTGTCATGCCTGATTTGGTTGTCTTTTGTTTCCATTTGTGATGGTAATATTTTACTGCATGAAACAAAAAAGAAAAGTTCCCAGTTTTGCATACACAGATTTTTTTTATCGGAATATATATATATATATATATATATATATATATATATATATATATATATATATATATATATATATATATATATATATATATATATATATATTAAAGATTCAAGATTTTTATTGTCACATCACAGAGTACAGGTGTACATGTGAGTGAAAAACTTGGGTGCAGATTCCCACCAATGTGCTGAGAACAATATTTACAAGAAGAGTAATATAATAAAATATAATATAAAATAAGTCATACAGATACCTTTACAGTTTAAACAATATACACAGTACACTCAATAACAATACACATAATCACTTACACTATAGACAAATATTGCACAGATGTAGATATGCAGATATCTAGAGTGTGTGTGTGGAAATGAGGAAATAGTCCAGTAGTTCAGAATAACTGTCACCTACTGAATATATACCTATATATATATATATATATATATATATATATATATATATATATATATATATATATATATATATATATATATATCAATATGAGAAAGTATACTGCAATGTTATTTATAACATATCCAACACATTTTTACTTTGATTGTGGTGTTTTGCTGATGTGCTGTTTTTTGAGAAAACTGTTCTGGACAGCAGCCATCTTTGGAAAAAAAAAAAACAGTACATCTGAACATTCAATGCAATCCTTGTTCCTGGTTTCTCAGCATACAGCCTACTGCTTCTGAGCTGAAATTTTGAAATACTGCAGACCCATAGCTTCATACTATGGCAACCTCTTTCCTCTGAGAGAGGTCTGCTTCACCCAGCATGCTCTCCAGAGGGAATGTCTCCCCCACCCAAAAAAAAAAAAAAAGAATAGCCACAAAGGAACAGCGCACAGCTATTTCATATATTAAACTTCTCTTCAGCCACCTCGTTGCTCTCAGCTTATTATACCCCAAACAGGCAATTCCCTGGGTGGTTCTCTGCTCCTCTGTCTCTCTGTGCGGTTGATGTTATTGCTTCAACTGGTGCCTGTGAAGTGTGCTCGCCTTTAAGTTGGAGAGCTGGCAAAAGCACAACAGAGGCTTCTCCATCAAGCAGCAAAGAATCACTATTTCCCAATCGCAGCAGAGAGTTAAAAGAGGCGCAGCGTCTTCAAATGCACGCTGGTTCTTTTAGAAATGCTTATTTTAATGTCAAATGCATACCGCTGCACTGTGTGCCCATAAGACATCTTTAAGAGTGCAGCTTCTTCTTCTTCTTCTTCTTAAAAGAAAAGAATGGGCCCTGCATTTCTAGGAAATAAAAAGAACAGGCTGTCTGTCCATTTGGGAGCTCCTCATAATGTAAACGTCTAGCAAGCAAAGGAGAAGTGTGAATAGGACGCTTCAAAACAGTCCTTACTGCTGCTTTTAAAAATGGCAGCGGCTTGTATTCAGGAATTTCATCTGGTTAAATGACCTTCAGCGTGTCTCTTTGCCGTCAGCATCATATAAAAACACTCCATTTTTCTGAAGCACACTCCTGGATTGTATTTTATCGATTTAAAAGTAAAACAGCATTGATCCGAAGACGTATTTACACTTCCGCTAATTCCCAACTTCCAACTTGTCTGCTAAAAAAAGGGCTCAGAGAGCCACTTGAGTCCATTTAATACATTAATTACCCAATGGGCCGAGATAATAATGATTACTAAGAGCACACTGAGTGATCCCTGAGCTGGAGGCCATTAGCTTTCCTTTCCCAGTCTTGCCACAGATACAGTGGAAATCTATGCTATAGTAATCAGTTGGCCTTATCTTGGCTGGAATGGAGTGCAGTGTTGCACAGGCAGCGCTCCAGAGAGAGAGATAGTGGAGTGAAGCAGAGAGTCAGAGTTGCCAGAAGAGGGCTCTGCATGTCAGAGAACAATGTCAGTGTTGGATAAACAAAGCCTCATGTTGCACTACCAGCACCGTCATCATCATTATAACCTCCATCATCATCATCATCATCATCATCTTCTGCAGCAGCAGCAGCAGCAGTAGTAGTAGTAGCCTCTGCTCTCAGTTCTGCAGAGTTCGATCCAGCATTAACAGGCTGGTCCAGGTGCGCACCGCCTTTGAATATTTCAGTATACCTCTGCTTATCTGGGAGCCCTGTGCCCTGCTGGAGAAAGGGATAGGAGAAGTATGGAATGGATACTGCTGGCTGATGTATAAATCAGGATTGCCCGGAGGCAAGCAGGAGCATGAATACCTGATCTTACTGCGTTCAGATTTGTGGACTGATAGCTGATTCAGACTTCCAGTCAAATAACAGTGAGGATGGAAAACTACACAGTGCAAGTACAGGCAAAGGTGTTTTTTTTTTTTTTTTTTTTTTTTTGGAGGAGAACAGTTCTCTTTCTTTCTTTACCTTCTCTCTCTCTCTCTCTCTCTCTCTCTCTCTCTCTCTCTCCCTCATACTCTAATAAGGCATTACACTGGTCAGATAAAACTGGTCTGGTCTGTTTGGAGTAGAATCTCACCCACAGGCTTTCATACACACACACACACACACACACACACACACACATACTTCACACACATCAAATCACTCGAAATAATACAACTAGAAAACGTACCTAGTGCTAGAAACGAATGTGCTAATGCACCATTCTACTAGAAACCCTCTTTACACCACAGCAAAGCCTATTACACACTACAGGCCTTCACAGATAATCATATTTACTGTACTTTGTGTTTTGAAGGAGTCCACCATTTTTTAAATAATATTTGGCAACCCTTCTTGGATTTTGTTATGGATATAGATGCAAACAAGTTTACAGCATGGATCTGAACAACATAAATCAGTATATGTTGATACTCAGCACACTTTCCAAAAGTGATAAAGAAAATAATATCATATAGAAAAAAAAAATCTAAGCACATCTCTCACACTTTATGTCAGGTCTTCTATATCCAAATGATTGTGAATCAGTGTAATCCTGCACATGTAAGCAAAACAAAAGAAAAACAAACCAAAGACTATAAGTAAATATATATAATAAAAAAAATATCTGTAATTAAGTATAATAATAATTACATATGTTATATTTCCAGTTTCTTTATTGGTCTGTCCTGTTATAGTAGCTTTTGTTTACACATTCTACAGGCGCTCATATGTTTTCCAGAGCTCTATGAGTGTATGACCTTACCTTCCATTTCTGCAGTGTGTGGCACACGGCACGGGTTTGCTCTCTTTCCAACTAGGCTGTTATTGGAAATGATCTTACATCTGAGTAGTCGCTCATTATTTTAATAATAAAAATCAACATATTTGGAAATATTAGATAGCCAGAGATCAGCTGAAGGTTTAGGATTGACTCTGTACAATACCAGAATGTCAATGCTGCTATCCCTTCTGATTCACTCCCCAGAATCGGGAATTTAAGTTTTCAGATTGAAAATTTGGGTTCAAATTGGGCTAAAAACTGCATTGTGTGCATCAGGCTCAATTCTAAATAATGACAAATTGGAAAACAATGTTATTGTTACATAGAGATATCGTTGACATGCTATCCACTTACTATGTCTTGGTCTGCCAGGTGGGCCAGAAATCCATCAGTTTGTTCCTCCATCATATATATATTTTATTATATGACAGTCTACACAATTAATATAGCAACCAATACCATCCTAAAACACAGAATTTCAGCTTCACAAAGATCTTGCCTTTTTATCTTTAAATCATTTTAAAAATAAATATTTTGGTCACAATATATGTTGCAAAGGAAGTTCTTCTAAAAAAAATAGTTATTACACTATTACACTATTAGCACACCAGCACTTACCTCAAACTGTGTCCTTTAAAACATCACCATGTTTTTCCTTTATTTCTAATCATTAGCAATTCTCATTTTTGTTGAAGGAGTTGTTGGAAAAAGCAACAAGAAAATGATGAAACAAATTATATAAAATAAACCGTAAAAAAATCAACTCTCTCAGAGTGTCGGCTTTCCAAAGATATGTCTCACACACGTCCCAGGAAGCCTTGCCTGGTCAGAAGCACAGCTGGTGTTCATGATACTTCTAGAGACCCACAGTGTGACAGATACTTCATAAGAGGCTGCCATTAAGCGTAGATAATACACTAGCCCCATTTTCTGCAGTAAAATTAAAAATTAGTAATTACTTAATACATCTTGAAACTGCTTCTAATTCATTTTATGCTTAAGTATAAGGCCTCCAAATTCGGGTGTGCAATTTCAAACTGAAAATGGCAAAAATGTTGGGCATGTCAAGAGATAAATTCATAGTGTTTACTGAATAATTGGTAATTGCAGAATAACAGGGCAAAGTCTGAGATTTATTTTTGTTTGGAAGTTTGGAATATTTCCTTTCCTTGTGTACAAAATAGCTGTTCTGAATACACTATGATCTCAGCACCTTAAACACACTTTAGTTTCCAGATTTGGGCTCTATAATAAGTGAATAATTGGTAGACAGCAGTGAGTGCCTGCACTGCTTACAATAATAAAGAAAAACATGGAAAATGGAAGACAAATGGGTAAACAGCAGATAAAACAATGCAACAAATCAAATGTGGTGGGAAAGGGGAAGAGTTCTCACATGACACCAAATGAGACATTTTGATATGCCATCATCTTACAGGTAGTATCTGTCAGTATCTCTCAGCTGACAGGAGACATATATCCTGAGACACATCCTCCTGCTTTCTGTGGGTATGTACACCTCATGAATGCTAATATTACTAGCGAAAATAGCAAAGCCTCCTATTTTTCCCCACCGCAGAAGTACCTAAACAAAACCAAACTCTAATTAGTTCAGTGCAGTCACTTTCCATGAAAATTACCCGAGCATTTGTTTAATGAATCATCGATGTTAATCTACGGCGCTAATGATTATTCACGTTTTGTGCAATTTTCAGAGCTCTCTTGCAGCGAGCTGAGACTGTAAATGGTGCCTGGGTTTCTCTGTTGATTAGTAGTGTAGCTGATGGCTTGGAAATCGCTCGCCATTTGATGTTATGCCGTTACCCCAGCTAAGTGTGACTAATCGGCACACAGGGAGTGCCAGTATTTGTAAAGCAGGCAGAGAAAACTCCTCCAGCTCTAAGCGTTGGTCAGGAAGTGTGGAAGTGCTTGGGGAGAGATTTGACACTGACCGCTCCTCAGCGAAGGGAAGTTAGAGGATCAAGAGGTGAGGAGGAGGAAGGGGGTGGGGGGGGGACCGTCCTTAGAGCCTCTAATTGGTCTCTCTTTCTCAGGCATTTGCTGCTCTGCAGCTTGCTCGGAGGACTGTGCTCAAAAACCCGAGGCAAAGAGCAAAGCCCTCGGATTTAAAGGGAATATATATCTTAAGGAGAAGGAGAGAGAGCGGAGAGGGAGGGTACTTTGGGAATCAATAATTCATAAGGCCTCTTCTTATTAGGGGTCTCCAGACGGTGCTGTGGGTGCTTTATGCGGGGCTCCGTGTCGGATGAAATGCGTCTTGGAGGGCCTGTAGCAGGACCCGTTGCTCCCTGGCAGCGTTACTGTGCTCTCTCATTGTTTCTCTCCACACACCGCCCCCCATTTCATTCATGATCACTGGCACATCTGAAGAAGAAACCAGGCTCCTGATCCATTCCTCTTAGCATAACAATGAGTCCGGGTTCGGAGCCCTCGACTTGTAAAGATTGTTTCTATTAAAATGTGCAAGCATCTCTCAAATTATCATACCCATCAACAGAGAGAAGCCGCCATATGTTGGCTCCATGTGCTGGTGGTCCGATGGGAAAAGAGAGAGAGAGAGAGAGAGGTTTTCAGATGCCTTGAATGTAATTATTCCACTTGCACTTGCCACTTGTACAGGGATGTAATTTAACAGGTTCGGAGCTCAGAGTGCTGCATTTAATGACTGAACCGACTCATTTATCCATTGCATGTACAAACAACTTTGGCAGAAAGTGCATGTAGTTTAATATTTCATTAAATGTCCATATTCGTTTATATACTCCGAAATATTAATTTGTTGCATTTGTATTTCACACGTTCTTGTCATGCAAGCACAATAACAGTAATTAACAGAATATACTGCTGTAAATAAAAAAAAAATATGTATACCTATTATAGAATTTTTTTTTATTAAAATGAACATTATTGACAAATTATTTCCATGTGAATTATATTACTAAGTCACTTTATATTATGAACAGTTGATTCACAGAATGTTGCCATTGTTGTCAAATTCTAACCCTCTGTCTATCTGTGTACATCCGCAGAACTTGAAGTTCATAAGGTCAACCTATGCTTCAGGACAGTCATCAGGGCATCAGGACAGTCTTTAACTGTGTAGTTATAATGAAATTCAAAAACTGCTGTGCATGAAACTGACAACATTCAGCAGTTACTGAAATACTGAAACCAGCCCATCTTATATTAACATTCATGATGCACTCAGAATCACAGACATCCCATTTTCCCCCACTCTGCTGTTTAATGTGCACATTCACCAAAGCTGTAGTCGCATGTCTGTTGCATATTTGCCCCTCAGCACAGGGGTCTTGGGTTCAAGTCTCCACCTGGGTGAAGTTTTTATGTTTTTCTCTGTCTGTATGGGTTTCTTTTGGAAATGAAGCGTTTTATGTCTGCATGCCTAGATATACGAACCCCTCCCCTGGTGCTCAATACAGTCCTTTAGGTAGATGGTCATTTCTGGTTGATTGGCTGCTGCTTCTGACCAGTGTGCTGGTTAAGTGCTGAGTGTGAAGCATAGTGTAGAGCAGTGCTTCTCAATCCTGGTCATCCTGAGGCACTCTGACCTGTACATTTAAGTGGATTCACTGCTTTAACATTCCCACTGCAACTCTGAAAGGGCTTGTTAATGAGCTGATTAGTTGAATCAGGTATGTGGAAAGAAGGGAAAGCAAAGAAATGACAGAATTGAGAAACACTGGTGTGGAGTGTTGTTTGTAAAGTATTTATGGGTATTAAAAGGCACTTTATAAGTTTGACATTTATTGATTCATTATCTGTTGATAACCAACCGTCAACAGAGTATCACTGTATCTTAAAAGATACATTTTAAAAGACAGATTTTTGCTCCTTTTACTCATAAGGTGATTTAATAAGTTTACGATGCAGTTGCTCAGTCCAGAACTGAGTCTATAGCCCTATATGGACAGAATTAGTTTCTCAGGGGGTCCTGGGGTAATTATTTTCTTTTATGGGGGTTTCTTCTGTGTTTTTACTTCCGTCCGGAACGACCATGTATGTGTTTTTCTCAGACATCCTTTGAGAAAATTAAAAGCTGAATTACCTACTGTTTTTCACTGAACTTGGTGGTCCTCCAGTATTTTAAGTCCCGCCCGGATCAACATGTCCGAGTTTTTGTCACCTCATGTTTAATAAAATATCTATTTGTCCACTGCCTCGCACTGTGATTACACTTTGAGCGGGCATTTTTATCAGAGATCCACACAAACACAACAGAGAGTGGAAATGGAGGAGCTACTGAACCTGATGTCATGTGACTGAGAAAGCCAAAAAACTCTCACTGGTCCTCCTGTTTTTTCAATTGCAGTCCATTTGCAGTAGAAGTGTGAAATATTTTTTACAGACCTGAGAAACTAATCCCGTCCGGATAGGGCTTAAGTCAAAGGCTAAGGGAGTATAAATGATGATTTCTTTGGGGCAAACATTTGAATTATACAAACAAATTCTGAAAACAATGCCCTTAATTTAAACCCAAATCAGCATTTGTCATTTTTGACTGTTGCATGTGTCTGCAAAACTGAAAACAGCTTCCATAACACACTGAAAAACAATGTTTTTCAATCCCAGGCCTATCTATCTATATCAATTTATTTAAAATGATCTGTTCAGTTTAGATGTAATGAGGCAGAGCACAGTTTTCTTAAAAATATGAATTCTTAAAAAAAAAAAAAAACATTTTATTTCTATAGATCAACATAAACAGTTTCGAAAGCGAACAGTTTCAGCGAACATTTTAATATTTAAATGAAACAGATATTTAAAAAACACACACTTTGCCAGGGCTATTAATATCTTTGCACATCATGTACCAGTGCCACATTTAACCATATGCTCTACAGTCTAGAGGTGCACAGATGGTTTGAGATGGGAGTCCAGCACTGTTAGCAGGCTGACGGTGTGGTGTGGGGAGAATTAGAATGATATTAGTCTGTCTGAGCCCAGTACAATGAGTGAGTCTCAGACCAGCAGAGTGAGAGAGCCTAAGGATGAAGGCTTCGGAGGCAGTGTCGCGGCTGATGGATGCAGAGTGAGACAGGGCGACCGACCCTCTCCTCTGAACTCAGCTCATTACAGCGCAGCTGCAGCACATTAACAGCAGATGAATTACTCATTGGCCATGAGATGAGATCTAATCATGTCAGAGCAGCTCCTCAGGTTTCTCCTTCACAATTCCTCTCAGGCTTTCACTTGTCGTTTTACTGGTGACAGACAATTACTACACGCTACAAGATAAGCATTAGCCAAGTGCTACCTACTTAACAGCACCTTATTGAAACGGATATTTATTGATGCAAAATGCAGATTTTAGAAATAATGTGAAAGTCATGTAAAAGGTAATAGATTATGAGCCAAATTAATCAGTCAGATTAGGGCGGTTGCTCACTCACAGATGTTGGCTTGCATAATATTCTGCGAGCTGTACAGTGTGCCAAGCTATCCTTATGTCACAAGCTCAGCATGGAATGAATACAATACACTTTTTTCACACCAGAAACAAGAAAGTATTCTGATCATTATATCAGTCTCAAACTGGTGACAGTAATTTTTTTTAAATCTAAAACTAAAATCTAAAAAAAGTATTTTGAGAAGGTTTTTAAATAATTTTATTTCTAATTTTTTTCCCATTTTCTCCCCAATTTACATGGCCAATTACCCAACCCACTCATTAGAATTCCCCCTATCACTAGTAATGCCCCAACACACCAGGAGGGTGAAGACTAACACATGCTTCCTCTGATACTTGTGAAGTCAGCCACCGTAGGAGTGATGTGGGGAGAGAGCGCCATCTACCCACCCGGAGGGAGCAGGGCCAATTGTGCTCCCTCTGAGCACCGGCAGCTTGATGCCAAAGCTGCACGAGCGGGACCACTTTAGCTTTAGACCGCTGGACCACTCGGCGCCCTTGAGAAGGTTTTGAGAGAAAGTTCTCAGCTATCAAATATTTTGCTTCATTCTTGTTTTGGATCACTGCAGGTTATGTGGTGTTATTAAGAACATTCCTAACATCCTAAAAATACAATATCTACCTGGTTCACTTGTCCATGACAAGTCCTCGCAATCCTCCACCACTCTCCACCAGTCTTCTCCTGTCTAACAATGCCAATCCTGGTTCCACTTATCATTTTTCCTCCCTGTTGAGGATATTCTGGAGACAGCAGTGTACTAACTGAGTCATTTTAAAGTAGTCACTACATACTCTAATATTGGTAATATTCTCCTAATCCATACAGAACACATTCTATCTTTTTACTCTTTTCCAAGTTAACGACTACCCACCTGACTGATCTGATGCTGATGGAGGACTGGCTGTCAGGGTCTTCTGCTACCTGTCCCAGACCAGCTGCCTACCCTACATTAATGGCAGCTGCGGCACTAAACAACTCCAACATACTCTCTGTGGTGTCTTATGGTACGGATACTGTAACAGCGCTGGTCAAAGAAAAACACATATCTACATTTTTGTCAACAGTTGTCCTTTACATTGCGTTAAAATACCATGAGAAATGGACCAATGGACCAACCTAAAACCTACAAATATGACCTAAATTATAAATGATAATGATAAAATCTTTTTATACTTTTTATACTATTTTGGAAAAACACTGTTAAACACAATCCTGTGATTGGACACCTCAACTTTCTAGCTTCACCATTAAAATCACATAATTAAATCTTAACGTAAATCCAAAAAACTAGTTGCACCCAGAAGGAAATGCGTTTGTGTCTTCAAGGTAAACTCTTGGGAGACTGTTGGAATAGCACAGGACTTTATTAATGTATTGTTGGTCTGTCAAAGTGCCTGTAGTGAAGACCAAAGATGATCTGGCATAATACGAAATTGCACTCCACACCATGACACCAAAGCCTTTTGCAAGCATAACATGTGATAACAATGTGTTGATCTTGGTGCTGACCACAATGCCTCCACACATGGATTTGTTGGTTGTCACCATCATCCTAACTTATCATTTTTGATTACGTCTTGATCATTTTGGTCAATTCATCATTGATAATGTATAGATCAATTGCCAGTTGCCATTGATAAACAGCATTAATAGAGATGCAAGGTTTCGCCAGGACAGCCTCCTCCCTCTCGCTTACTCATCATATTATCTGTATCTGTACAATAAACAAGACTTGGCAGTAGAAAGTATTAGGCTATTTCTGAACTCAAACATGTGGACAACAAGATTGACAATGACTTTTCTAATCAATCTCCAAGACATACTAACAAAGCCATTTTTTTCCTAATGACATTAAAAAGATTTTTGTCATATTTGTATCAGGGTCCAAACCAGCTGCCTCTGCAAACCGGCCTCACTATCCAGCTGCCAAGCATAATGCTGTGCTTGGGTTCAAAGGCAAATCAATTTATTTGAAAATTTGATGCTGAATTTACTGTACTGCTTGGCAGCATTCTCCACGAGGTGGGAATCTGTCCAGAAGACACAATGGCTTTGTATCTCTCACCTGCTGCTTGCATACATAATCTCCCCCTTGCACCACCCTCCAACCATCCACGGCCACAAATGGCTGCATTTGTCACCGTGGTAACTGAGTCTCTTATCTCATTAGTTGAGATCATCATGGCTTCTTCAAAGGATCGCACAGCAACCATGGGGGACGAGCACAATGCACAGACACGGCAGAAAATAGCACAGATTGAATTTTGCCTGCGAGTCTGTGTCATCAGTCCAACGAGTTTAGCTAAGACAGCGTCTGCTCCCGCTGCTCGGGATGACGCACCGTGATACTGCTGTCAACAAGGCCGCAGACCGGTACCACAGGTATTTGCCATTTCCACTGGATCGTTCTAGGGTTGTATGGCAATGAGCCCAGACTAATCTCATGAGAGATCTGGTGAGCCAAGAAGTGAATCTAATGTATGTGTGCTTAAATACTCCAAATATCAGTAATGTTTATACTGTATATGATATATATATATAAGGATAAGACAAGCTTCTTATCTATTCTCTCATATAGTAGATTTATATATGGATCGCTTGTGCCTAGAGACAAGATCAGCAATTATCAACACAAGATATAATGCATCCAACAGTGTGAAACTGAATGAAAGCTACAGATTGTGCTATAAAAACACACCATATATGCTGTTGTCAGATCTGGTTATGATAATGGTGTGAAATCCAAGCAGGAATGTGGGTATCTCACCCAGAAGCATCCAATCAAAGCAGTCATTTTCACTGTTCCTACACAAAATACACAAGAGTTTGGTGTCTTCACCTTGTTCAACCACAGCGACAGAAATAGGTTATTTCGCTGATTCTATATTCAAATACATTATTATTATTATTGTCAAAAAATAGTTGCACCCAAAAGGAATTAACTGACAAAAATGAATCTTGGTGGGTAATAAGTGGAGTGACACAGAATGGCAGCTTTGTCTTGGAGGGAATGACCAACAATTCAGTGTACAATCTGTAATTGCTGATCACTATGATCAACACCAAGATAAACTGTTTGCTGTCACACGTCATCACGCCGATCAGATCTCATGTTGTTATGTTGTCACACATGCGTTACGCACTACTTCTCTTTCTGTCGCTCAATAAATAGAACCAATGGGTTGCCAATATCAGACCAAACTAATCATTTCTTGATCCTGGCAACCTTTCTCTTCTTTTCCGAATAGCATTGCAATCTGACATTTCTCTCTAGGTGCAACTATTTCTTTAAAAATGATGATTGTACATACAGCTCTGGAAACAAAGAGAAAGAGACCCCTTAAAAATTATGCGTTTCTTTGATTTTACCAAATTGAAAACCTCTGGAATATAATCAAGAGGAAGATGGATGATCACAAGCCATCAAACCAAACTGAACTGCTTGAATCTTTGCACCAGGAGTGGCATAAAGCTATCCAAAAGCAGTGTGTAAGACTGGTGGAGGAGAACATGACAAGATGAATGAAAACTGTGATTAAAAACCAGTGTTAATCCACCAAATATTGATTTCTGAACTCTGTTTTGTTATTTCAGCCATTTCTCATTTTCTGCAAATAAATGCTCTAAATGATAATATTTTTATTTGGAATTTGGGAGAAATGTTGTCCGTAGTTTATAGAATAGAGCAACAGTGTTCATTTTTCTTAAACATATACCTATAAATAGCAAAATCAGAGAAATTGCTATCTATAAATAGCAAAATCATAGAAACTGAAGTGGTCTTCTAATTTTTTTCAGAGCTATAGATCATTTTAATACCTTTTCTAAGCCAGTTATATAAATATATTTTGAGAACTGTCCATTTGAAGCCAATATCACCCATTAATACAGGTTTAAATGATATTGATTGCCTTTAGTTTGATATTGTATGGACAAATAGTTGGTTAGAGTATAGTTAGTTAGTTGGAGTAAGAAAGGAATACCTAGTCCCTGAAAAAGAAACCAGTTTGTGCATTGTATAAAAAACATTCCCATAACTAGGGGGAATTTAGCACAGCTAGTTCACAGATCATGTTTTTGGAAGGTCAGATGAAACCAGTGTACCCAGAGGAAACCCATACTCACTATCATAAGGATAGATGATTATTATTTATTTATAAATAGGGGGCGTCGTTGTGAATTGCTGCCATTTTTGTGGTAGATTTGAAACTCCATTGGAATACCCTGATTTTTATTCATTCATAGTTTCAAATTGAAGAACTCCTAAAAGTTTCTCAAGGAACATAAACTTTTAACAGTGCCTCTGATGCACCTAGTGGAAGCGAGATAGAAGTGCTTCAAAATATATAAAAGGGGACACTCAGAACGCTGTCAGCTGTTTTTTAGCCTGCCAATTGCTTTTTTTTTGTTACAAGATAAGTCTTTGAAGTCTTTAGTGTGGATTTCTCTGAACATGATTTTTGAATTTCATCACATCAGACACTATTTTGATGTACTAAAGACCCTTTAAACAGCAAGCAAGCAAATGGTCTTTTTTTTCTCCCATAAAGGAACTACAGAAAGATTTCTACCTGCACAATGTAATAAGGAAAGTTGATATCTAAAGGACTGCTGCCTGCAGAAAAGAAATGCGATAAATTGTGACACTGGGCTGAATTAGAAATATTTAGTGGGACATCGACAACTGAAATCGATACCTCAGTGATATCTAATTTGCCAAACTGATAGAATACAAAAAATAGTGGCGTAGCCTGCATTTGACCCGTTTGTTAGCTGAAATAATATCAATGCTGTCATTGACTGCATAGAGAGAGCTCATATATAATGATGTTGCTGTTCACAGGTGCCAGATTTGGAGATTGAATTCAGCTGTAATATTTCTCCCACACCTATAATGGTTTCAAATCAAATGAGCCAAGAAAACTAATCAATCCAAACAAGATGATTCCCTAGCAACAATGCTTCAGAGCAAGTCACTTTTACTCACACCACTCTGTCAGGCAACGGAAATAAAACTGAAACTGCTGAGCAGAACCTGAAATGCTTCAGGAAATGGAATTAAATGTAGTCTCACTCTAGACTTTGTTACAATGATATGATCTTGGAATATGATTCATTTGGATTAGTTTAAATATACTGCTAAACAAGCATAAATCACTTTTACTGGCAACAACTTTATCACTTTTTCTGTCCTCAGTTATTTCCAGTATTTCCAGTTCCCACCCTGCCTAAGACTATCACTACACTATCACTAGACACTATCAAACACTGCCACCAGGGCAAGAAGGGTGAAGAATAGCAGTAATTTGCTCTAAATCACCTGTATCCTGTCTGTATCTTTGAGTAAGGTCAATCATAGCCAGGAGGTGTTAATTAAAAAACTGTATCGACAACATATAATTCATATTCAATGGCAAAAATAAAGCCTCCATAAATAAGATTCCATAAATAAGCAGGATCTAAGCCACATAGCAAACAGAACCAGCAAATTAAGCAAAAAGTGCAAATCAGTTTAACCAGAAAATGTAATTCAAAAACAGGCAAAGGTGAGTTGATCTACTTGCCAGAAAATCTGCCTAGCTTAGAGCTAAGCTTAGAGAGATCTGTATTAGTGTGAAATCTAAAAAAAATAAATATTAGTCAGCTATGCATTAGAAAGGTATTATATAAAATTTGTATCATCATTACTTACATTTATAGAGTTTATACACAATGCTGCGGTATTCATTACATATCATAAACTTGTGTGATCTTCTCAAAGTTTGAGTTTCCCACATGTAGAAATGACTAGATATTGAGCGGTACAACATGTATTTCCAGTTTCTGACACAATTCAAACAGAGCATAAAAACAGAGATACACAGATGAACTAGATCAGTAGTTAGATGATGAGGAACAAAATCTGTGTGATGATTGGTTGATTTATTAGTTTTGAGTTTTGAATTGAATTAAGTGAAGCATTCTGGGAAATAGAGTCCATACATGAGGACAGGCAGTACTATTTACCAGTACAACATTAATAAAGGATTCTGTAATTGGGGAACACCCAGACAACAGCTTTAAGCTCCCACACATACAAAAACTGATATATTGATACTGACCGTGAGAAAGCTAGCTGTTGCTTCTGCTTAAACCCCACCATGACTCTCTCCTTTCCTTTCTACTATTTTGCACTTTCTAGTAAATAACACATAATACTACATTGTTGTGATCAAGTATTTTACTTTTAAGACAAAACAAAGAAAAGGGATTCACTATTCACGAAGCAGTTCTAATAATACAGCTTCTATACTGCTCAGTACTTCTTCCAGAATAAAATGCTAATAGATGCCATTAAATAGATTTATTCAGAGCATGTTCAAGGTTCCCTCAATCAAAGAACACTTGCATAGACCTCATTCCTATTAATGTATCAAGAACAGATTCTACTTTATCTTCTCCTCACCTGTGTGATCAGTAAAAGTTCTTTGAATGTGACATGGCCCTCTCCGCTCCTGAACCGCATGTGCTTTTATATCTTCATTTTTATCAGACTAGATCATTAAAAGATCATAAAAAATGTGTGGATTTAAACAGATTATGTTATAACAGAATCTAGATTACGTCATTTTACTATATTTGCAATCAGTTTAATAAATATTTTCTATTTCTCTGACCCGTGGTTTTAAACTACTTAACTCAGTCCACTTTTGATTTGATTTCTTTTAATGAAATTAATGATTAATGTTCATTTTTTGTTTTTAAGGTTGGAAAGCAAAATCAGCAATCACTAACCCCTGTTCAGCTGAATAGCGTTTCTAAAATAACCTCTTTGAAAAGCGGGCTATAAGGCTTTGTTTACCAGGGAAATTAATCAGAATCTGTTTATCAGGGAAAGAATGTCCTAATGCCTTATTCTCTTTGAAATAATGAACTGTGAAGAGATGAAAACAAGTCATTTTCCTAATCCAATAGCTTTTTTTGCATTGCCCTATTTCTTGTGAGTAGACTTTTTTCCCTTTTAGTCATAAAATATTTCATATATTTCATATAAATTGTGTTGTTTTTTTATACTTTTCTCACTTTTTTCCTTAGTTAGCTTTCCCACTTTAGCTATAAACCCCTTCTTTTGTTTCTCTTAATTTTAACAACAGGATAAGTAAAGAAGGATTATAGAATAAATTGTCATTAGAACACTTTGAACTTTCTGCATGAACAATTTAGGGTCTGGTAGAACTGCTTGCTCCCAGTACTCATGTTTCGTATTTCGTATTCAGTTTTATTTTCTCCATGTCAGCAGTCAGATTGGCCTCTGGCCAGAACACTGTCCGTTGACAGGAACATAAGAGATTGCATTCATTGTTCTCTGCCATATGACACAATGTTCCTTTCTAAAAAACCTCTTTGGCATCATCTACTAAATTGCATTATGTGCTTTCTATGTGGAAGGCCACCTTTCATTAACTTTCCATGACAGCGAGGAGCCCACCGCTTGAAAAATACGCCAAGATGCCAAAAACCAAGGTGGAGCAGAGTTTTAGTGGAAGATGTCTTGTGCAATATTGTTACAGTTGTTGCATTCTTTAAAATTAGTTTTAATGCTTACTGTATTTATTAAAGACAAGGGTTCATAGTTCTTTGCCTGGTTAAATGTATTAAAATATAAGAAAATATATGAATTCATTGTTAAAATCTCGTCCAGTGCTCTAAAATGACGCACGCATGGCATGGCATAGTGCGGTGCAGCTTAAGGTGAGTCAGGACCTGTAAAGTTGATCGAATACTGTCAAATATAAATGATAGGTTGAGGTTTTGGTGTGCTGTTTCCATTATTTGAAAAGAAAACTAATGTAAGTTATTCTGAATTCTAATCATTTTCTTATCACTTTTACTATTATTATCTTTTTCTTCATTTTATATTTTATGAATTCTTTACTTTTTATGAGTCATTTTTTTAAAATGCCCTTTTTTTCTTTTTGCGTATATATTTTATTAATTTATATTAATTTTCAGTTTCAAATTTGTATTTTTTTTTTACTATTTTATTCCTTATTATTTCTTATTTCTTATTAAACATTTTCAATCCCTTTTAAACTGTAAATGCTCAGCGGTATTGTAAATGAGAATCACCCTCAATGTATTCTTGAGTGAAACTAAAGGTTAATTGATTGATTGATATTCAGTGTTGCAATAGGCAGATATAGATGGACTACATATTGGTTTTGTGATATCACTTAAAAAATACAATAATATTGTCATTTTCCCAGCGTAAATTACATAAATAGACTCGATACACCAGACCAGTAGTATGAATGTTTATGTACTACATCAAACACATTTCTTAAAATAAATATAGGAAAATTCACCTTCCCATGATATGGACTTAATAAAAATAGCTACACCTTTTGTAGACGTGTTGTGCTCGTCTGCAGTGCTGTCACAGCCTGTTTATGCACGAACAGCCTCTCAGGTCCTCACACTGTCAGGGAAGATTGGGTGGCCACCACTGGACGGGTGTTCAGAGGGGTCAGAACAGATTGGCTGCATGGTTCACCAGCGACTCTGGGCCGGCCCGCAGGCTTCACCAACCAGTTGAGGTGGATTGATAGCTCGCCTGTGAGGAACAAGGGGAGCGAGAGCGGAGGAATGGGTGGGAGTGGGAGGAGAGAGATTGGCCGATGCAGTGCTGGTCAGCAAAGAAACACGTGCAGCTATGCTGCAGCCTGTGGGCATGTATGGGGAAGGTTCTGTCATGCTGTATTACCACTGTTTCAAACGCAGCGCTCTCACTGCAGCCTAAACCCTGATTCATTCGTCTAGTGTCTGTGTGTGTTTGTGTTGGGGGTTTTATACACGGCCAGGACATATGCAGCTGTGGGGGAGCTGACATCTGGGAACCTGAAAGGCTTGCACACACAACATTTCAGTAAAGCTGCTGAGAGTATTGAAAGCTATGCCCTCAAAACCTTCTTTAACCATTAGCAATCCATCAAACTATGTAATCTGTACACTGTAACAAATACAGATTATGGCTTGGGCTACAGTGACATTTTCTTCTTCGCCAAATAGTTCTTATTATCTGTACTGAAATTTAAAACATTAAGATTAATAACAAAAAGTAAAATAATAATGCGTCAGGAACCAGTGTCATAATCTATGAATCTTTTGACATATCTCATGCAGACATCCCAAGTTGCAGAAATTAATTTCAGGGAGGTACCCTCGCACCTGGACCTGAACTATATACAGTTTATACAGTATATATACTGTATATAGTCACATTAACCATTTAGTCAATGCTAAAATCACTATTACAAACTGTACAGCGGGCATTGTTTTTTACTTTTACCAGACATGAAAATATTTTAGAGAATTCAGAGGAGAAATGAGTTTTGATGGGATCCATGATGCTCCTGAGCGCATCTCATCCAGGAGGGTAAAAAAAGAACTTCCCACCCACACTAAAAACTGATTGGCTGACTCACAGAGTCTTTGCAGAAAAGAGGCCAATCAGACCCTCCTCTGTTTAGCATGTGCTTCATAAATGTGCACATGAGGGTAGTACCTTTCTCTCCCTCTCTTTCCCACACGCGATTGGGAAAAAAGTATGTGGCAAATCTGTTCATTGAACCAAAGAATGCTGCACCCATCTACGAGACGTGATTAATGCCACTTAAAGCCAGACACACAAATTATAGATAACTCACAATGTCTTGCCATGAGCACATTGGCCAGTGTTCAGCCTCACTCATGAGAAAACACCTATACACACTTATACAAGTGTGGGTGTTCCCAAGCCAAACCCTGAGATAACAATTAATGATCAATTTACATAATGTTATCCCATGACTTATGGCATGCTAATGTATTAAGACTTCTTTGACATTTGTGTGGATCTTTGTATGTATTAGAACAAGTACAAGTTAAATATTTAACCCCCTTAAAGGAAGATTGGTTTGGATTACAAGTAACAGAAAGAATGCTCCGACCAGTATTTATTTATTTATTTATTTTGCAAATTAACATCAACAGCTTTTAAATTATACTAAATGTATAGATATACTAATTATACTATGCTAATTAATTATACAAATTATATATTTAAATAATTTAATAATTTCAATAAATAATTGTGACTACTTTAAAGTTGTTCTTTGCAAAAACACTTTCTTCCACCTTCTAAACCGCAGGCAATTCTGTCTTTTTTTTATCACATTCATCACAACAGAACTTTAAGATTAATCACAATTTAAAATGCTCGTACTCTGTATACAGTATACGGTATTTTTCACTACACTTACACAGGTACAACAAATACATGTGTAGTGTTGTATGCATTTAAAAGTGGCTAGAGGAAGCTTCATGAATGTTATATTGTTAGTATAATCTCTCAGTGTAATTTTTTTTTTTTTTCCACTCTAATAATGTGCTCCTTCTTAAAGTCAGATCTGGGCAAAATGTGTTTGAGTGTGTCATCAACAATCTCTCACCAAAAGGAACACTAGCCAAAAGTAGCCTCTGGGTAATTTTCATATTACATTGGGTAAATGCTTGTATATACATATTATATATAAGAAATTACCTTTTGCAGTCTTGCTGTAAAATGAGCAGGTATAAACAGTTATACAGGTGCTGGTTTTATACGACACTACAAGAAAAGGGTTTTTGGATTGTTATTATTATATCTGATCTGTTTCTGGTGCAGATACCTTGTATATAAATAATGGAAATTGCAATAATTGCTACACTTGCTACACTTATTTATATACCTTGTATATAAATAATGGAAATTGCAATAATTGCTACACTACAATCTATAATAATAATGTAATTTCAGTCGTTGTTTTGCAGAACAGAAAATGTGTGAAAACAAACAAAGCCTTGAAAATATCTCTACAAATGTCACCGTCATTTTCAAAAACAATTTCCATCACAACAGCCACTCAGCCAATAAAGGTTATAATGTGAATGTGAATGTGGAGAGCACTAGACATTTATAATTGCACCCAGCGCACATATTACCAGCACATTGAAAGCCAGCTTGCTTTAGCCAAACCTAAACAGATGAAGTGATGATTGATCAATCACACACACTATGGATTTTGCTGGCAGCACAATTTGTGAAGGTAATGAATGTGTCATAGCAGTCAGGTTAGTGTATGACGTTCTCAGTCTCAGTCGCCAGGGCCACTGCCGGCGGCGCGACCAGCTGCTAGCCTGAGTGTGGAAGTGATGGTTCAGTGCCCTCTGACAGCCTGCTCTGCTGAGGAAAATGCCTGAATGAACCTTCAGGCTTCGCCTGGTCTCTCTGTCTCTCTCTCTCTCCCACTCTCTGTCTATATCTCTCTCTCTCCCTCTCTCTTCCCTGTGAGGTCTCGCAGGGCCTCTGGCTACTCCTGTGATGAGGATCTGGAACCATTTCTGTACAAGACAGAAAAGAAATGCTATGCTACAATGGAGGGGCTGTGTTTTAAATATCTCAAAGGAAAATGGACCTAACTCTACTCAACCGAAAATCTATGTTCAAAAGTGAATGTATCAAAACATGCCATGGTTGCCATGGTACCATAGGACCATAGGACATAAGTTTTGCTCCCCTAAAATCAAGTCAAGAGAGTCAAGAGGCTTTTATTGTCATTACATCTGAGTACAGGTACACAGTGTGATGAAATTACGTTCCTCCGGAACCATGGTGCAACATAGAACAACAAGCAATAGATAACATAAAGTGCAGGAGTGACGACAGTGCAACATAAAATTATAAAATTATAACACTAAATAACAATAAATACAATAAATACAAAGGACGAGACAATTTAAAGAGAGGACAGTGCAGTACCGATACGGTATAATAAGTGTATAGTGGGGATAAGGTGCAGAGATGTGTGACATACTGTAACATATAGAACATATATTATCACAGCAGTTACTGAGGTAGAGTTTATAGTTTTTAAGAGTGCAGCAAATAAAGTCATGTCAGCCTCTGTGTGCTTTGTCCTTTGGATGTATGGATATTTAAGAACTTTACATTTATACCTGAATGTGTGAGCTGTTACTCTAATCAACCAAAATCATATTGCTGCTTAGCAGATGTTGCTATACATCATTCTTTCAAGCCACCAGTGTTTAGGCTCCAGTAGGTCAAATGATTTTCTGGAGGACCTGTAAAAGAAATATCCTATCTTAAGTAAAATATTTATTATTTTAAACAACTGACTTTTTTATTTGCCTAATTCTTATTAAACTTTTAGAATTTATGGTGCACCAGTGGAAGAAGCAGGTAAATATAAAGAAGCCAAATTAAATCATTTTTTAAACACCAATTTCCAGCTATTTTTACACATTTTTACACCAATGCAATGACCAAGGTTCATGTGTTTGTTTTGTTATATACATTTGATCGAGTTAGTGTTCACCTAACATATTTGAGTGAAAATTTTAATTCTGGAACTCCAAAAACTCCACTTTTTCTTCTTCTATTGTTTAATGGGTGACTAGAACTTCTTGTCAATAGTCATAAAGTCTTAATAAAAACTAATAAAGTATTTTCTCAATGCAAATAAACTGAAACCTGGTTTAACAAGAACATGTTAGGGGTCTGCGTTCTTGTAACAAGATCAACAGTGTCAAAATGATAGCTCAAAACAAGAGCGTCTTATATGATCCATGAACATGCCAGCTCTATCTTTATCAGACATCCCAAGTTGCAAAAGTTGATTTCAGGGAGGTTACCCTATCACAGATGTCTCACAGACTCTTTGCAGAGAACAGGCCAATCAGAACCCTCTCTGTTTTCTCTCTCTCTTCCCACACGCGATTAGAGAAAAAAGTCTGTCGCCTGTGAGCACGTTTGGGGCACTCGTTCTGAATTCCGGGAGATTATGTGTAGGGAGCCACTACCGAAATGCGGGAGACTCCCGCAGCTTCAGGGAGACTTGGTTTGTCTGCTTTATGCTTTATTAGACTCTTTGCTGTCTGATTTGAATGTAATTTGTCCTCACCAAAGTTGTTGTTACAGTGTTTTCTTGCAGTTATGACTATGTTGCATTTACATTTACTAAACCAATACACAGTGTTTTGCTAATACTTGCATTATTATCGGCTGGAAGCGCTGGATTAGATAGAATGCATGAGTATAGTCTAATGCTGTAACACTGCAAGACATGTAGGCTAGTGCATTTGAAAACTGTATCCAGGAAAAAATAAAAAAATCACCCCAGCTTTTTTCACAGGTATCTCTAAAATGTAGTTCTTTCTCTCTAACGTCCCAACTCTAAAGTGTAGAAAATTATTAGCTTAGAGACCTGTGAGGTTCAGGTCCTCTTCAATCTTTTCATGTACACTAGACAGTGACTAATGATAACGTTTTGACATAGGCTTTCCACAAGATCAAAAATAGCAGAAAAATAGACTCCAAGAGTTACAGCGCACTAAGGCACTTTCACTATGATTTAAGGATCGCTATTTCAAATCCTGGGTCTTGGTGCTTGCCATCAGCAGCCGGAGTCAGAGAGAGAGAGAGACATACTTTCTCTTGGTGGGTAGATGTCGCTCTCTTCCTTGACCCTGATCACTCCTTGTGTGATGTTAGTCACACTATGCACAGGGATCTGTTAGCTGATGTATCAGGATTGATGTACCCTTTCCTATGAGTGTGCTGGCAACCCAATAATGCTGCATCAACAGATGTCCAATAATAGGTAATGTCTGACTGTTTACTAGTGATAGTTGGAGTTCCTATAAATAAAGATTGGGTTAAAATAATAAATGGGTTAAAGTAATAAAAAAATATATCAGAAATGAAATCCTAAAAAAACAACACAAATTCATCCTGTTCTACTGCAGCCTCATTGGATCCTATGTAGTGGGCACTTTATTCTAGCTCTAGCACAGCAGGCAGTTCTTTCTAATGTCATGAATTATTGCTAAGCTTCCAGATGTGCACACAGACACCAGCAGTGCCGACAAGCAGCACACTGCATGAAACAATGAGCCAACAAAAGAAAAATCGCTCTGCTCACAGAAACACAACCTCCACACCATCACTAGAACAACCAGGGACATGCACAGTGGCAAACAGAAAAGTGAAAGGAGAAATGCGAGCTGATTTACTAACTTAGCTGGCAGATATTTGATGACATTAAATGGGGGATCAGTGCGAGCTGTGTAGTTTTGTGTGAGTGCATTAATTAGTAGGCAATTTGGGGCTTTCCTGTGGGAGTGAAAAAACAATGGGCGGAGCACACAAACGAGTGGGATAATGTGCCAAGCGATTAATTTGTACATGTTCCAGGGTTTGTTTAGCCTTAAAGGGTCTGATAGAGAGGTTAGGGCTTATTGTTTGTATTTGTATTCAGTGACTAAGTGCAATTTGACATGTGATATTTGAGTTCTGCTAATGTTAATGAAATAAAGCAGAGTAAAAACATGTTCTAGGGACAGGAATAACATAATGTTGCTTTTTCAAATAGAGAAATAGAGAGAAAATAGAGAGAACTGTGTGCGTACAGTATCAACATGTAAGATCATATACAGTCATTAACTAGGCTACAAGTACATTGAGTGACAACAGAAAGAATATAGAGTACAAACACATTGCTGACTGCAGTTTGCTCACTGCAGTTTACTTTCCAACACATTCTCCTTTATAGTAAGTGCTAATATGGGCAGACATATTTGTTTTTTGCTGCCAGAATTGCATAGTAATTGGTATATCTGAACATGATATTACCTGTTTTAACCTCTATTCCCCAAGTCAGTTAAGTTAAGTCAGGGTTCCCTATAACTAGGGGGTTATGAATACACCAGGTTAATGGCACCATTGAAAGGAATTCATAAAACTATAATAAAAATCAAATTAATGTATTAACTTGTAGTATATTTATAATTAAAAAATGAAGCAAGATTTTGTAATACGGAAACAGCTCAAGCCACAAAACAGGGCTAAGTGGTATAACGGCAATACCACATACTGCACTGTTTTAAAATTAAGACAGTATCTCCAAGTGTGGACGGTATTACAAATTATTCCACAGTTAGTTCCGACCCTGCAATTGGCTGAGAGGCATTTTACGAGTGACATTATCAGCCGGTAATGCACTGTAACGGAAGCTCTCCACGGATTACTCCGCCACATACAGGTAACCTAGCAACGATGCAGCGCTTACAAGCCAAACAGTGCAGCTACAAACAGAGCAGCAATGTAATTGAGAAATTTGAACTCACGGAGAGTTTATAAGCAAACAGATCCTATATTCTCATCCTCTTTATTTAACTCAAAATCTTTTAATGAACAGTGATAATGGAACTTTGTTATAATTCCAATAATACACTCGAGGTTCCTGCTATAATGTAGGCTATAATATTGGCGCTGCTGTGCTTATTTACAACGCTCGCCCAAGGCCAATACTACAGGTTATAGCACGAACCTTGAGTGTATTATTGCTTAAGTACAATGAGACTGATTTACAATTAGTAATTAGTAATTTACTCATTTGTTGGACAAAGGTTTTCTTCGTCGTCAATACTTGTGTAAGTCCCTTTATCTGGGTCATTCTTGTCTAAACATTTAGAAAATGGAATTTTAAATGTGTTTAGATGTGAACAGAATGTTACCTATCATGCTAAATTAGGTCATTTCAGTTAGCTTTTATCTCTTGATTCATTGTAGTTAAACATTTGTCATTGTTAGATTAAGCATTTTTAAGTCATTGATTTAAAAGTGTGCACATGTTCACTTAGTCTGTGACTCTGTGAGCAAACTGAACTCTGTATCTGATCTTTTTTTTATTGTTCTAAAATAATGAAAACAGAATGACATTTAACTAATTTACATGAATCTATTTGAACATCTTATTCTTCTCCTGGCCCCAGTAAACCCATATACTGCAGTAATATTTTTTTAGATGGTATTATGATATAAATAAAAGAGTTAACACTGCCCAGCCCTTACACAAACCAAGATCATTAAAACAGGTCCCATTTACTGCCTGCATAGAATCTCATGGAGAAATGTTATTACATTTAATGTTCTTCATTGTTATTATACAAACACAGGCTTGTACAGTAGAATGGAATGATGCTAAGCTAAATCTAAATGCAGTACAGTAATAGTTAAAAAGACACGAGAAAGTATAAGGGAAACAGATAGACATGTATGCCCTGTCTCTGTATAAATAAAGCTGCTCAGTAAGGCCCAGCCTTGTTACTCTACCCCCGGTGATGCTCCAGTATGTTCAGAAAAGGACCAGGTTTGCTGTTTGTAACCAGCATGCGGGAAAACATGACATACTTGACGACTGGCTCAAAGTGGTATATATAAACTTAACTACTGTAGGGAGGAAGCAGGAAGGCCCAGGAGCAAAAAATAGTATAGCATCTCATGTAACATATACTTTTCTCAATTTCTCCAGTTAAGGGTTTACAAAAAATATTTTTATTAAAGCTGTAGAATGTAGCATTAACAGAGAGTATTTTTTTTTATTTGTAAACTGTGGTACAGTAGTATTTACAAAAAGGGACTAGTACTTTACAGGAGAAATCTATATCTCCAGCTATAAACATTATCACCGATAACAAAACAAAAATCAAATAAAATGTTGCAGAAATGTTGCTTTTTTATGATTCTTTAATATTTGTATGTGATAAAATGACTTGTTAAGTTATAGGCGTCATTTTACTGTGCAGCTGTTTTGTGCAAGCTTGCTGTGTCACATGCATATAGATGGCTTTTGGTCTTTTTATAGTCTTTATAGCCTCTTTATTAAACACACACACACACACACACACACACCAAAAGAAAGTGAGAGAGAGCAGTATGGATTCAGTTTATTTTTTCTTTCACCACACTGGCAAACGACCGTTCCAGTCAAATTTTTAGTCTTTTGCTGGAACTGAGGGACAGTTCAATTTCCTGGTCTTGTCGATACTCAGCGCTTTATTGATTTTCTCCTCATAGAGTTTCGCTCAAGCCCAGTCTGTTCGAGTGATTTCTGGACCCCCCCAAAAGAACAACATCACCATTATTACTGCTATTTTTTTGGTTATTATTATTTTTATTTTTTCAGCTGGAAGGCCACATTTCACTGATCCATGAAGTGGTCATTGAAGAGTCACTCAATACATAGATGCTTGATCAAGCGAAGGTGGTTGCTATGGTGACGGGCAGGGGAACACAGGTAAGGGCCACTACTGATTGCCTGAACTCAAGAGCCGCTGATGAGAGGATGTTGCCACTGTTCAATCACAGGCTGCCGGCAACTTGCTCTGAGAGACAGAGAGAATAGAGGCTGAGGAACTATAGAGTCAGAACTCAGAACGCAGGCTGATTTGTGGAACAACAAAGACAATTCAAACTCTTCTGATGAAGATATAGTTGACCTTCACTAATAATCACAGAATTATTACACACACAGTGTACATTCATCACTGAGAGGCTTTTATTTCAATAAATCAGTGTATTTGGCCTGCCATGTACTTGAAGAACAATTAAGAAAAGATTGTTGCCTCTCATCCATAAACATTACAAATTTACCATTCTACCCTGATTAGGGTTAAAGTAACATTAGGTTAGGTTAAGGCTAGAATTTTAGCTCTGATTAATTTAGGTTAATGTGCAGGCTACATTTAGGTCAAGCTGTAAGTTAAGGTAAGGATAAGGATGAGATGTAGGTTAAGTGTGGGTTTAGGTTATGGTGTAGGTTAAATTTAGGTTACGTTGGGGTGTAAGTTAAGCTTAGTTTAGGTTATGGATGAGCTATAATAGGTTAAGTTTAGGGTTAGGTTGATGTGTAGGTCAAGTGTAAGTTTATGTTAAGGTGCAGGTTGAGTTTAGTTTTAGGTGGAGGTGTATGGTACATTTAGGTTTAGGTTTAATTTAGGTTTAGCTTGAGTTATAACAGGTTAAGTTTAGGTTGAGGTGAAAGTTAAGTTTAGGTTTAGTTCAGGTTTAGACTGAGTTGTAAGTTAAGTTTAGGTTGAGGTTGTGGTGTAGGTTAAGTTGAGGTTTAGGTTTAGGCTGAGTTGTAAGTTAAGTTTAGGTTGAGGTGTAAGTTAAGTTTATGTTGTGGTGTAGGTTAAGTTTAGGTTGAGGCGTAAGTTAAGTTTAGGTTTAGTTCAGGTTTAGACTGAGTTGTAAGTTAAGTTTAGGTTGAGGTTGTGGTGTAGGTTAAGTTTAGGTTTAGGTTTAGGTCGAGTTGTAAGTTAAGTTTAGGTTGAGGTGTAAGTTAAGTTTATGTTGTGGTGTAGGTCAAGTTTATGTTGAGGTGAAATCTAAGTTTTGGTTTAGTTTAGGCTTAGGCTGAGTTGCAAGTTAAGTTTAGGTTGTGGTGTAGGTTAAATTTAGGTTGAGGTGAAAGTTAAGTTTAGGTTGTGGTGTAAGTTTGTTCAGGTTGAGGTGAAAGTTAAGTTTAGGTTGTGGTGTAAGTTATGTTTAGGCTGAGGTGTATGTTGAATTTTAGGTGGAAGTGTATCTTACATTTAGGTTTAGACTTAGTTTAGGCTTAGGTTGAGGTCTAGGTCTATGACAAAATAAAATTAAATTGATTGCTTTGTAATCAGTATGGTTTGCATTAGTATGATCAAACTATATTTAGTAACCATATGTACAAATAAATGAATGTGTTTTACCTGTACTGTACTCATGGTTTTCTCATAAATTTACAAAAAATCTCAAGGATTTAATTTCTGCCAAGGTCTTGGACAGCTCCTTGAGATTTGGAAACTCCAGACAGAACTGAAGAAGGCCTTCGATCTATCATCTCTGGTTCATTGGGAGGAACAAGCACTAATTTCTCCAAGAGCAAAAGAAAATAATTTTAAATCTGCATTCTGACAGATTGATGATTACTAGTGAAAGCCTCGGCAGCATCTCCAGGCAAGTCGCCTTCAAAAAGTGTTTCAAGGAAGACGGTGAGCACTCCAGCAGACTAAAAATAGCTGCTATCTTCATCTTACGTGTGGTTTATAACACAAGGTTGTGTCTGTTTTCATAGCCACATGTCAGACGAGGGCTGCACGGCTCAGTCTCTGGAAAAGTGCTCAAAGTGGCTGCCAGAGAGTTGAAAGAGGCGCTTGTCAGTGGGAGGAACACATGATGCGGGCTGCATCTGCAGAGTCGCGCCTCGCGAAGGGGTGTTTAGCACGTGGAGAAAGACGAGGCTTTGGAAATGGAAATTGCCTGCCTAACCACCTGTGCCATGTTAGCTTGATGAATGTCGTGAATAATGTTGCAGCAAGCGCGCGAGACGAGCGGCGCGTGTACTTCAGAAAGGTTCCCTGCCTGCCGCCGATCCTGCGCAACTCAATTTGAAATATGAAGAGGGAGACGGAGAATCGGGCTTTAACCATGTCTCTTCCCCATGATAGGCAGGACATTGTGTCTCCATTTAGGCAGGACGATTAACTGATGACGAGACAATACAGTCTTGAATAAAATATGAGGAGTCAGACTGGCATGGAAATCCTCCTCCTCGTGTGAAGGCATTCTGACTGGGAACAATGCACAGAGGCCTGCAGAATTGCAGCCTTATCTCCAGCAGCATTCAGGCTGTAAAATAATTACTCTAGCTTACTAGTGGCCTGGTGTTATGTTCTCAGAGGCCTATTCCTGGTCAAATACACACTTATACACTGTGAGAAAGAGAAAAACAAAAAATAGCGCTATAGCAAAAAGCATGATAATATTTAAGTCTGATTCATTAAATTACAATTGCTCATCTCGTCTTGTTTTTTGTTTTTTTACCACCACTGTATTTATACTCATAGCCTCAGAAACAGACTTTTTTTTTTCTTACAAACATGTAATGGACAAATATATACAATAAAATACTAGGCAAACCAAATATATAGTATCAGTCAATAGTTTGACATGCCTTAAGACATGAGTCTTCTCATTATTGAAGAATTTTCTGCATTTTAGAATAATACTAAAGTCATTCAAACTATGAAGAAAAACATATGAAATTATTTAGTAAACAAAAATAAGTGTTATATTTTAGATTCTTCAAAGTAGCACCGCTTGCTTAGATGGCTTGGCATTTTCTCAGTCAGTTTTATTAGGTAGAGTCACCTGGAATGGCTTTCAGTTAATAGCTGTGCTGAACTTGTCAAGAGTTAATTACTTTAATTTCTTGCCTGTAAAGTTGTAAAGTTGCGAAGAAAAGCTCAATTTGAGTAATGTTCTAATCCCTATTGTGGCAAAAACTACTCAACTTTGTAAAAAAATAATAATAATAATTTAAGAAATAAAGGTCAATCAATTCTAACAATTTCAAGAACTTTCAAACTATCCCCAAGTGCAAAAACCATGATGAAACTGGCTCTCATCAGGACTGCCTCAGGAAAGGAAGAGCAAGAGTTACCTCTGTTGCACAGGATAAGTTCACCAGAGCTACCAGCCTCAGAAACCGCAAGTTAGCAGCACCCAAAATAAGAGAACCTAAATGTTTCACAGAGTATTTTGCTTTGTTTAACACTTTTAAGTTACTACATGTTTCTTAATGTGTTCCTTCATAGTCATAGTAGATGACTTTATTCATTAATTTACAATGTAGGAAAAAAAAACATTAAATGAGAAAGTGTGTCCAAACTTTTGACTGGTACTGTATCACATTGTGATCAGATGTATCAGTAACTTCCAACCACATGCAAAAGCTGCTACAGTACAAAACGATGTGATTAAAGAAAACATAAATACGAGAGAAACAAGTCAATCAACTGTAAACACAGGTGTTTAATTTCACTTTTACAGTCTTAATTAAAAACATTGTTAATAAAATGGAATAAAATTTAGGGAGCAGCTGGAGAGGAGGCTAACAACCATGCCCACTGGCAAGCAACATCTAGCAGGTATAAGATACCGAGACTGGGCTGTGTAGCAGTGGTAGGATGTGTTATCAGGACTCAAGAACCTTCAAAAATACCTGGGATGAAATTGAGGGACATGTGATTCAGAACTAAACTTATACCAATAAGATCCTATAAATACTTATTAATAATTTATTTAGAAATTTGTAGCATTAAATAAAAATAAAAACATTTTTTGGCCTGGAGTGTTGAATGCTTATTCTTATAAATGACTGTAATCAGACAGCAATGTTCAGACATTTAGTCCCCAAGCCGAAACAAACTCCTTATTAATGTCCTTGATTTCAGGAATCTATGAAATATTCCTCCAGCATTTGCTGAGATTTCCTCACAGTGTGCTCTAGCAGACAAATGAGCCCCTTTTTTACTGTGCAATTATAGAATACTTAGTCAGTAATAATCACCAAATCTCAGAGCCTCAAGCCTCTTTTCAAACTTCTCTTTTCTTTGGAAAATAACTAGCATCATATTGATCCTGTAAAGATTTTTTTCTTCCACACAATGTCCCTCTGCATTTATTTACATCACTGCTATACTGCTTCCTTTTTTTCTATACTATTATGTGGCTTTATTAAACATACACATTACGCCTTATTTAGAACATGGGCTTTTCCATCTGGCCTAGATGCAGTATGGCACTTGTAATTTGCCTGAGCATATTCTGCATTCTACATTAAAGCTAACTGATTTAATTTCATAGTGACTGAGAACATGCCAGGCTACACATTGAATGAATTTGTACACTCAGAAATGCCCATGCATATTCATTATGGCCCACTGGGCATGTGTTCTCCAGTAGGATTTAACCCTTATGGCACAGAATGCCATTTTACCAGACTGGTTCTGTTAAATGTGTCAAATTTGGGATGGCACGTCAGTCACTACTCATCATTTGTAGGAGTGTTTCAGTGTTTCAAGCCTTTGGGATGAATGAAATCCATGAGCTTTTCTAGTGGGAACTGCCAGCAGCTATTTTCCTCTGAGCTAAACCTCAGGGCAGTAAGGGCCGCTTTGGTCCAATCCAGCCAAAGGCAAGAGCACTGTTTTAAATACTACCCATGCATCAGTGATTATACACACACACACACACACATAGTATTTATCTTTCTCTTTCAACAGCAATTTTGTGCAAAGCACACCTGGATATAAACATGCTGAAGCCCCCAAAAAAAGAAGAGCCACAGACAAAGACGGCAACATAATGCTTTCAAGCCTCATTAACGCCTCTCCTTCAACTATTTTACCCATGTATTAAGTTGTCAATAACACTAACAATTACTGCCCCCACGCTATAGTTACATTTTAAAGTGAATGCCTTAATTTCTTTAACATTCACGTGAATTGGCTGTTAGTCTCTATGATTAATTAAGGCATGATGAACACTTTCAGGCCAGTGGCATCTTGATGGAAAAAAAGGAATCATTAGAGGTCCTTTGGGCCCATTTAATATACTCGAGTGCCAGTTAGCTTTCCAGCATCAGCTGGGGGAAGGAGAGATCAACCAGCAAATCAACCTGCTTGACCTGCAATTTGCACCAGAGGAGATCAGCTGCAATAAAAGCCAAAGTGCCCCCCACCACCACCACCACACACACCCCTGGTGCGTTTCGCTGCCACTCTCTTTTTATTAACCGGCCTTTATTATCACGGGGCGCTGGCTTTTCTAAGGCAGTAATTCCACTGCTCATTGCAAATCAGCCTCCTGTGGGGATCTGTAAACGCGCCACCATGTTCCGACAAAAACGAGAGCGCTGAGAGCCGAGTTTAAGGATTATTACATGTTCAGGGATTACTATGGGAGGAAGAAGCAGAGCTGTTAGCAAATACGTGACTTGTCTTATCTAAGTCTCGCTTACCACTCCAAATCTCATTACAAACACTCAATAAACATCCGTCAAAATTACAGTCAGTTTCTGCAGGGATTTAGTGACTGTACATAGTCTAGTGGAAGCAAATCTTGCAGATTTAGTAAATAAAGCAAATAGCTATGTGTAGATAAACTCATCACCAAAACAATTGTTGCACCCAGATGGAAAAACTGGATTTGCAACACTATCTAAAACAAAGCTAAAGTTTAGCAGAAACAATAAATGAAACAAGTAATGTATAATGCATATAATGTGTAATGCAACATGCCAGAAGTCTTGGCATGGAGTTGTAGAGGTTCCTAATAGTGTCCTGTGATAATCCGATAATTCATTACATACGGCTTGAAAATTCACATTATTCCTGCAGATTTTGCAGTATGGGAGGAGAAATGACCCAACAGATTTTTTCAATTGGCCATGGCATAGCATCTGTGTCTTTAAAGCAAGTTTCTGAGCAGCAGCAGTATGTGGAGAAGCACTGTCCTGTTGGAGGTAGGGCCATTGGTTATAGGATTTCATTAACATAACTCTGGGCTGTTAAAGCAGCACCAGTCAAAGGTGTATTTTCTTTTTATGATGTGACATTGTAAATTTAATACTGAAGAAAATGAAGCTATACATGAACTCGTGGAATTGTTTTCTAAACAAAAAAAAATGTTAAACCCAACCAGAATATGTCTTATACTTTAGATTCTTATAAGAAACCACATTTAGCTTTGAGGACAGATCTGAACACTCTTGGTATTTTAATCTTCGTGAGGGAGAGTCACCTGAAATAGTTTTCTCAGCATCTTGAAGGAGTTCCTGGAGGTGCTGAACAATAGCTGCTGTTTTTTTCTTCATGCTGTGAAGCTCCAGCTCATCCTAAATCACCATCTCAGTATAATTTAGGCCAAGAGATTGTGGAGGCCAAACATTTTTTTTCTTACTACATAATTCTGTATGTTCCTGTTTTTAATGTCTTTAATATTAATCTAAAAAACATTAATTAAGTAGTTGTGTCCAAACTTTTGACTTTTGAAGTACTGTATGGTTATGAAAGTGAATATTATACAACATACTTCTGGTTTTTAGTCTTTTTCTTAATGCATTGCAGATAACTTTGCTTGTTTGTAGGAAATTACATGCTTGTAGAAATAAACAAATTCACTAGACAGAGTGATAAATATTAGATATAATTATTAGAAATAGACTTGTATATGAACGATGTATATTGGGTTAAATGGTCCTCAACCTATGTGAGACTGAAGAAGCTAAGCAGAATGGTCTGTTTATTGCTGTAGTACGTGGTACACTCTTATTCTTGCCTCTTTATATGTCTCTCATTTGTAAAGTAAAACTGAATCTAATGGTTTTAATCTAGAATCAGATGTCTCCTCACTCTGTGGGTTTACTGGTTGCTCTAATTCTGTGTTAGTGTTGCTGAACGAATCTTTAGGCTATTTCGGGTTTGTTTCCATTTCTCAGAAGGATGCCATGTGATCAATAGGGCTCATTTGCTAAAAGGACTTGGCCTATAGGACAAATGTGTGGGCAGTTTTTCTTTCCCTTCTGAGATCGTACCTGGCCTGATTCTGGAACCTCAGGTCACAAATCAAATGACCTACTTGATTGCATCCTCTAAGAGAATTGATTCCAAAAGCACAAGTCATGGGCTTTCCTTGATTAAATCTTCACTTCTCTGTCACAGGACACACGGCAACACAGAGATAAAACACAGGAAATTGAGACGGCATGGAAGTGCTAGATCCTTGACAGGATTTACCTGCTGGAATGGAATTTGCGACTATCTGATATAGCTCATGTTGATATGATCTGATTCAGTTTTTTTTTTTCTTTTGATGTATGAGCATCAAAGGATTTTAGGTTGGTATTCAAAATAGATGTTAGACACATTTAGGCACAGTTTTACTCAAGGGTGTGTGCGTAATCATAATATCATGTGTTTAGCATTCGTATGTACTGAATCAAATCTCCAGACTGTTTTAAATTATATTGATAATGTTTAGATGTGAAATTGTGTGGATGTGAATGTATTATTGATACAGTTACAATAACATCATTCACATTTATTTACTGATCTTACAACGTCACTAAGGCAAAAACAACTTCATTGCAAATTACTAGTTAATTTAACGTGAAGATTCAAACACATTGCCTTAGAAAATCTATACTTCTAGAAAAAGTGGAAGGTAGTTTTACACAGTTTTGTTAAGCTGATACAGCTTTCTACCTGCTACTATCTTTTGAACTTCTGTTGTTACCTCTTTGCCTTAAAAATAAATATGCAACAACATGATCTCACTTAGAAATATAGGTTGCTCTACACTCTAAAAAACAGAGGTACGATATGAGTACTTTCTTGTACTCTTCATAATTGTACCCTCAAAGGTCTTTACAGGGTCAGATGTTCCCTCTAAAGTACGAAGTCATTCCTAACAGCAATAAGTACAAATTTGTACCATTTAACCAACCAAAAGGTACATTCAGTATTCTGTATCACTGTACTAATATATATATTTTTTTTTGAAAGCCAGACAATTATGGATCATCAAGTTTTTGAGCCATATTCAGTTGATGATAATGTTTATAATCTTTATAATCTTTACTGGCACTTTCACTGAAAGGTACTTTTTTGTACCTCAATATAAGGTACAGCCCCAGCGACAAGCTTGGTACTCTTTTAAGCACAAATCTGTACTTATTTTTCTTAGTGTGTACTTCAGTAACGGCTCTGATCATGTATGTTTTTTATGTTACAGTATGACACATATCACTGCACCTTATTCTCACTATGCACATTTCATTGTACCGTATAAGTAGTGCACTGTCCAGTCTGTTAAACTGTCTCGTCTTTTGTCTTTATTGTATTTATTGTAGTGTTATTGTTACATGTATGTTACTGTATTGTTGCTTCATGTTGCACTATGGTTCCGGAGGAATGTTATTTCATTACACTGTCTACCTGTACTCAGATGTAATGGCAATAAAAGCCTCTTGACTTGACATGACTTAATTGTTCTCTTACACAAATATGATCTACATTATTTGGTCATTTTTCACACATCCACTGTTAACATTGTTAAGCAAAATTTTCACAAAATACACACAAGTCTGTTCTGCACTCGAAAAAGAATTGATACATGTTCAAACTGAGAACCTTATGTTAAAGTTCATGCCACTGATATTGTTGCGCAGTTATGGTCAATGTTTTGTGATTATACAGTACCTTTGATCATAGTGCACTAACCATCCAGTAGACCACCAGTAGACTTCTTCTTTGTCCATGTGATCAACTGAAAACTTTAGTCAAGCTTGAATGTGTTGATTTTGGGGGAGGGATTTTTTAATTTGATGGCAGACTTTCAATCTAGGGCTGCAACTATATTTTGGTAGTTGAGTAATCTGTTGATTATTTTTTGGATGAATCGATTAGTCACTGATTATTCCTGCCATGCCCTCCATTCCTAACTTTCTCTATCACTTTAAAAAGACAGAAACAGCTAAATGTGACATTTAAATGCCCACATAAATGTGATGAGAAAACATGTAATCCGTTATGTCTTTCACTGAATCTGAATCTGAATCAGAATGTACTGCGGTGGTTCTACAAATGAACAATTAGTCAACACTGAAATTTGGAGTAGACAATTTTCTAAATGACATTGTGAATTATGTAGACTAATTGTTGCAGCCCTATTTCAGTCCATGCTGATATGAACCTGGCTTGCATGTAGACAGTGCACTGGTGTTCCAGGAGCTTCAACACCGAATCACAGTGTGTGCCCATGACAATGAGATAGTAGTCACCACAGCATTTTCAAACATGTTTGAATTTCTCTGTAATGAATCTTGTAGTGTGAGCTCATTACGACCCATAGGAGGATCAACAATGAGAAACAGCCAGTGAGAGCGTGAGGCCAAACCCTTGGAGGCACAGTGCAAGATTCCAATACAATAGCAAACATGGCGAGGGAGTTAAAAAGGGGTTTTGGAGAAAAGATCTGTGAATATTGACAGAGGCTAATGCTCGCTGCTATGGATGGGTTGGGGCCTCTCAGTTGGCTTTCTCTTTTGTACCGAGACTGTAGAGCTGGGAGAATAATTTGCATAGTTTATAGAGGATACATTAAGGTTTGTCTCTATTTTTTATTCACAAATTATGCTTACTTGAAATATCAACCCAATGGAAGTGTAAACAGAGGAAGATCAGCTGATCAGCTGTGTTTTGTCATGCATATTTTTCAGGTAAGAAAACCAACTAAAAAATGCCATGGAATGTGGACATGACCCAGTTTAAATAATAATAGACAACCGCTTCCTGTTTGGTGCTGGAGTGAGCTTACCTGTTTCTATGACTAAGACTGCACAATATAGGAAAATATGATATTGTGGATGATTCTTGCATTTTAATGAATATATATATATATATATATATATATATATATATATATATATATATATATATATATATATATATATATATATACAGCTCTGGAAAAAAATAAGAGACTTAAAATGATGAGTTTCTTTGATTTTACCAAATTGAAATCCTCTTGATTATAATCAAGAGGAAGATGGATGATCACAAGTCGTCAAATCAGGCTGAGCTGCTTGAATTTTGGCACCAGGAGTGGCATAAAGTTATCCAAAAGCAGTGTGTAAGACTGGTGGAGGAGAACATGCCAAGATGCATGAAAACTGTGATTAAAACCAGGGCTATTCCACCAAATATTGATTTCTGAACTCTAAAACTTTATGAATATAAAGTTGTTTTATTTGCATTGTGTGAGGTCTGAAAGCTCTGCATCTTCTTTGTTATTTTAGCTATTTCTTATTTTCTGCAAATAAATGCTCTAAATGACAATATTTATATTTGAAATATGGGAGACATGTTGTCTGTAGTTTATAGAATAAAACAACAATGTTCATTTTACTCAAACATAAACCTATAAATAGCAAAATCAGAGAAACTGATTCAGAAATTGAAGTGTTCTCTTACTTTTTTCCAGAGCTGTATATACATACAGGTTGTATCTGTATTAGTAGGGTATTACAGTTTTTTTGGGGGGGAAATACGTTTAAAAATCATGTCTATTTGGTTCAAGCTGTTTTGAGTTTTTTTTGTTTGTAGTGTAAATGTTGAATTGCAGAAAAGCAAAAGAAAAGGCCCTAAATGTTTCATGTTGAAGAAGTACTTCACATCCTTAAACCACCCTGGATGAGGAAGATACTTTCCCTCCATCCCTCCTACCACTCTGATGGGGCGGGTGGTGTGCTCTTTCCACTAGGGAGCAAGTGGATTTTGGAAGCCAGTAGAGTCTGACTAATCAGAAGCTGCTTGGGGGAGCATTAAGACAGACGTGCGGAGGGGAAATGTGACACCTGGAAATTACACAATGTAATGGAATCAGCCAAGTGGTAAATGTAGCTTTTAAATAGGTTTTGTGTTCTCCATTAACTTCAGAGACACTGATTGGTTCTGACAGTGGGGAAAGTGCCGGTCAGCATGTTCCTTCAAACCCCTCCATCCTGCACCACCTTACACAAAGTTCTCCATAGTTAGCAGAGTGCTCTGGCCAAATGACACTCTGCGCTGGGCGCAAAGTGGGTGTGTGAGTGATTGCGTGGGGCAATGAGGGCACAGCCACGCGGGTTCCAGCCACTTCAGGACCTCCACAGTGTAACCTGTTGCTCAAGCTATTTACTCTTCACCCAAACCAGCCTTAGCCTGTTTCCTCCCTTTTTATTCAGAGCCTAAACACACTGTTCACTGCTGACTCTCTGTAACCAAATGTACAGAGTATTTAACCAAAATGCCAGCAATTACAGGTGCTTAATACAAAACATATCCTGAGATCAATATAAATACAGTATAATGTGCCTTTTGTGTCTTCAGCATAGCTGCTTATATCTCAAACAAACACTAATCAACTATACATTTTCCGAAAATTAACACATTTTTACAATATATAGATGTATTACTTATTTTAAATTTTAATTAAAAAACAGGTTCTTGGAAGGGGGGTATTTTTGCCTGGTTAAGCTAAATATAATTTTAAGTGGTTAAATTAAGAGCACAAAAGTTTCATAATTTAGACATTTTAATGATTTGTTTAGCTATTTTCATTTTAAAAAATCAGCTATTTAAACATGTTTAAAAATACCATACCGACCCTCCTGACATTTAAGATCAACAGCCCCTTTAAGAAAGTAACGTTTGATACCATACATACTGTTAGGACTAAAAATGTGCTAAACGTTGGAAATAAATATGATTCATTTAACTTAATATTTCTCATATTGTCTCCATGCTTAGCTGAGGTAAAGCTATAATATCAATATGAAAGTAATTAAAGTAGTTTTAGAAAATCTAAAAGTAGCTTTGAAACAGAACATGGTCACCATAAACAATTCAACATGTTTGTAACTCTAGAGTAACTTTGTTTTCATAAAATTAAAATGGTCTACCCTGTTTGTGCAGCTTACCATGACATGGCAGCCACATGCATGAAAGATAATAAAAAGGGAAAATAAAAAAGTGATTAAGCTGCTAAATTCATGTAAAAATCAAGAAGATTTTTTATTTATTGGGAGAAAAATGTAAGTATTTTGATAATGATATATCTAAGTGAAATCCTAAATGTCCTTTCATCTAAAGAATGAGAATTTGCAAAAGCACTGCCTGCATTTACATTTTATTTCTATTTCTGTTTACCTTTGGTCCATTTAAATTTTACCATTTCAATATTTCACTATTCTCTCTGTGTAAAGAACTGTAAGATTTAATAATGAAAAAAAAAGGATTATTATATTATTAATTGTATTCTCTACTGGCTCTAAACACAAGTCAAATAACTGGAAATAATACACTGTGGAGCATAGTAGGCTGTTTTTCTCTCAGTCACTTAGACCCCCCTCCAGAAACATCCCAGATTTTTATTTTCATTTTTTTATTGATTATTATTATCATCAATGCTTACAAACTCAAGTCACATTAGCACAACAATTCAGCACAGTAAAAAAGGAGCTAATGTAGCCTGAGGGGCCCTAAAATTAAAAATATTATGAGGGCAATTAATTGCCTTGCCTGAGGTCTTAGCGTGGCTCACTATTAACACAATGAACAGGAAACTCTGTGGTGTTACAAAGCTGTACAAATCAACAGGCTCTCAGAGATCGCTCTGACCAAGCATTAAATTCAGTGTGACAGCCAAGGACCACCTTCGCTGGTTTTAGCATCTGGGTCATCACTTTGGCACTGGCAATCCAGGCTGCACTCAGTGTGTGCTAAGTCATCTGAAGGGCAAAATCAAATCTGAACTTGAAAAGTCATAAAACCCAAAACAGTGAATGACTGCATACTGTACTTCTGCATACTTTTAATCAAGCTGTGAGGCTGACAGGGTGCAGCAGCACTGAAGACCAGCATCTATACAGCCCACAGTACCAGATCTAGACACTGCAGTATCTGTACAATGTAATGATTTGTTTGCATGTACAATACAGCAACATGGTAGGTTGCTAGCTTGACAGTGATCTGAAGACAAAATGTTACAAAGCCCCTAAAATAATTTAAGTACCTGAAACTAAACTTCAACCTGAACCTAAACTTTAACTTAACCTACACCTCAGCCTAAACCTAAACTTAACTTCCACCTCAACCTAAACTCAACTTAAACTTAACTTTACCTCAGCCTAAAACTAAACTTAACTTACACATCAGCCTAAACCTAAACTTAACTTACACCTCGGCCTAAACTTAAACTTAGCTTACATCTCAAACTAAACCTAAACTTAACCTACACCTCAACTTAAACCTACACTTAGCCTACACCTCAACTTAAACCTACACCTCAACTTAAACCTACACTTAACCTACACCTCAACCTAAAATTAAACTTAACCTACACCTCAACTTAAACTTACACTTAGCCCACACCTCAACTTAAACCTACACTTAATCTACACCTCAACCTAAAATTAAACTTAACTTACACCTCAGCCTAAACCTAAACTAAACTTACATCTCAGCCTAAACCTAAACTTAACTTACATCTCAGCCAAAACTTAAAATTAACTTACATCTCAACCTAAACTTAACTTAAACTTGACTTATACCTCTGCCTAAACCTACACTTAACTTACACCTCACCTAAGCTTAACTTAAACTTAACTTATACCTCTGCCTAAATCTACACTTAACTTACACCTCAGCCTACACTTAAACTTAACCTACACCTCAGCCTAAACCTAAACTTAACCTATGCCTCAGTCTACACCTAAACTGAACTTACATCTTAGCCTAAACCTAAACTTAACTTACACCTCAACCTAAACCTAAACTTAACTTACACCTCCCCCTAAACCTAAACTTAACTTACACATCAGCCTAAACCTTAATTTAACTTACACCTCAGCCTAAACCTAAACTTAACCTATGCCTCAGTCTACACCTAAACTGAACTTACATCTTAGCCTAAACCTAAACTTAACTTACACCTCAACCTAAAACTAAACTTAACTTACACCTCCCCCTAAACCTAAACTTAACCTACACCTCGCCCTAAACCTAAACTTAACCTACACCTCGGCCTAAACCTAAACTGAACCTACACCTCCGCCTAAACCTAAACTTAACTTACACCTCCCCCTAAACCTTAACTTAACTTACACATCAGCCTAAACCTAAACTTAACTTACACATCAACCTAAAACTAAACTTAACCTACACCTCGTCCTAAACCTAAACTTAACCTACACCTCGTCCTAAACCTAAACTTAACCTAACCTCTACCCAAAATCAATTTCTCAATTCTTTCTCAAGTATGTGGAAGACATACTGTGTGTACAGTAATTGACTCCTCCAGCAGAAGTGAGAGAAAGTGTGAATAGTAAAATATGTACAGTTTAAATATCTGCAAAACAGCGCCACCAGTAGACGGGAGCTCCTGTGAATTGCAAAGTAATTACAAAATATCAACATCAAGAGAGTCACATCATTTAAACTCTTGAGAGCTGGGGATTAAAAGAAGCACTAGGTCTTCAGTGAGGCACTGTGCTCCTCACTGCGATCCATCAGTGTAATCCTGGCCAGTCTATCTTCAGGGATTTATTACTGAGTGCTTAGAAGATCACAGTAATGATTGTCTGAATAATTAACCAGAAGCCCAAAGCAAACATTCAGTAGAACAATTACAGATGAAGTGAGTGTCCTCGCTATTTAACGCAGGTTTCAGGAGACTAGGTTGACTGAAAACGTGCCAGAAAGTGGTTCATCTCCAAATGTGCATCAGATGGATGCTGAGCTGCAAAGTATAGGAGCAGTCTGCCTACTAAGCCCAGTGCCAAACAAAGCGGCGCTCGTTCAGCGTTTTAAAAGAGACGTATGAACATAATAAAAATGCAAATATTAGATTTGAAGATTTAGTACACAGTTCCTTCATTTTATAATTACTGTGTAGTTATTATATTTATAATTAAATATCTGTTTAAGTTGCACACAATGTAGTTTCATGAGGAAAATAAATCTGGGCCATATGCATCAATGATTAATCTAGTCTTTATTTTCTTTTCCATGTGATATGATTGTATTCCTTTTGAAATGTCGGCACTCAATGACGCCAAATGATGAATATTTGAGAGGGTACAGCTTGCTCACTGAAACAGATATTTTGACATTTATGGTGTTATGTAATGGCTGCGAATTGTTTCACTTCTGAATACATATTGGGATAGAAATGGTCTGGCTAACAAGGTTTATGTAATATCATGGGACTCCAGTGGATCATTGCTCTCAAAAACGAGACGTTGGTAAACTGAGACAATGAATCTGCGGCACTGCTCACACACTGTTCTCTTAAATCTTCTGAACAACAGTCTTTATGAGTTGTGTAATAGAGCGTGATTTCATTAATTATAATAAACAGCTGTTATCTAAGAGTAGACTTTCACTTTCCCTAATGATCTATGCCTGGTTTATTCAAATATGTAGCTTATAGGCCCACTTAACTGAAAGGTCCTTAGATGATGAAGAAGTGATATAAATCACATGCATTCCACTTTGTATGAACGAAAGCTGATAACCAAAGTATAGTGCTTAAAAAAATCCAGCACTAAACGATATGGACAAAACTATTGGGACACTTGTTCATTCTAAGTTTCTTATAAAATCAAAGTATTAATAAAAAAGAGTTTGTGTTTTTTTGGACAACTGTCTCTACTGGAAAGCTTTCTATTAGATATTGGAGCATTGCTGTGCGGACTCACCACCCAACCCCTTCCCCAACTTCCCAACTCACCCCAAAAGTTTATGATAAAGCAAAATAATTTAAAAAAAAATGTTGGTCCACTGCTCCACAACTTAAAGCAATGTAGTGCTGCCCACTAACATGTGGACATCTAACATAGGTAAAACATTGTATTTCATTAGGAGAAATGAATGAATGAATGAATCTTTGAACTTTAAACTGGTTAAATAACTGTTTTTTGTGAGCTTCTTACCTAGCTCTTCTCTGTGGGTATGTTTCATGCTTGTTCTCTCGTTTGCTCTGTACATAATTATTATGGGCTCATTACAAATTGAACACATTAGCCATTGTGCTTTTTTTCAGGCATAATGAAAGCATACTGTATATGTCTGTCCACTCTGAACTAATCATCAAAAGTACTGCAGGAGAAAAAAGATCATGTGAATTTTAGATTACCTAAAAAAACTTTTTTTTTAATATATATATTTTAAATTTGGTCTTCATTTAGCTCTAGACGTGGATTACAGTGCGCTTACTGAGTACTTCTGATCTATACCATTCCAGACTGGTTTGAAGAAGAACTTGTACACATGTGACTAAAGGACAGTTTCAGAGTTTCAGAATGTTTACAATGTTTACTAAATAGAAAGCTTTTCAAAAGCTCCAAACTGAAGAAAAACGGGATGAATGTAGCTGTGAAAATGCTATTTTCTCAATTCTTACTCAAGTATTTGGTCAAACAGTGTCACCAGAATGGGAGCTCCATGTGACCTGTAAAATATGTACTAAATATGTTAGAAATACTTTTGGAGATTGAGGATTTCTTTTGTTATATATGTACAACTTTTGTGAAACAAATCTATATACTACTTTCAGTTTTTGTGTCCCCTTTAATTAAAGAAAAGCTGTGAGAGAACAAATGAATGAGATGGGAGTGAACAGCCTCTTTAAACTGAACCTTTCTCTCTCTCCTCGCTCTTGTTTGAGCTGCAGTGACAGTTCGTGTAGCCCTGCCTCAGATGACTATGTGACTGGAAATTCTATTAAGCCAAACATTTAACCAGATTCAATCTTTAATGAGACCATTTCTAATTTTATCGCATTTCCCCTTTTCAAGCGGTGCTCCGACTCGCTCATGCGTGCTGAAAATTGCAAGTGCAATGCAGCGCAGGCCAACCTTATCAGCAAAGGCAGATGGTATTGTCGATAGTTGACAGACATGCTGATAGTCGATTTCATTTTTATCTCAAATCACTTTATGCTCTGGGAATCCGGGCCGACTGCATCTTCAAAAGGACAAAAAGGCCAGCCACACATGCAGGCCTGACAGAAGGCCAGACAGAGCTTCTTAATAACCTTGGGGGTGTTGTGGGTTTGGCTCAGTGTAAGACGCATTAAAAATATCTGAATTGAGCTGCGTCTTTTATGGATGTGCTTGCCTTCGTCCTTGTTGGTAAATAATGTTTGTAAAAGCAAATGCAGAATTAAATAGTGTTTTGTCTGTATTGTCTGTTTTAGGTTTTAGTTTTTTAATCATAAGCTTCATAGATTTATAATTGGTTAAATAAATAAAAATGAAAAATTATTACATTTTGTAAACAAAATAATAAAAAGCCAGTTATTGGAGTATGAGTGTGTGCTTAGCATAAGCTTTAGTGAACAAACATTATCTTTATGCCAAATCTAAAAAGCCTTGCCTTGGCAAGGTGTGTAAATTGTGTAAAATGCCCAGGATTTTGCATGAATTTCTCATCCGCAGTTGTCGGGACAGATTTTTACAGATAAAAGAACAAGTGATAATAGTGGATGTTTCTGATAACATTATGGTTTTGTTTCTCATATTGGTATGAAAATAAATAATATTAAAACATGACATCTTTTAATGAGCCTGTATCCCAATACTTCCGTCCATAAAGTGTAACTTTAGGAGTTTAATTTATTTCTTAGACATATTTTTTACTTGTTTTAACAGAACATAATCATGCTCTTTTTATTTAACACTCGATTTAATTTGATTACACACATTTTTATTTATAGCATTTACTGTGTAAACTTTACAGAAACTGTGTAAATATACTTTGAGCATAAAAAGTAGGCCAAAGGTCACTATTATATTGTGTCATAGTAAATGTTGTTATTGTGACACACAGTATACTTTAATGAGCATGTTGTGGATTTCATAAAATTTCTGATGATATTTGAATAGAAGCTTTTAAGAATCTGATGCTATTTCATATGCAATTTTCTGCATGTCAAAATAGTAAGATATTTAATTATATATCATGAAACCATGTTTTTTTATGTTAAAAAGATATTATGTGCAGTATAAGTGTTAGAAGTAAAATAATTTTATTTATTTATTTTACTTGTAAAACATGATCTATTATTATTATCTATTATTCTATATCTAAATTATGTTCTATATCTATTCCATAACTGTTATTTTTGGTAAATGTGTAAATGGTTATATATATTTACATTCAATAACATGTTGTTAAGTGTTTTTACATTCTTTCCACCCTTAAACACATACAGATTGCCATTGTCCTGCAACTTAGGCCTACTCCAAGCTTGTGACACAAATTCCCAAATATAGTGGATGCTGGTGTGTCTCTAGTGTCCTCCTTTATAAAACTACAAATATGATCGACCAAGCATAAGCTCCTGTAGTGTAATAGGATGCATTCAAATTCCTAGTTAACAGATAAATTCCACAAGCAGTACAATTATTACTTATATACGGTGTGTATATTTAAAATTCTGTATTTAAATAATTACACAAAATAAACATATTTCATATTTCTTTTCCTTGGTAAATAAATAGTTTTATATCATGTGTCTGGATTGTGGCCTTACGTTACACCCCTCTCCCAACTACAATAAACATAGGCTTCAAAGAAGGGACAACTACGGTCCAATCTGTGGGCATCTGCCTTCCAGGTTTAGCAAAAGCTGATGAAGTATTAATGATATTCTCCGTGCAGAGCGCCGCTGGCCAGGCCTGCAGTTGACATCTGTCAAACAGAACTTTGTGCCCCCTCCACTCGCTCACACTGGCCAAAGTCACAGCAGCCGGGGAGCGCTGTCGCTGCCGGGGAGAGGCGTTTTGGAAATGCTTCTAATGGGAGCAGCCAGGAACAATGCGCTCCCTCCCCCGTGTCCTCTCTGCTCCCTCACATCTCCTGTTTTGTCAAGCTGGGCACTGTCCTTGGGGGTATTTTGGAACTCATTAGATTAATTGGCAATAAATGACAATTATTTTCAGCAGCTGGAAATTGCACCGCACAGCTTCAGCGCAAGCATCTGCCCAACAAGGAATGTAACAAAATCAAATACAACCTCTGCCGAGTTGCTTTCTCCACGCTGACTGAGGCTTTCAGTAGAGATGCAATCAGTCGTCCAGGCAGTAGAATTCATCCTTTCTAAAGGTCACCAGATCCCTGCAGAGTGTCTGTCTCTCTAGTGCCTTCATTCATCTCTGACCTGCCTTATAAGGCCAGTTCACAGCCACCTAAAAGCACGGAATTTCAGGAGTTGTACTGTATTTATATTGACTCATTCACCTGATGGGTCTCTAAATGTTTCACTACACTTACAGCTTCAAAACAGCTTTAAAATGGATTGATGATACAAGGAGTTTTGTGTAACAGCAATCACATATGCCTAAATTAACCCAAAGTATGTTTCTCTATATACTCCACATACTTTGTTAGCCACCTTTCATCCAGTTCTTCAACAGATCTTTCTGGTTGGGGGACTAATCATACTCCAGCAGTGACACTGAGGTGTTTAAAAACCCCAGCAGCACTGCTAAGTCGGATCCACTCATATTAGCACAACATACCCTTACACGCCACCACCATGTCAATGTCACTGCAGTGCTGAAAGTGACCCACATCCCAAATTAAAGCTGCTCTGTGATGTGTTAATGCATGTGGTGTCCTGACAACTGACAGAAAATAATAATAAAGTATGCAGAAAAACAGGATGGACTACAGTCTGTAATTGTAGGACTACAAAGTGGACTGTGGACCAGTGGACTATAGAGAGAAATGTAGAAACAAATGTAACATTATATATGATTAGTGCACAATAATGTGCAATGTTTTTTGGCGCTGGTGGAAAATTGGGTTACAAAATCTCCTTGTTTGGGTTGTGAATTTGCTTAGTAAAACAGTATTTTTAGAATAAACACAAATAATATTAATACAAAAAGTAGTGATTTTACATCACTGTGTTCATTAAAACATTTAAAAAACTCTTGTCATGACAGTCAAAATGTTTATATTTATTTTCCAAAACCTGGTTTGATAAATCAAAGTAGTTAATAGGGTTAAATCAGGTGAGTGGGTGATGGACTTGAACAAATCAATTATTTGCCTGTCCATGAAACATCAGGAGCCCAGCTTTGTTTTTCAAACTAGAACAGATAATCTCATATACTTTTTTCAAAATGAGAAATTTTTGACACTTTTTACTACATTTATTTTAAATTCCACCTGTTCTAATCTGATGTGGTATTTAGGTGTAGAAACACATTATCGCTACTACATTAAATTGTTTTAAATAATGTTAAAAATATATACCTTGCACAAGGCACATTGCATGATGCTACCTTATACCCCACTAACAACATTTTTCACGCTTTCCCGACATGCAGTGCACAAACCCGACTTTTACATCAACTATAAACAGAATAGAAAATAAAATAACATAACTGTTCCTCTAAATGACGTGCTCATGCACCTTTACAGCATTTCCTCTGCTTGAAAAGTGTTGGACACATCCAGATAGCTGTGGCAAGTCAGAGCACACCTGGCTCTTAAAGGGAATGGTACATAACGCGCTGGTTTGTTTCACATTACAACCAAAAAACACACCCATGATTAATAAAGAGAATTAATAGATGCCATTTGCAAATTTTGAGCTGTCCAAGTTGTACTTTTCCCGTCGTTACGATAGTACAGACACGTTGACACACCCTTAATCATGCACAGTGTGTGGTTGAAGGTTCACCTACAGCTACATTTGTGTTTACTCTACTCTAAACACAAACCTGATCCAGGTATTCAGCTAATGAACAAAGCCTTTCCAGAATTTGGCTGTGAAGGACCAGTGGTGGGAACAACTGTATTACATTAACACAATTCTGTATTGAAATGTGCAGATGTAATGCATTTTATTTATGCAAAGATAGAGTGATATTGCACTCAGTTTGGTTTTAGGCCTAAGATTATGTAAATTATTATTTAAAATCATTCAGTTACACTGGGAAAAAATCTGATAAAAAATAGGAGACCACTTAAAAATGATGAGTTTCTTTGATTTTACCAAATTGAAAACCTCTGGAATATAATCAAGAGGAAGATGGATGATCACAAGCCATCAAACCAAGCAGAACTGCTTGGATTTTTGCACCAGGAGTGGCATAAAGTTATCCAAAAGCAGTGTGTAAAACTGGTGGAGGAGAACATGCCAAGATGAATGACAACTGTGATTAAAAAAAAAAAAAAAAAAGTTATTCCACCAAATATTGATTTCTGAACTTTTAAAACTTTATGAATATGAACTTGTTTTCTTTGCATTATTTGAAGTCTTAAAGCTCTGCATCTTTTTTTGTTTTGTTATTTCAGCCATTTCTCATTTTCTGCAAATAAACGCTCTAAATGACAATATTTGTATTTGAAATTTGGGCGACATGTTGTCTGTAGTTTATAGAATAAAACAACAATGATCATTTTACTCAAACACATTCCTATAAAAAGCAAAATCAGAGAAACTGATTCAGAAACTGAAGTGGTCTCTTTATTTTTGGTTCCAGATCTGTATGTATATTTAATATATTTATTTATTCTGGAAGTGATGTAGACATTTGAATTAAATGAAAGTCATTGAATTACTGCATGGGCACACAGTGTCATGTGTTAAACATGGACTGAATGTCTTCCTCAGGCTGGTGTTGTGGTTGGTCATTTTCTGTACAACATGGTAAATCACACAAGACTGCTGATAAGAGTAGACTGCTGAACCAGGTTTGTCCTGGATAATGACCTGACATGTCTGCAGTGGACAGGGCAAGCTGCAGAAGGGCTGAGCGGAGGGCAAGAGGTGCCCAGGACAGCTGAAAAAGAAGACTGATGAAACTCAGAGTCCATCATATCGGACTGATAGAGGCCTACTGAGACTCCTGGAAAGCCTGACTCGTTCTCTCTCTCTCTCTCGCCATGCTACACACCCTCATTTACTCTCTCTTTCACAGTGCGATTGCGAGTGTGTGTGTGTGTGTGTGTGTGTGTGTGTGTGTGAACGTACGTTTGAAAGTATGTACTGCTGGAGATCTGCTGGCAGTGAGACCTTGGACAGAGGAGTAATTGATTTAGGGAATCTTAAAATCAATTGGCAGGCAGCTGGGGCCAGGGAGATTAGAAGTGAAGCACAGGTGGACTGGAGTGCAGTGTGAAAAGCCCCAGAGCAAACAGTAATCTCTGAATTATAGACCTGTGGGAGATGTACCTGTTTTCTCTTATTTCTCACACACTCTCTCCAGCCAGTGACAGCCCATAGTCACCCTCTCCAACTTTATACAGGCCTCTCAGCATAGCCTCAGCGCCTCAGAGCAAAGCAGAGCAATCCACACACAGTGCATGCTATAATTCAATATCTATACACAAAAACAAGTAAGTGTATGTCTATACATATATTCTGTTCTACTTCTTTTGTCTATTCTACCAGTTTATCTTATTTTGTCTTGATCTATATTCTTGTTTGATTTATTTTACTTAATCATGTATTTTCATTTGTTTACTTTTTTATATTTTACTTGAAGTATGATATATATGTATTAATATTATGACAATACATAATGTGAAATGAATATAAATACATTTATAATATTAATGATAAAAAAGAAGGTGATTCTTAATGTGCCTTCATTTCATTTTTATCTGTTAGGTTTACTTTTTTTAATATTTGTGTAGATCTGTGTACCAGAAGCAGCAACAATTATTTTTATATAACATTTTTTAATCTGTTGTGGCTATAATTGAGCAAATTGTCAGTGTTCGGACTGCTGTAGATATATCCGGATATACGAATAAAAATATCAAAGATTTGTAAAAGATGTGTAAAAGATTCTGTTATCACAAAAACAGAAAAACAGAAAATGGAACAAAAAAACTGTTCTCATAAACAAATTGTATGAATCTTGTTTATCCCGTCGCTATGGCAATGCTAAGTGCAGCATTCACTCTTTAATGCAATGATATTTTTACACATGACCTTGGGAACAGCCAATAAATCAACCAACGTAGAATTGAGCTCATACATATTAATTACCAATATTCATATAAATAAATAATGATGTGATGGTACCATGGAAAAGAAGTGCTTTAAAAGTGCTTTATATTTATAGACAATATTTATTTTACACCTCAAACTTTAATTTTGAGTCAGTCAGTATAGCTCTATCACTGATTAAAAAAACTAAATAAAAATGTATTTAGTATTTCTCACCTCTGTAATTTCAAACACGTTTCTGTGTCAAATATTAAGTTCTGTATTTCTATTGTCTCAAATACTTATTTCATGCAATAAAATGCAAATTACTTCTAAAAAAAATCATACATACAAAAAAAATTGTACAGTGTGATTTTCTGGTTTTTTTTTAAGATTCTTTTTCTCACAGTGTACCTTTGATAAAAATGTCTCTGTTCTTTGTAGGTGGAAAAACTTAAAAATCGGCACTGTGTCAAATACTTATTTTCGACACTGTACAATATCAGCATGGAACCAACTTTATTAAAAATTGCACATATAGTGCAATTATTGTAAAATAATAAATGCAGAGACAGCGAAACTACTGCTTATATATGCTGCATATATTGCACAAAAAGTAATATTTACATTTAAATATTTGCAAAAATACATTTAAATATTTGCAAAAAAACAGCAACCAAAGTTAGAGAGGTTAGGCAATTGCAATGTCATTAAATACGATAAACAGTGAATCCTTATCCTGCTTATATAACATATTACAGTGTGTATCCATATTATCAGCCTGTTTATAATCAGTAAGTTGCACTAATTGTTCTAGTTTGTTACTAGCACTGACTACCAGGCAAGTAGCTAACATAAACAATACCCATGTAATTTGTTGCTACTCTCCTGCATTGATCTTTACAACAAAATTCCCAATTTATGAATGAGCAACTGTGTTACTTCACATTATTTATCATATATGTTACAGTTAATCTGCTGATGTGTTATTTTAGTCAGCCTAATGCGTTTTGAACTTGAAATAGCCCTCTCAATTACAGAAAAGGCCCTTTAATGACTTCAACTTTATATCTTTACTTAGTTAGTTGGAGCCACCAGAGATATAGACAAATGTTGTAAGCTTGGGAGAAAGGGAATGGGCATTTCTGTAGTACATTTGTCTGAGTGTTTGTCGGAGTAGAGTGCACTTAATATAATGAAAGAGAGAGAAGGCTTCATTCAGAGGATATTTGTTTCATTGTCTTCAGGCCTGATAGAACGGCCCCCTAAGTTGCAGTCTTTGGTCCTGATGAGGATATATATATATATCAAGTGCCTTGTCTGGTAGATTGAATTAAATCAGCAGCGTAAATCCGCCAGTGTAATGGTAGCAAGTAGTGTAATGGTGGAAAGATTGGCCAGGGAGGCAGACCCAGACACAGGGTGACACAGCAGCAGAATCCAGCCACGGCGCACGCCAAAGGCAGTACCCGTCACAAAAATTAGCCACCTCACCCCTGGATCTCCTTCCGTGCTCTCCAGCACCTCTCTGCTCCCCCTCTCTGCTCATTGCCATGATGGAATTTATAAGGGCCTAATTAACTGAAGGCTCGCATGCCCTCTGCAGAAGAACTGCACACACAAAATCTCGACAATAAAACGAGCAGACAGGAGTAATATAATTAAACACTGTCAGTGCTTTAGGAGATTAAAGTTGCAGTTTAATAACTTTGAGATCATTCATTTTATACATTGTTGGTGCTCGAGGAGGAAGTTATGTGAATACACTACTTAATTGACTGTGTGCTTTTTGTCCTTGTACAATGAACAGTAAATGTGTACTCGAATCAGACCACTGTCGAATCCCAAACAGAATCTGGATTTGTTATGTAGAGGTTTCCCCTTTTGTGACTTCTGATTGGTGGGTGGACAATTTGACCATCCTGCTTCTCTCAATCCAATGGTGGGCCCTCTCTCAAAGTTGTAGAGTCTCTCATGACTCGTAGAGTCATGTCTAGCACTTAACAATCCTTGCCAAGAGGTACTTGAATACTTAAAGATGATGTCCCTAAATTTTGGGATTTAGGGTCCTCTCTGGTGAGAATGGTTAATTGCACCAAGCATGCGGAAAAATCATTTTAAACTGGGTGGGTGTGATTCGGTCTCCTTTCAGAGTGCATCTGAATCTGATTCCACATTATGTTTAATCAGAGAGAGAGAGAAAGAGAGAGCGCTCAGTCAGAAACTTCACTTTGACTACACACTTTGTTTTTACTATGAGTGAATGAAATATTGAGCTCTGAGTTTCCCCTTCTGAAGTCTCCATTGCTCCACCAGTCGATCACGTTCAGTAAAACTAAGCCAGATCCTCTTTTAGAGCCTGTACATGTGACATAAGCAAGTAAAGACGTGTGACGTGGCCAGAAGAACTCCCGTGAAAAGCGACCCGACACCCCAGTTTTTAGAATGAATGTATTAGGCTTAGCAGGGATGGTCGTTCCAGCACACTGGTACCATTAAACACAATATTTTATCTCTTCTCCACTCAGAAATGCTTCTGCTCTTAGTTTAGAAACAAAATAATACGGACTGCCACTTTAATCATATTCATTGAAAGCCTTTTGACAGTGCACCAAGGAAAGCACATCTTTTCATGACCCAGGGCCTTCAGCAAGGTATGTTGCGCTACTTATTGCTATCTTACATGCCACAAACAGTCTATTTTTGTGCCTTCCACTTGCATTATTTAAACAGCAAAGGTACTTGTGAATATATCTACACTGATTGGCAAGATGGTCTGTTCAGGTAAATTTCTGGCATATTGCTATCTTGGCAATAGAAAACACAGGTGCCTGAAATTAATCCAGACAGACGTCAACAGTCAGACGTTCATTGCTATCTTGGGAGTGAACTGTCAACACAGGTGCATCCCCAAAGCATGTAAACTCCTGTTTGTCATCATCAATAAACAGAGTACAAAATAAAATAATGGTAATATAATAATATTCTACATCAACACAAAATATAGGTCATTGTCATATTACTTAAATAACCTGCTCGTTGTACAAGTCCAGGTAGCTGTGCTGCTGAAATAGCAATCCGACAAAGTTAGAGCGCACCTGGCTCGCACCTTAAAGGGAATGACAAGTGACATGCTAGTACATGCCTTTTGTGTGTTTCAAGCCACGCAAGGCATACTTTTCCCATTGTTACAATAGCAAAGATACACTGGCATTCTCTAAATAAAGCTGCAGGGGCACAGACTAACGGCTGGCCTACAGATTAAGCTAAAACAGGACCCAAAGTGTCTGATCAGACCAGATCTGTAATTATTTACATATGCCACGACAGCATGCTGAGTTCTGCAGCAATCTGGGATGTAGATGTGCAGATGTGTTGTTAACTTCCCGCAAATGACTACATTGACTTCCACTAGAGGTTAAGGATGTTTTTTTTTTTTTCATTTCCTGTGAACGTGTCATTTAGGAGATATGTTGTTTTACATTAGCATGTACGTCTACTGTATGTATTTTTAATCACATTATATATTTTCATTTTAAAACACTAATAGCCCACATTATCGTTCAAGAAGATAATTACCTTGTTTGGGTATTACATCTGTCTAAAAAAAGAACAAAAATAAAAAACAACAAGCTCAATCTGTTGTAACAGAGGGATAGCCTTTTACTTTGACAGCCTACGCATGCACTGGCAGACAAATAGCCTGGACCATGTAAACAGCCATTATGTCATTATTCAATTATAAACTAGATGATAAACATATTTTGGCTCAAGGCTTGAAGTAGAGTTGCCCAGTGCAGTAACAGATTGGCAACGAGGCCATTGCTGTGATTTGCAGTGAAAGATGGCGCATTATTCACTTGGGCATCGAGTGCTGTGTGCGCTTCAGGGTTTGATCTTGACAAAGATCTTCTCATGACAAAAGAGACTGGGACAATGTGGTGACCACTCATAAATGATTTGCTTTTACTGTCACAGTAAATAAGCAGAAAACACCAAGAGGAGCTACACTTCAGAAAGGATTTATAATGAACCTGATTTATGATCAGAGATGCACTCGGCTCAGGATATCATATATATATATTATATAACACATCATCGGTCTTATACGACCCCAAATCAGAATCAAATCAAAATGCAAAAGCAAAACATTTCATTCCTTTGTTTCCTCAGAGGCATAAAGTCTTTAAAATGTTGTGAAAGAAAAAAGAAAAGATGACATTACAATACGGTAAATGCTTAAACTTTTTTGGAATGTATTACAGGCTTGAAATGCAGTAATGAATGTATATTTATAAATAAAATTAAGGTTACCAGATAATACATGAAATATATTGGGTTGATATTGTCTGCAATCAAATGAAAGTAAAAGTAATTGTTAGAATCACTTAGAATACTTATTGTTTTTTATTTACTACTGTCCATGCTGTCCCCACTTTTTCCAAATTGGCTTTATCGGTATGCGCATGGGTTACACATCACTTGAAAAATATTTACTACCAAAATAATCATTAATATGTGCTCTTTACATTGACTTTTAACTTTCTATTGATTTTTGGAATTTCTTGGCAGTGGCAGTATGTCAATACTATTAATATGAAATTTAAAGGTTTAAAAGACTATATGTTTTTTTCTATATCTTATTTGATAAAAAAAAATTACTCAGTATATTTACACAGATCATAAATAATATCATCGGCAACCTTAAAGCATTATTAGTATTTAATTTTACAACCCATTTTAAATCTAAAAAAAATATATATGAAGATACTACATAAAATGTAGATAAATGTAAATAAAAACAGAATGCAATGATTTGCATATCTCACATACCCGAATTCTATTTCTTGTAGAACACATATCAGAAGTCAAAAGTAAGACAATTCGGTAACACTTTACTTGGATGGTCCATTCTATGGCCTTGTTGATGCTCAACTGACATTCAACTAACACTGAATTGAATGTCCATTAAATTTAACTTAACCCTATCTTGAATTAATTAAAATAGAATGATTCAAAATAGAACCTAACTGTACACCTAACCCTAACCTTAACCCTTAATCAACCATAAAATCCAACCCTACACCTAACCCTTACTCTAACCTTAACCCCTGCTTAAAATCTAACCCTAAACCCAATCCTACAACATTAAGATAAGCATTTAGATGAGAGCTGAATGTAGGGTTATATTCAATAGAGAATCATTTACTTTCACCTTTTAGTTCATTTGCATTTAATAGACATCTGGTTCAATGGTAGTTGAACGTCAGTTGAGCATCAGAGAGGCCATCAAATGGACCATCCAAGTAAAGTGTTACCAAACATTCTCATTAACTCATTGAGAATTTGACGGCAGCAACACATCTCAAATAGGTTGGGCTGGGGCAACAAAAAGGAACAGGAACAATTTGAAATTAAATTACATTTCAGCCAGCATTCTCATGTGGGGCTCACATGAGTGGAACAGCGGCTAGGTGGGTTTCAGGTCATGGGCTCTGAGTGGGTTTGTACATATGTTTTCACCATAAGTCCCATTAGTACCCTGCGTGCAGTGCAAACTAGATGGGGTTCATATGTAACTCCTCCTGAGATTTAAATAGGGGGCAACATGGAACCAGTAGACAAAACTTTCTGGTTCCCAGTTGGGCGCCTCACAGGCCCCACATGAGAATGAAATCTGGTATACCATTACATTTATTTACATTTTGGAATTGGGGTTGTCCTTTTGGATTCATTGGTGTGACTTGATAAAACAATATTTTGACTGATATTTATTGAAAATTGTGACGTTTTTCTTCCCCTGTTGCAATTAATTGTTAGTTAAAAAAACTTAACAATACAGAGAAATGTGTGACGTCTGCCTATTGCTCTTTTATTTAAGTAGATGTCATCTGTAGTAAATAAAACAGCAGCATTTTTGTATAGCCCACATGTTCGTTCACTCTATAATTGAAAGGAGGTACACTGCTAGTATTATTAGTGCAAATGCTAATAAGAACAGATAGCAATTTGCGTAATTGTGTCTGCAGGCATAAATCACCTTGCAGTCTTGTTTTAATGCTAATAACAATCCTACAGTTTACTTTAGAGCCAACTAGAAAGCTACCCTCAATCTGTCTGCATAAAATTATTCATATAGTGACATGTTGTTTCTATAGTAGTTGAAACAGCATGTCACAATTATGAAACAAATCAAATTATCAAAAGTAGAACACAGATTTACACGCTCTTGTTTGCCAACAGTGTATGCCAACTGCACAGCAGACTGTTAGTACAGACCTCCTGTTTGTGGGTGTGAACCATCATTAGATCAGCCAATGTTCCCCAAAACCATAGCTTGAACAAACATTCACAACCAGTACTGGAGAAGTGAGCAAAAAAAACATTTCGGTACCACTTTAAAATAAGACTATCTTTATAAAGGGGTTATAAATGCTGTACAATTTGTTTATTAATGGTTACTAATTAGGTTGTAAATGCCTTAAAAATCATTAATAATCAGCTATAACACATACAGAGAAAGGGCAACAACATAGATGGCTGTGGGTTCACTTGACAATTCATTTGACAAACAACAGGTCATTGTTGCCCTTTCTACATGTGTGTTATAACTGATTAGTAATGATTTTTAAGGCATTTACAACCTAATTAGTAACCATTAACAAACTAATTGTAAACCATTTATAAGCCCTTTATAAAGGTAGTCTTATTTTAAAGTGGTACCTTTAAAATGATTAGGAATAAGATCTTTACATTGACTTCTAACTTTACATTGATTTTTGGAGGTTCGTGGCAGTGGCAGTATGTCAATACTATTAATATGAAATGTGATGGTTTAAAAGACTATATGTTTTTTTTCTATATCTTATTTGATAAAAAAAACTGTGCTCAGTATATTTACACAGATTATAAATAATCCCATCTGCATCCTTAATGCATTATTAGTATTTCATTTTACAACATATTTTAAATCCAAAAAAGTTATATGAAGATAGTACATAAAATGTAGATAAATGTAAATAAAAACAGAATGCAATGATTTGCATATCTCATATACACAAATTCTTGCCAACAGTAAGCATTAACAAACTAATTGTAAACCATTTATAAGCCCTTTATAAAGTTATTCTTATTTTAAAGTGGTACCCACATTTCTTGCTGGCTGAACCTAAAATGTATTGTTGCTCAAACTTTAAATAAGGCTTGTTGCTGAAATAACTTGTTAAAAATAATATTCAAAATGAGTTTAGACTGTGTATATACTGTATATACATATATATTAGTGCTGTCAAGTGACAAAAAAATATTTAATTAATTCCATGTTCAGAGATTAATGCATCTAAATGAATCACAATCATCATTTTTTGCTAAGAAAGCTAAGTAGCAAATGATTAACTAGCTTAAAAGCTCCCTGTAATGAACATCAGTCAGTAACAGATGCTGCAAATACTGTACTGTATATCTCTTACAACCCTAGAGCAATTCTTTACAGTTTGCTGCACCTTTGTTAGCCTACATATTGCAAGACAGTCTCACATGCCAGGAGTTCTAGGCTTCTCAGATATGTCTACAGAGTAACTACACTGTAGAGACTTTTTCGTATCTATACATTGCGCAAGGCATGTTGCAATGCTCATTGCTATCTTACACCCCGCCAACAGATTATTATCACACCTTGTGTGTGTTATTGTTTAAGCAGCAACAAAGCCTACGAATAAATCTATGTCGATGGGTGTCGTGGTCTAGAAGTGTGGTGTGTTCCGGTATATTTGCGTCTTATTGCTAAATTGGCAACAAAAAACACGGGTGCGCCACTGACTGAAAACAACCTAGACAACAGTCAACAGTCAGACGTTCATTGCTATCTTGGCAATGCATACCAATTCACCAAAGTCAAAATGCACTTGGCCCTTAAAGGAAAAGATCAAAGGGCACAAAGGAAGATATTAATCAGGGTTTACTTTTTGCTTTATTTTTAAGTCATTTTTGTTTCTTATACGTTTTTGTCCTTGTATGTATCTGTATGTAAGCTGCTGAAATAATAACATTTCTTCTTAGAGGTTAATAAATAGTTATGTCTTATCTTATCTTTGGTATCAGTTGTCTTAACTATAATTCGATTATTAAAAATGCAGTACTATTGATGCATTTGTCATACATTTTTAATACAACTGCTAGAACAAATGGAAATACACAGTTTTTCATGACAGCATTATGAAGGTATACATGTAAATAAATAATTGTGTTTCTTTCCTACCATCCAGAGTCAGAGTGATAGAGAAAAAAAAAACATTTGCAATTGATCAACCCCTGATCTGCCCATGAATACATTCTTTCATAGCAACTGTTGTATAATTGGACATGCTTTAGGTTGGAAATAGCCCATTTAACCCGTTAACAAATTGTAGCACATAACTCATTTTTATCACAGACAGCGAGAGAAATAGAGAGAGAGCGATAGAGAGAGAGTTAATACAGCGGAGCGGCAAACGAGAGGGTGAAGGAAAATGGGGTGGAAGACAAGCAGGTGACGCCGAAGAGAGAAGGGATCATGGGGTCATATGAACAGACAGAGCCAGACTTAGAGAGACAGACACTGAAATAGACGGAAATAATAGGGGGCAAAAGAAATATATAGCACTGGCAGAAGAACAGCTGCAGTTCTAGTACTGAAGATGGCGAGGCTTGTCCAGAGCTAGACCCGTCCGGCCTGGTGAAACAAAGTGCAGAGGAGGAGAGAAGAGGAGCAAAATAGGAGGGAGAGGAGGATAATGATCAGAAGGAGAGAGGAGATAAGCCCCAGAGTGAGCAAGGAAAAATGAGGTGAGGAGCTCGCAGGCTTTATACAATGGATGGAGAGTAAACTTGACTTCCAGATCAATAGGGGAGATGGTACGATTAAAGCAAGATTGAATATAGGTAGTGTGTAAAAGAAGATTTAGAGTCGTTTAGTTTTAATTGTCTAGTTTTCTCGCTTTTTGCTGTATATTTCTGGTTTCCATCAGAAATAATGGGTTAGAGAACTTAATATATATAAGACACACAAATATACACAAAGGTTGCTTACACAAGCACATTAACAAGACATGGGTGACAACACTGACCGGATGGGACTAGTGTGGAGACAGGAAGAGAACGGGTCAGTAAAGCAGATAAGACAGGGCTGATTGTGGCTGGGGAAACTAAAATAGATGTTATTTTGATGAAACTATGGTGTGTGTGTGTGTGTCTGTGACAGGCTTTTTTGTTAAAATTTCAGAAATTAACCTTGGAATTCAAGGTTCATTTTTCTATCCTCGCTTGAGAGTGTCTCAAAAAATACTTATTTATACTTTTTTCATCTTATATAATGCACCTCACAGCCTTCGTTTGAAGGCCCACAAAAGGCAGACAATGGCATTGCATCAGAGATCTTTTTGATGCCCTCCTGCAGGCTAAAACTGGCAGTGTTCTGTCGAGGTTTATGCCAGTTGCACAACAGTCCCATTCAGTGAAGCTGCTGAGTAATCAAATATAAAGAAAAACTTTTCTTGGTCGTTTTAAAGGATTATCTTAAATTTAGAAACTAAAACTAAGCAATAATACAGGAGAGGGAGTGCTATGACATGTAATACTGGCACAGCAGCGGCAAAATTACGCTATAGCAGGAACCTCGAGTGTTTTATTATGATTATACCACAGTTCCATTATCACTGTTTATTGAAAATATTTTGAGTTAAAAAGGACAAGAAAATACAATCTGTTTGGTTATAAGCTCTCCGCGAGTTAAAATAGTTCCATTTCTGCTCTGTTTGTAGCTGCACTTTTTGGCTTGTAAGTGCTGCATTGTTGCTAGGTTACCTGTATGTGGCGGAGTAATACATGGAGAGCTTCGATTCAGTGCATTACCGGCTGATAATGGCACTCATAGATCGCCTCTTAGCCAATCACATTGCAATCACATTGCACATTCCACCAAAGTCAGAGTGCACCTGGCCCTTAAAGAAAAATGTCAAATGGCGCGTTTACTTTTTTGCGTTATTTTTAAGTCTATTTTTTTCTTATATGTTTTTGTCCTAGTATGTAAATAAATTTTTTTTTTGGTCATTTAAGGGATTATCTTAAATTTAGAAACTGAAACTAAGCAATAATACAGGAGAGGGAGTGCTATGACGTGTAATACTGGCACAGCAGTGCCAAAATTACCTTATAGCAGGAACCTCGAGTGTATTATTATGATTATACCACAGTTCCATTGTCACTGTTTATTAAAAGATTTTGAGTTAAAATGGACGAGAAAATATGATCTGTTTGGTTATAAACTCTCTGTGAGTTAAAATAGTTCCATTACTGCTCTGTTTGTAGCTGCACTTTTTGGCTTGTAAGTGCTGCATCATTGCTAGTTTACCTGTATGTGGTGGAGTAATACATGGAGAGCTTCGATTCAGTGCATTACCGGCTGATAATGGCACTCATAGATCGCCTCTCAGCCAATCACATTGCAGGGTTGGAACTAACTGTGGTATAATAAGAGATAGATTTCCAAAAAAAAAAAAAAAATTGTTAGTTATGTTGTTCCTGTATCCTTATTCAGGTGGTATTTTAGTTTTTATTCAAATCATTCATTCAAGGAGGTGGTTGGCTTGCCCAGGTAGGGTAAAACTGCATGAACTTTCAATTATTACAGAACAATCATGCAAAATAGTAGAGCTAGACCATAAACAATTTTGCAATGATAAACAAAAAAAATGCTAATGTTAATACAACATTTGATTATGAAAAAGGAATACAATGCAGTAACACTGCCTGTTATTGGGACTAGGTGAATACGCACTGTGTACTTAATCCAGTAAAGACTTGCTCATGCTAGGCTTTCTCATGGCACACATCTTCACTCCTCGTCGATAAGTGGGAGCTGTGATTCATAGCTCTGAGCTTTTCTGAAGCATTGACACAGCACATTTCTGCACATACCTCTGAAGTTCCTCCAAATCAGTTAGTATCAAAACTGGTTTCTTGTTTCACAATCCTATTCAGCTTTTTTCTTTCTGCCTAGCCAGGGAGAGCTGATCATAGCTGTAAGAGGCAACCCCCACAGCACTGGAGAAGGCGCAGCCTGTGTGTGGTGCCGGAATCAAACTCAAAAGGCTTATTGGTCATGACTCTTCTCCGCTTTGTCGTCACGTCTACGGTGGCAGCTACTTATGAGGCACTCCGGCGAGCTGCGCCATATTCTGACAGCAAACTGTTTCTAAATTAGTGTTGGTGCAGTCGGCAGATGCCTCACGGTTTGGAAGTAATGAGAGCACTGCAGATTGTAACCCCTCCATAACCCTCCTTAATGGCTAATGTTTGAGATGAGTCTGAACATTGAACACATGAAAACAGAGATGGGGGTCAGGCATGAGAATGCTGCCTGCTTTCTCAGGGGAATAATGGATTTAATTTTTTTTGTGGTCTGAATTTCCATAGCCAAAGAGGGTGAAGTGAATAACAATATGCATTACTCGATGGCCTCTAGAGTCACAATTCAAACAGCCACATATAGAATCTGCGATAATGGCTTTGCTTTCTTTTTGTTTACGAGAAGATTAACAAGATCGGCTGCCATAAATCATCAAGCAAATATACAGAGAGATGTAGAGAGCTAGCTATTCGTGAGTCAAGAGTACTTAAAGAGTACTATAAATGTATCACTGTTATTCATATATAATGACATATTTAAATATTTCAATTACAAAATGTACACATTTCCAATAAAATTTTGTGTTCATTCTGTGTTTTTTTAATTTGTTTTAGTGACAAAAAGAACAAACCCTTGCCCGATTAAAACAGTTCATCAAATTTAAATAATTATGGAAGTGCATTGCAAAGCAACATTTATCTTATTATTTTTCGGCTATATGTTCAAACAATCGGATGCGTGGTTTTTGTGTTTTTTTGCAGATTTTTGTTTGCATAGAGATTAATTGCAGCTAAACCACACGGGGTACCAAAGTCAAAAAGATCCATAGCAACTACTTCATGAAATCCACATTATATGTGCAACTATCTGCATTTTCTTTAAGAAATGCAGTTTGTTTAGATATGAAACACCCTAAAAATATATTCTAATGCTTCTTTGAGCATCTGGTTTCATAAATATATATATCATGAATTGAGACATTGGTTAAATGTGTTGTACTGATTAATAATGTCTCAACTAGTGCTGATTAATAATTAGTTTAGACATTCTATAGTAATTACTGTTAATTAATGTGCCCTTATTGTAAAGTGTTATTGAAACTCGGGGTGACAACTGACATTGCAGTATGGAAACAAAGCAGACTAATTCCGGGTGGGAGGACATTTCATTAATGGAGATGATCCAACATCAGTAAACCTTATTTTATCCACCTCAGTTCAAAGTGACCACTAACCACAGCAGCACCTCAAACCTAAACAAGCTGCCAGTGTGTATACAAAATTATGACAATCATGAAATAAATAAATAAATCAATAGATATAATATATCCAAAACACATCACATGACCCACAAAAACATGGTTCGTCAAAGGACAGCAGTGGACAAAACCTAAAAATATAAGGCGTTTAAACTTACTTTATTAAGAAACTTTCAGACACAATTTCTGTGACAATTTCAGTTTAAATTGCAATTTCCAATGCAATTTAAAAGTCAAAGAGAAGATACAGAACACTTGAATAAGCACATTGCCAGTTAATGTTTAAAGGAGAGACAAAAACTGTATTCAGGAGGGCAGAAATAATAGTAAGAATGGGCTATTACTGACACACCCTCTCATCTCACTCTTTCCAGTACGACTGCTAATCAGAGATTAATGCAGCGTTCTGTGAGAACTGATGTTTTTGTTGTTTCCTGGGCTTCTTCTGCACTCCAGAATTTAAATCCACACCTTGATCCACCTATTAAGGACACGCTTTTCACACACATTTCTGGACAAGGTGAGAGATATATAACTGGAATTAAAAGTGAAAAAAAAAAGAAAATAAGTATAATATTATTGGAGTTTACATAAATGTTACTCATTGTACACAGCTGTATGCATTCTGGCGAGTATTGTTCTATATAATGCAGTTAGCAGTATGCCACGCCTGGAGTAGCAATGACAGACATGCAATTCTCCCTATTACAGGTCTGTGAAGCGTCACAATGATTTTGAAGCTGTTATGGTAAGGGAAGCATGCTACATAATGCACATAATTGCACAAAATAATATGCAAGATATCCCAGTGAGCACTGCTGGATCCACTGTGAGGAAATCGAAGCTGCATCATATGCAGTTATTATTCACATCTCAGAACCAGATTCAAAAGAAGGCAAAAAACATTCTGAATGATATTTATGCCTGAAAAAAATGTTAAATAATATCCTATTAATGTATTATTGTTGTATATATGTTAGATATATTAGCACTAGGCTGTTTGCATGCAGTTTTTTTATTTGATTTTTTATTTGATTGTAATCCAGATCAGTCTGATTCATTTTAAATGGGTGGTAAGGATTGTAATATACAGCTCTGGAAAAAATAAGAGACCACTCGATTTTACCTAATTGAAAACTAAAATATAATCAAAAGGAAGATGGATGATCACAGCCATCAAATCAAGATGAACTGCTTACATTTTTGCACCAGGAGTGACATAAAGTTATCCAAAAGCAGTGTGTAAGACTGGTGGAGGAGAACATGCCAAGATGTTTGAAATCTGAGAATAACAACCAGAGTTATTCCACCAAATTCTTAAAACTCTTAAAACTTTATGAATATGAACTTATTTTCTTTGCATTATTTGAGGTCTAAAAAAATCTGCATCTTTTTTTGTTATTTCAGCCATTTCTCATTTTCTGCAAATAAATTCTCTAAATGACGTAGTTTATAGAATAAAACAACAATGTTCATTTTACTCAAACATATTCACAAAAAGTTTAATTTGATAAAAGTTGGATTAATAACAGCTGCAAGGATAATATTGCAAATAATTGGATAAGTACAAAGATTCCCAAAATGAAAAATAAAATAATATGATTGAAATTACATCTTATAAGATCATAAGGAAAAAGTAAAAAAACAGGTGGGACTGCTTTTGAAATCACATGCACTTGATTTGGTCTGAGCATGCACATGTACAACCTAAATATAACATACGGTATATGAGGATGCACATATGTGAAGGCCAAAAAACCTTCCCTTCTTATCTTAATCATTGGCCTTGTATTATTATATTTGTTATATATGGTCATTTTCTTATACTGTATATGTGTATGTAAAGATGTGTTGATCAGTGTTTTTACCTGTAATGCTACTAACAGCTCAAGACTAGCTGTTTATCCCAAAAAAACACATACCCTATAGTGGTAAAGAGCTAGTTAACAAATGCCAGGGTATTCAGGGTGTTTCTTCTGGATGATCAGCTCATCTGGAGCTGGATTTTTAGAAGCAACTCCTCTTTTATTCCATGAGACAAGTCGCAATTTCAGTTACAATACATATTGCTTGTCATTTGCATATCAGCAATTTTGAGATTTCAGATCACGTCACTTTATGGCCTCTCGTTGGATGCCTGTGTGTGATTTGGTTTTGCACAGTTGCTCAGTTTGTCCAGATCTGCTTTGCAGTGAATGTCTTTACCAGTATTTTGCTCCAGGCATACATGCATGGTTTCCTCCAGCAGAGAGGGATAAGACCGAGGAGGCTCAGTGAAGATGGGTCCTGGATGCGGGCTTTGTGTGTGAGCGCTGATCCGGAAGATGTTGGGATCACATCACACGGGGACACAGGCTTCCCTGCACTGCTCTCGGCTCCCATCGGCGAGCTAAAGGTCTGGCAGATACATGTAATTTATGCTTGTCAGAGTGCGTCCTACATGCATATGAATGTAAATCAGCCTGACAACAAAGTCCAGTTTTGGCGGTAGAGCAGGAGGCGTTTTAGGAGGGAAAATTATACTGTTAGAGAAAGGGTTTAGTTAAACAGATCAATCATGAATCATGAATGAACCGTGAGCGCCGGAGCACTGGCAGTGCCACTCTCATTATTTCTCTCCACATAAGGGTTTTAGATGCAGAATATTACCAGCCTAGCCTACACTGTTTAAATGCATTTTCCTGTGCAAGTACAAGCTTGAGGGGCATGTTTGCACTTGTTTGCTGTTGCCCCGAATCCTCTCACATTGCTTGCAAAATATGAGGTTAAATGTTAATATTAATGTTTCCTCCTGGCGCTTGCCAACGCATGCGTCATGACCTGCTCTGAATTCTCCTCAGAGTCACAACTCGTTTCGTGATGAAATCATAATGCCACAAGAAGATGGCAGCCCTTCTGCTACCCGTTATCTCCAATGTACCATGCAGACATGGCGTTCTCTTTTTTTCCTCTACCTCGGAGATGAGTCAGAGTTAGGCAAATACAGTGTAAATCTGGGCAGCCACTTTCATTGGCTGCAATGCTGCATACTTTATCTGGAGGCCTATTGTGGCACGATTGCCTGGGCTCCCCCTAATCCACCGCAGAAGCGTGGGCTGGTGGATTGGGCTTCAGTAAGAGGGAGGTTGAGGGGTGCTCCATCCAGGAGACAGGCAGCTGGAGGCTGCCAGCAGAGCTGCTCAAAAGGGAGTCTAGGAGGATTGGCACGGCACAGAGAGGTGGCAAAGGTTCAGACGCAGAAGGCAAAAAACCCGTCCTACCTTTTATGATGGGCATGAAGGTGCTTAGCAAGCATCTTATCTAAATCCGCAACAGAATCACGCCATTCCTTCAGAGGACACAAAGTAAAAATGACCACAAACTGAACTTTTCTTTAAAGAACTAAGGCTAGGTTCACACAGCAGGTGAACGTGGCCCAAATCCGATCTTTTTAGTCATTTGTGACACAGATGTGTCATTTGTGTGGCAGTGTTAATGGCACAAAACAGGACTCAATGTGATGCTCTATGTTATCTTACACTCTACCAACAGTATATTTTTGTGCCTTCCGCCTGTGTCTTTTAAATAGCAAAGATGTTTGTAAATATATGTGTGCCACTGTAACACGGAAGAAGAGGCAGGATGCAAAAGCAAGTCTTTATTTTCCATAATGAAAAAATAAACAAAGAACAAAACACTATGGAATAATATAAAGAAAAGCTAACTAAAACAAAACACTATGAAACAGAGGATAAACTAAAAGACTGAAACAAACAAGCAAAAATAACAAATAAAGCAACAAACTACATAAAGCAAACCTGGAAAACTGAAGACAAAAAACACAGCAGGTCTGAGGCTAAACAAAACAGATAAACAAGATTTGGACAGAGTAACAGGACACGGTCAAACACAAAGCAGAACAGAGAACAAAGGAGCACATGGGGTATTTATATACAGGCACACACAAGGGACACCTGTAGAATTAACAAGGGGGCGGGGCTACAAATGAGACAGGAGGGATTACATATGACCGGGCGGGGCTAAGGCGGAGACAGGACAATAACCAAAACAATGCCATGTGCTCAAAAAAGCACATGGCTAGGGACACAAGACAGGAAAACAGAGGGCAGGAGCAGAAAGGACCCAAAAAAGGGAAAGGCACTAGACATACACAGGTAAAGGTGTGACAGACACAGGCGTGATGGTCTCAAAATTATGTGTGTTCAGGTAAATTTACTGAATGCAACATAAACAGACATCAACAGGCGTTCCTAAATTTCCTTCGGGATAAATAAAGTATCTATCTATCTATCTATCTATCTATCTATCTATCTATCTATCTATCTATCTATCTATCTATCTATCTATCTATCTATCTATCTATCTATCTATCTATCTATCTCCATCTTCATTGCTATCTTGGCAGTGATTTGGCTGTAAATTTGCACAGGCACGTACACCACCGCTATGACTAATAAAGAGAATTGGTACATGCCTACATGTCTTTTCCTGTTGTTACGATAGCAAATACACACAGACGCACCCTTAATCAAGCTGCATGGTGCGGTTGATGGCTCACATATAGATTGCTATAATAGGGCCCTGAATTTGACATTTTCATGTGTGATTTGGGCCACTTCAATATGTGGTACTGAAATTACAGCCAGATTGGATATCATGCAACTTATATGTTAAGCAGAAGGGAAAAAGGCTGTTGTGAATAAACTGTAAATAATGTTTTATTGGTGTGATAATGAGGTAACAGAACTCAGAACAGAAATATTTGGCCTGATGTCTCTGTTCTTATGATATTAGAAGGTTTGTGTCACAACTGCTCAGCGTTTCTAATGGAATGGCCAAATATGGTGACAGGATACACCACACAACACAGCTGCAGTGCCAAAGAAAAAATTAAAACAAAGGGCACAAAATAAATATGTTTCTGTGGTCGAATAAAGTTCTCTATTTATAGTGGACTTAAGTGAATTCTTGAGGATAAGCCCAGCTGTCAGCTTGACCTCTGAACTTCATAGCTCCTGTGATTCTGACAAGGGTGAAACCGAAACTTCACGTGAAGCATGACTCTTTTGAGCATCATTTAAATAGCAAAACTATTCAGAAAAATATCTGATATGGGTCGTAGCACGTTTAAATATATATAAATCGGATTTTGTGAGAAAATCGGATTTTGACCACTTTCACCTGCCCTATGAACGTAGCCTTAATCTCCGGTCCTTTTCCAGTGTGGGCCGATGTTTGGTTAACTTTCTAAGCATGTACTGCGTTCTTGGCTCACAGACAGATTTCATTAATGTTTAACGAGCAAGGAAACAGAGGCAGAACCACACACATTTCCTCAAGTTTCACTGTACAAGCGGTCTGATCAATAATTAATGGGATTTCCATGACATGAGGGAGGAGCAGCAGAGTGGCTGGATTAAGAAGCAGACGCGCTGTGGCTATGTCTCTCACACGTCGGGTGTCTGGCAAGCTTTAAATCTGCTTTTTTTTAGATCAGCATTTATGAGGTGCTGAGGAGTACAGACTTCTTCTATTTTAATCACTGGCAATGCAGAATATACAACTGTTGTCATTTTGCTACGCTGTCTAATCAAAATGACCTAACTAATTAATATATATATATACTGTGTGTTGGTTTCCTAAACATAGATTAACTCTAGTCCTGGACTATATTTTATTTTTTAGTGAAAAATCTGTATTTAAACTGCTGCATAGACCAAAGCTAGGCTTAATCACTGAAATATATACACAAATGTTTATGGATGTCCCTTTTAATTAATGTATTCAGCTACTCTAACTGCAAACAAATCCTTACAGCAATGCTCCAAAATCAAGAGAAATGCTCCTCAAACAGTACAGAAACTTAGACCAACAAAAGCAAGATACTGTTACCTAGAAATGTGTGTTTAATTTATATTCTCATACGTGTCTGAACTGACAGATTCATGACTGGCTTTTAATTTTTTTTTGCTAAAATGTTCTTTATTTAGACTTTATTTCTACACTCATGAAGGCACAATAAATAGCACACAATAGTACAGAAAAAAATATACTGTATTTCTACCAAAAGGGAAAAATGGTCAATATTGTTATTTGTTGGAAGATGGAGATGCAAGGTTTTAAAAGTCTTGCCCAAGGACAGTTCCACTGCTTCACAGCCCAGGTCCTTAGAGCTTTATTTACCTCTATTTGGTATATGGCATTGTCATGGTAACCTTGTGTCCAAACACAAATCCACTACTTTCTCTGCTTGTTTTAATGAGCTATTCATGAGACATAAAGAATGTTACTACTAGCAGTAACTGCAAGCATCAATGCATACTGTTTACAGATTAGTTACACATTTTTAAGATCTGTGTTTATAATGCTATATGAAACCAATAAAAGCTACAAAAAAGCTACAAAAGCTAAGTTTGATGTCAATTTGACAGAACACCTACACATTTTTGTCATTTAATCGATTGATTGATTGATTGATTGATTGATTGATTGATTGATTGATTGATTGATTGATTGATTGACTGATTGATTGACACTGTTTATTACAGGGACCTTGACATTAAAAGTCATGAAACAATAATAAGAAATTAGAAGTGTTTCCTTTGTATGATAAAAAAGGTAAAGTGTGTGTTACATATGAAAGAGTGTGTTTTATGTATTTACTCCTCTCCTGGGAAGGACAATCAAAGCATCTTTAGAGAAGAAAAAAAAATGTTAACTTTTAATTTAAACCAAGAAAAAAATATTTTATTACATGTACGGATGTTTCACATAATTATTTAACAGGAGAAGGCAAAACATATTAAATTGTAAACATATAAAATAGATTTAGGCTATTTAATATATACAATGCCAAAAATGAATACCATAATACCATAAATGTCATAATTCATTGTGAAATATATGCAAAGTATAAAGCTGCCTTATTTAAATTATGTTAAAAATTAAAAACATAATAAATTAAAATGCAAGTGACAATATACTCCCTCCATATAATATTGTATTGAGTAGCATTGCTCTCAAGGGTTTAATAGCTTGGTATACTCTTGCCTATAGAATTCTTTGCTCAGAGTGTAAACATTTAACAACAACATTAATTAACACTGTAGCTGTACAAAGTAGTTGCATGCTTTCTGCTCCCATCTAATCTCTAATCTACTCATATAAACATACTCAATTTATTTATGGATCAGAATAAACTGCCAAGACATTGCTTCATGGAACATTTTTTTTTTTTATAGACAGCAAACTTTCAAATATTCAAATTTATACACGTCTGTCATTATAATGTCATGTATGTCAATGACAAAAGCTTGCCTCACTATGTAACCATGTCCTACAAAAGTTTTCTCCATGTCAGTCTCACCAACAAGTGTCAGGAACACGAGATACCGAAGAGCAGCGCCTGAGGAGTTGAGGTTTGTTCCATTTCCAGCTAGCCTGAAAGCTATGTCATTTCATCAGTGATATATCACTCAGGCACAGCAGTAATACACTGCAAATCCAAGATTAGTTGTCAGCCATAAAGTGTCAGCATAAATTTGCATCAACAAAAATCTGTGATTTAACTTTATGTCAACAACGCTGACATGGCTTTCAAAAACCTGAATGAAAGATAACACTAAAATCTGTTTTTTTTTAAATGGTTATGTAGAATTTCATATGTTATAGGATCACTTATTGTAAATGCTATGTGGGTTTTTCTTACTCTAAAGAATTCATTTATTTACAGTATCAGAAAAAGTTTGCACACGCCTTAAATTCAGTGGTTTTTTTTTATTATAATTTCTGCATTGTAGATTAACCCAAAAATGATCCAAACTATAAATAAAAAAAATAGATTATTAAAAACATTATGATGGAACTGGCTTTCATCAGCACCACCCCAGGAAAGGAAGACCAAAGGTGACCTTTATTGTGCAAAAGAAATTAATCAGAATTATCAGCCTCAGAAACCGCAAGTTAACAACACCCCAGATATGAGCCAACTAAATGCTTCACAGGGTATTTTGGTTGTTTAATACTTTTAAGTTACTACATTGTTCAGACATCCCAAGCTGCAAAAGTTGATTTTTGTCTCTCTCCTTCCCAAACGCGATTAGAGAAAAAAAGTCTGTTGCCTGTGTGCGCGTTTGGGGCACTCGTTCTGAATTCCGGGAGATTATATGTGACTCGCGGGCATCAGGGAGCCACTGCCGAAATGCGTGAGACTCCCGCAGCTTCAGGGAGACTTGGTTTGTCTGCATTGTTTCTTACGTGTTCCTTCATAATTTGAAAGATTTTAGTATTAATTTACAATGTAATAAAAAAAAACACTGAATGAGAAAGTGTCCAAATGTTTGACTAGTATGCTGCATCCATTGTTTCACATTTCAAGCAAAAAGAATCACAAAATGTCATATTTTAAATCTGAGCTGCAGAAATCATCTCTATTTTAACACAATGCTCTACTGCTCTATTCTGGGGTACAGTGTGGCTGACCAGAGGAATGCATGTATTGGGTGACCTTTATGGTGAAAATTATTTTTACTTTCTCCATGACATTGACAATGCTCCTGCTCCCTGTCCATTTTTTATTGGCAGCCGCTTTCTTTCGCTCCAGTAATAAATCTCTACTGCATCTCTCTTCATCACAGTCAAAAATTACAGAGCACAACATACAAGCTTAATTGAGGATCAGTGTTTGATTTTAACAACACTATAATTCGTTATGATTATTGCAGTGAAAAATATATCATAATTAGTAAACCTTACTTTAAAAGTGCAGTGTATTAGAAGCAATATGTTGTACTAACTGGCTTTATGGTTTAGTCTACTTGCACTTGAGTTGAAGCTTTTTCCCATTGGCTTGGTTTGGTTTCACACAAGGAAAATTGCAAGTGCAACAAAATGTGCCACAGCAACCCACAGGACCGTATTGTCTTCATCTGGGATGAGAGAAAGAAAGTAAATACAGGAAAACTTCTGTGTTCTAGACTAGAATGTATTTTATTGAAATGTAGCATGGAGCAGCAGCATTTGTAATAGCTGTAGTAACTATCTGGGTAATAAGTCAGGGTGCACTGCACCTGAACAGCAATATATCTAAAACATGAGGACAATATATCGATTACTGTATTCTGACTTCTGACGCAAAACAAATCCCACTAAGGGTGTAAACACACCAGAGTTAATATTTTACAGCATGATATTTACGAAGATTATCTGTAGTTTTAGGAGAGCAGGTATCAGATGGTTAAACTAGAACAGAAGTGATTTTAAACTTTCAAAATAATAAAAAGTGCTCCAGTTTGAGAGCAAATATGAAATTGTTCAGAAAAACATATCCAGTCTAACCAGGCCACTTAGGTGCAGGGTGTTCTGTAAGCAGAACCCTGAAGGCAGTGGGGCAGTGAAGATCTGACAAAAGTGCTGAACCTCTCAGGGCTTGTGCATTTATCTTAGCAATCCAAGAAACAAGGTAATAACTGTCTGCTCTGTAGCCATGGCAACCCACCATAACTCTGTTCATGAAACTTGCAACAGAGATGCTATGCTGCATTTCGGCCAATCCTAGCTCAAAAAAGAAGTAGGGAAAACATACAGAGTACTCACTTTCTTTTTAGTTTTGATAACAGACGATCAGAACATGCAGCGCCAGAATATTGCCTTCAAATAAATGCTAAGAAACAGGCCTGAGTTCTTTCTGTGTCCGCCTCCATTCAAAATGCTGCCAGGCCAAGGGCCTAGAGACTGACAGGCATTTATTTTTGACCACTGCAGCAACCGCCATTCCTTCCCCTATATAGCATTCTCACATGCTGTCCAAGCTCCTATACCTATAGAATGCAGCTGAATTAAAGTGAATTAATTTAGTTAACTGTTTTGAAATAATAAAAAAATAAATGTCAATTTATGTTAATTAATGCTAATGTTAAAACAAAAGTGAGACATTTTGCCATTTCATAAAAAAAAAACATGGCAGCAACACATTGCAAACAAAAAAAACATTGGGACAACGCAACACAAGGCTGGAAAAGTAAGAGTACTATTTGAAACCACATTTAAAATCTCACATGAATGGGTATAAAAAATCCAGTAAAGATCTAAAAGTTGTGAAACAATTTAAGAAAAAAAAAAAACTAAACATCTCACCATCTACAGTATAATATCATCAAAAGATATCAGAGAATCTGGAGGAAAGTACTGGATGCTGGTGATCTTTGGGCCTTCAGGTAAACTTGCATTAGAAACAAGCAATCCTCTGTACTGGAAATGACAGCATGTGTTCAGGAACTTCTCATTTTAACAATAATTAATTTTTCAAACATTCTAAATTCAAGTTTTTCATTTTAAGTGAACTTCTTATTTGCATGAAACAGCTTCAACATGTATTTACAGATTACGCAGTGTAAAAGTGTTCTTGAGCTCATGCACTGATTTCAGGAAGTGTTTCTGAGCCAATGCAGTGATTTCAGGTACAGAATCATACCTGTTTTTAATGCAGCGCTGTCCGAGGGTCTTAAGATCACCAGCATCCAGTATTGACAACCAGCCTTGTTGGTTGCACAAAGGTATCTTTTCCTGTTATTATGTAGATGGTGGAAGTTATTTATATTTTCACACAGTGTCACAACTTTTTTTTAAATTGGGCTTGTATATTTATAGGCAAAAATACAAACAAAGCATCATTTTATATAATGTACACATATTATATATCAAAATAAACTTTTATAACTCAGTGTAATGTATCGTGAGATGCACAGTTGCTCAAGCAGTTAATGTTACTTTCAGAAATGCACTCTGAGTTCTTTGTAGTGTCTAATGAATGCTCATGTTATGCCAATGAGTTTTTTTCTCCTCCACGATTTTGTTTTCAGGAATCGAGGGAAGATGCCAAACATCTGCATAAAGTCTTGTAACGATAGACCCATGAGTCCAGGTTGAACCACAGTGTTCCGAATGCCACACTGAGCCACATGCTAATTAGTGCCGCAGAGAGTTACACAGATTTCATAAAGACACTCCTCGAGGGATTTCAACTAACGCTAAACTCCCAAAACTTCAGAGTGTGCTTCTGTCTTCTCTGACAGAAAGAGCAATGGGAACTGTCTTTAGTGGGGGAAACAAAGGCTTAGGCTGAGCTCCTGTGGGAAGACTCCGGCTTGATTTGAATCCTCTTTTTCCGGGGGTTGCTGTAGCTTCAGTGCCTCCTAAGCAGTTGCGAGAGACAGCTGCATAATTTCGCCCAGAGCTTCAACATACAGACTCAGAGACAGGGAAACAGAAGGCATTTTTAATATGTTCACTTGTTTTGGGGAGGAATTGAACATTCTTCGAGACGAGATGCTGTGAGAGGTGGAAAGCCTTACTGGTTTTACTTCGGAAATGTGTGAAAGAGCACTCAGAAAATCAAGCTTTCAATATACATTTACCTGTTCTAGTTCTATGATCTCAGAAAGTGAGGAGTATAGACATCCTTATAGAAGTGCCTCCCATTGGTTCACAAAAAAAACACTTTCTGTGTCATATGTAATAATTAATGATTAAACTAGTTGCATTTTAACAGCATGTGTTGTGATGCTCATTTTGATCTTACACCCCACCAACAGTCTATTTTCATGTATATGTATTATCAGGAATGAGTTATATTGAGGTTAGTTTCTGGCATATTGCTATCTTAGAAATGGAAAGCACAGGTGCACCACTGACTGAAAACAACCAAGACAGATATCAACAGTCAAACATTCCTTGCTATCTTGGAAGTAAATTGTCAAGCACCAGTAAAATAAGTCCCAGCTCCTCTAGAAGTGAAAGCAAAAAGTCTCTGATGTGTCTCTGATAAGCTCCATGTCTCTGATAAGCTAAAAAAATTTAAAATCTTAAAAAGCAGATAATTAAACAGAGCTTAAGAAGGAAAATACAGTAGTCTTTGCCACACAAATGGCATGAGTGAATGTATTTTGTTTGCGCTGCCATCGATCAGTGCACATTCACACGTGCTTGTTCACCATAATACCACACTCTTTATGCTGTTATTGTCCACTGTTCTCTGTTTAAACTGGAGTTAGAGAGGCTAGCTCTGCTGCCATTGGTCGGTCTGTGTGTTTAAAAATAAAATTCAGCTATTCAATTTATTTGTATAGTTTATCCGATAGATTTAATGACAACATACTAAAAAAGTATTTGTCCATACAGTATACTGTTTTCTTTTTCACAAAAATACACGTTCCTTTGTATTCCTTGCAGACTTTATTAACATTTTGATTCAAAAGAAAAAGCTCATAATTTAATAAACCAAAGCGAGTGACAATCATGCATAAATATTCTGTTCTCCTGCTGACCTGCTTCATGTAGCACCTGAAACCTAGCCGATACAGTCAGTGTGAGACTGACTTCTGTAACTCAATATATGCAAATGCCGGACTCGGCCAGACGAACTATCCCGTGTAGTGATTACCCACGCACGCGTTCTTTGATTAAGCCTGTGCCTCACCATTTGCACTGATTGAGGGAACACGTTACTGAATGACCTCTTTATCTTGCTCAGTGAGTTCCAGGATCTCCGACAGTGATCATTTCTGTGGTCAGGGACTGACAGTCATTGCCCCTGTGCTTCAGACTGAGCTTAGTCAGGTGGAACAGAGCAGATTTTTGTTCCAGTGATGGAAGATTCAGAACACTGCACTGGAGAATAAAACGAGGGTCTAACTGATTCATTTAATAAAGTCGGTCAAAGATTATTACATGTTTAAGGCCAAAAATGAAAGGAGACAAAGTGAAGACTGCATACCTTTTTTTTTATTAAACAGAGAGGTGAAAAACACCAAAAATTAACACACAATATTTTTTTCTGGCTAAAGTACAAAGGTTTTTATATGAATGTATTTCATCTATATAATCAACAGTTGTGTTGCAGCTATTCTATGTCTGTCCTAGACTTATTATCATTAACATATTTGGCATAAAGGTCCCACCTCTTGCAACTGAGGTGCAAAAACTGTCTTAAAAAAATTTAATCTAAATTACTTTAAACATCTCGACTGCATGAAAGAGTCCTTCAGTTTGGAACAGCCCTCATGCTTAAATGTTAAAGTGAGTGAGCTCATAATTTACTTGCGTGCTTTAAATGATATGTACATTAATAACGTATATTAAAATATTTTACACAAATACCTATTGTGTTATATTGCTAAATATTTCCCTGAAGGCCTCTTTTAATAATTGCATTTTGCAATGTACTTAAAACTGTCTGCACTCTTCACTTCAACATGAATGAGTGGACTAAACCGCTTTATGCAGCACAGTTCATGGTTGTGACATCCCAAGACTAATACATTCAAAATAGAGGGTTTTTGTGCTTTAACCCTTTCAGACCTGAATTAGCTAACGGTATTTACCAGTGTTAAAACACAAAAATATCCCTAAACACACAAATACACATGAAAAAAGGGATATAAAATTAACTTATTTACGATTAGTAAAAATTAACGTTATGTCTTAATTTGCCTCTTTGTCTCTAACGTTACAGCAGTTTTTCTTCCAAGTGCAGTGCGCAGGGAAAATTATTTTGTTTCTCTAGCTTATAAACCTTTTTTTCGGGTCGTTTACAGTCTTCAAACTGTCTCATGTGCGCAACAGAAAATTAGAAAAATACGAGAAAAAAACACATGATGTCCATTGAAATAGACGCAGGGTCTGAAAGGGTTAATTTCCATATGATGACTGAATGTAGGCCTATTCAAGAATTTCCCCCCGGGGATCAATAAAGTATCTATCTATCTATCTATCTATCTATCTATCTATCTATCTATCTATCTATCTATCTATCTATCTATCTATCTATCTATCTATCTATCTATTATTCACTAAATGGCAGAGTTAAGGTACTTATTTTTATAATATTAGATATTTTATTATCAATCCTCCAAATTATGGGTCCTTTAATATAAATGACTGTGGAAATTGTACAGGTCTACACTATTTTTTTAAGGTTAAACCAGTAACCTGTCTCACTGATAGGTGATCATTATGACCTGGCTGCTGTCATTCCCGAATGTTCAGCCATACCCTGGCAGTGCTTGACTTGCATCAGCTGTGAGTGGCATAACTCTTAGTTTGATAGCTGGAGTGGTCTTCACTTCACACGACAGAAGCAGTCACCTGTCACTGACAGGAGCTCAAATCAGTGGCAGCAGCAAATCAGTGGAAAAACAGTCCAGAATTGGTCTAGATCTTAAAGTAGTAATGAAAAAATCTTCAATTTGACTTATCTGTAAGAAAAGTCCAGATTGGCATCTTGCATCATTTTATCTCTTTTTGCTCTTGCCAGCAAGTTAAAAGGCAATCTGTAATTGACTCGTATCGTCTCCTTCCTGGTCACTCTCTCCATTTCTCAATCTTGGTCACTCTCTCCATTCCTGTTCATTATCTCCTCCAAAACCATCCTCTTCAGCCTTTTTGTGACTTCTACTACAATGTTCATGCCAGGCCTGCTTTTCTAATAGCAAGCTGAAAGACCGTAGCTGATGTTGTGAATTGTTTAAAGCTTTATTAAGCAATTTATATGAAAGTTCTTGTTCTCACTCCATCATAGATATACATACTTTCCCGGGGTAGTATCATAATGATTCTGAAGCTATTTTTTATGATACAATTGCTACCTAATGGTCTTTTAAAACTTCAGTCCCTAAAATGTTACTCTTAAATTAAAAGCAGTAGTACTCATGAGTTGGAAGGGGACAAAATATAAAAATGAATGGTATCAGTGTCCTGACACAACATTTGTTGGATATGATTGCTCTCTATATTGTGACAGTATTTAATAATATACACTTTGCTCAAAAACAGCATTTTCTTTTTACATTAAGCTGCATTAAAAGTTCTTTTTCACTTTAACCTGCATTAAAGGATCTTTCAAATGCCTTCTCACAAGAGAAGGTCTCTAAATCTCCATAACTCGCAGTCATTTTAAACAATGATTTAAAGGTAGTTATGAAAAGTCATGTTTCAGCAAAAGTCTGAGAGGAGAGAGCCTGGTGGTCAGAATGCTGCTCTTAATCAAAATAACATTTCACACTGCTATGTAGTAAATAACAAGCTAGAAAAAATATATATTCTATATGTAATTATGATTAATTGTCATTGTTTGTACAGAGCCCGGCCATTCAGGTTAACTGAGTCTTACTTCAGAATGCTGGCGTAAGTCCAAGCATGCTGCCTTCACTCTATATCCATTTAATTAGTATGAAAATAGTGTGCCAGGTTGTGACAGCTTAATGATGGGAAAATAGAGTATAAACAAAAACAAGGTGCTCCATTAAACAGTCTGACAAATAATAGAAAACAAAAGTAGTTAATCGTATGCTTCTTTACATTATTTCTCTTCATTATTTGCCATTACAAAACTCAGAATATTCTGGTACTGTGACATGGCAACCCACAAACAAAAACGTAGTGTTTTTCCATGTATGACCAAGCGAAAATATCGCTGTCTATAATAGATATGAACTATAAACTTCACACTACCTATAGCATATTCCTACAGCACTCTTTACACCAAAATCCACTTAACAATTTAATTATAATATCATGATTTGAACAAATTAAGAGATATGCAGATGTATAACTGTTTATTGTGTACATCCACATTAAAATATCTACAAACTATGTTGCTATTGTTGTTTTATTAAACATATTCATTATACAGTATAGGTGCATTTTGAAGGTATGAAACTACAGACTGTAGTACATCTGTACTCTCATTACTACTGTGCCTTATATATCTTGCCAGGAAACATGTCTGCTTCATGTCGGTGTCACTGCTGCGCAGAGAATTCAATTACATTTAACCTTTAATTAGACTGAGACTTCCTATTAAGCATAAAAATCTCATTTTCAATAATGTGAGGTAAAACATAACTATAAAGCATTAATGACAATAAAAAAAAATAATTAAAATGAAGTGTAAAAAATTAAATATGACAAATTAAAAATAGGGTGAATAAAGTGTGACTGAGACACTGAGGCAAGTAAAACAAAAAAAATATATATAATAAAATGAACATATATTACAGAAATAATTTATTTTTTTGTCTATTTCATTTTAATAATGGATAGAAAAAATACCATTATTTCACTCTATATGTAACTCTAATTCAAAGAAAACAACAAACAACACTAAAACTAGCAATACATTGAAATTACAATAGATAAAAGTTGTAAATAAAAACTTTAGAAAGAAATTAGCTGTAAATAATGTTCCAGATTTCAGGAAAATAATAAATATGAATTAATTTTCTATTATCCTATGTTTACTCTTTGCATTTGAAAACAGTAACAATTGTGATGTCCTTGTAAAAATGACCTAACAATCTGTGACAATGCTATTTTTTGCAGAAAAAAAGAGGACACGGTGATCAATTCTTCTAAAAGCATGTAGATCAATGAGTGTGAGGGTTTGAAAATGTCAGCGTGTAAAAAAAAGAACATAAATGTCTACTGTACAGTGCAGCCCAATGTTGCTTGGTCTGCACTAAATCAGTGTTTCAGAAACGTTGGCCAGTAGTCATGGACACAACATAAAATTTATAAATAAAAAATAATTAATAAATTCGCCTCACTTTCTATTGAACTATAGAGTTCAGTTCAAGTATGGGGAATTTTATCCAACAAATTTTTGGCAGACTGGAACTCATGAAATGCGTGAATAGTGTTGGTCCTACAGAAAAAAATAATATTAAGATCACTGTCAGAGATCTGTCAAATTACAGTTACATACAATTACCAACATCTTTCTATGCGACTTGTAAAGTATTTAACTAAAATGTATTTGTGTGTGACTTAAATGTATTTGTACAGTTACATAGCAAGATAACTGGTAACACTGTACAATAAAAGTACAATAAGAGAATGATCTTTATGGTTATATGGTTACGGAATGTCAATTACATAATTGGTAACTAAAACTACCAGTAGTTTACAAGTTATTAAACATTATACCTTTTTAATGCTTAAGAATTGTGTAAATAATACGGAATTGGGACATTAGTTTAAAAATTGTAATAATTCATAATGTCTTAACTAGTGTCAATTGATGATTAGTTGAGACAATCTGTTATAAGTACTATAATACTAAAATACCCTTAATTTACCCTTAAAAAAGTGTTACCAGATAATTAATTGTATTAACATTTTATAAAATGTAAACATTTTAAACTACACTACTACTACTATATCTACTATATATATATATATATATATATATATATATATATATATATATATATATTACTATATATACTACTATATCTCTCCGATTTTAAATTCCATTTAGTATTTTTTTCTAATTACATGAGGTCAACTAATATTTCCCACATTCTTCAAACATTTATAAAAAATTACAATATGATTTTGTTTTTCAACTTTTTATAGTTCATAATCTTATACATTAATACATTTTGAAAATGATTTTACTGAATGTACAATTATAAGGCAATAAATGTGGCATGTGACACAAGGAACCAACCTCTTTAAACACTTTTCATGCATGTGGTTAAATATCAGTGCAATATCACTGTAAAGAAACTACCATCCAACTATCACACAGGAGTTATATGTGAACAGAGGTTATTATTATGGTATAGGAAACAAAGAGTAAGACGGGGTGTTGGGTAATGAGAAAACATCTTATTGTTTAATCACTGCAAGCTAAATGATGCATAAAGACAGGACAGATAAAAATGAGACTTTAATTGCTTTTGAAAGCAATTAAATTTGTATTCCTTGAATACTTATGGGCAGTAGTATTTAGACCCAATCCCATTTCTTATTTGTACAACCACCCCTTGTTTTGGAGTGCTAGGGAATAAGAAAAACTTCTTGCTGGAGCCATCTTAAATGCAGCCATCTTTCGAGCCATCTTAAATGCAGCAGCCTCAGTAATTGCTGTTGTGCCATTTAAGGTGGACTGGGAAATGTAGCCATCTAAATGACACAATAATAGTGATTTTTTTATGTTTGCGATAAAGAAACATTTTATAATACACTGTAAATACATACAACTGAGTAAACACAATATGTATCGTAGTTTTAATGTTAAATACGCTGCATTTGTGGGTTTCTTTGGCAGCTTGTGCAGCCATCTTGCTGGTGATTTCTAATAACCCTCTATGTGTAATGGCTCAATAGTTTGAGTGCAGCGCTATTGATCACAAGGTTCTGGGTTCAATACCTAGGGTCGCTAAGAGGCCACAGTTGGGTCCTTAAGCAAGGCCCTTAACCCTCTCTGCTGACCCTGTGCTCTGACCCTCGCATTCCAAGTGAACTGTACAAGTTTGTAATCATAATGACAATAAGAAAACTATCAAACATTAGTGCTAAAGCTACAGTATGGCAGTATTTTTGAGGTTTGAGGTGAATGTAACAATGCTACATTTTGGCCCAGAAACAGCCTGTAAATTGATCGGGGAGTTCTACCTCACGGGATGGCTTGGGAACACCCAAACCTGTATAAGTTGTGAGGTGCTATCTTATAACTGGGGCTGAACACTGGCCAGCATGCTTATGGCAAAGCAACATGCCTGACAGTGGATGTCAGATAAATGGATATTCCATTTTTAAAGTTGTGCAGGTATTTAACATTCCTTTATTCACAGTGTTATATGTGTATCTAAATTGCATTATAGAAGGCATTACCACCTAGGGTGGACAGTGCAGTGGGTGGTATTGGTGACCGGCGACATCTGGCTAAAATTGTCAAACAGACAAAAAGCAAACAGACAAAAAAAATCTGCCAGAAATCATATTCACATTTCAGTCACTGCAGGTTTCTTTAGCTTCCATGGGTCATGGTACCATTACCATATCCAATGATATTTGGTATATCAGGATATATTTTTACTATGTGCCACAAAATATTTCAACTAAAACCAGAATAGACTGGGTTAGATGGAGGAGCTACTGTATATATCAAAGAGAAAATATCTAAGCAAGCTATATTAAACCTATTAAACTATATTAAAAATCCAAACATAAGAAGAGTTCAGTTTCTAGTTATTATGGGAATCAAAGTGAAGGTTGTGAATCAGCATGTAGTGTGGTCAGGGTCAGGTCTTAGTCTTCTTAGAGCTTATTCATCCCTTTCAGCATATTGGAAACGGCACTGTTCGATTCCTCTCACAAGCCAAACCAATTAAAAAATAGGTCAAAGCTCATTACATTCATTATCATTAGTCTCACCCTTGCTTGCTGATGCTTTCATATTCTCTTACTCTTTCTGTGAGCTGGCCGGAGTCTTTGCTCATTCTTTCCCATTTTTAGAGCCATCCCATCAAATATCTGTAACTGGGCATATGCCCGAATGCACTAAATTGGCTGGAAATGGTCAGTGCTAAGGTTAACACTGTGATCAACGCGAGAATTGGGACAATCCCTCATATGCTAGCCTGTAGACAGCAGGTTGCCTTGAGTCCTCGGCCGCGAGGCCACTGCTGCCGTCTAATCTGTCAGCACTGAGTAAAGTGGCAATATTGCTCTAGTAAAGCAGAGGTGAGTAAATAGACACTTAATCATCTGTCTGCCTGCTAACGTTGCAAGGACGTTGGGACAGCATGAGAGAGCTGCCAGAAAGCCACAGTAGTGCTGTGTGTGGCGCACAAAGGCACTAATGCAGTTGTAGGCGGAGGATAAAACGAGAGTCTTTTCTGTAGTAGAGGACATCAGTGTGCATATTTAGACTTCCAAGCCTAGGATAAGTTCAGATGCTTGACCTCTCAGTTATCTTGGGCAGTCCTGCTAGCAATACTATAATGAGATTCAGACTTGTCCACACCCAGTCGACCTCTAAAAATATGCCTTTTTTGTCCTTTCAGCAAGAAAAATCAGTTTCAAAAACCCATAAGACCGTATTTAGTACCTAAAAGGAAATCTAAATTTCAGTCAGTGGCTGGGTATAAACACACACCTGTGCACGAGCATCTGCTCAGCCAACATCATTTCAGGGGTCTCAGTCAATGAGTCATAAGGCATGGGATTTGGCAAAGTGATCATCTTCTGCACTGTGTGAACTGTGTGACCTCACAGCATGGTCCAAAAAAACTCAAACTTTGTAAAAAAGTAGCAAACTTTGACAATTTAGCCTGAAAGAGCTCAGCAGTGTCAGACAGAATTGTGAACTGCACACTGACCGAAGAACTCCCATAATTATATGGGGACAATTCTTATCACTCGTGAATGACAATCACCGAGAGCTGGTTATTTCAGATTGGACAGTCATACAAAAGAGCTACTTTACTCATGTAAATGTAATTTTGATTACATTTAAATAGTTTGAATTGTTCTGTTATCACCCTCATCCCACTTATTTACCCATATATTATTATTATTATTATTATTATTATTATTAATTATTAGCACATATATTTATAAGATAAAAACACATTTGTGATCTAATAAACACAAGCTTAGAGAGGTATACAAAAGTTGGGACACTCCAAGTTGTAAAAATCTAACCTAACTGTTTTGGTTGCAAATGCAAAGGTATGCTTGGATAAAAAGGGTGCAGAATTTCAGGAAAATAACACCTTTCCAACTGTTTGCTTGAGGAAAGATCAAACATACCTTGGGCTTGTGTTGCAGTCAATAGCTCTCACACTCCCCTGAGCAAAATGTCTTCAGAAATGTAGGCATAGTCCTCAAAAGAACAGTTCCCAATGATCATATTGTGCTAGAAAGAAATAAGTATAAGAAATAATATATGAAAATCCTCTAGCTGGGGTAATTTAACTCATTTTTTGTTTTTCAGTGTTTTCAATCCTATCCAGTGTGGTATGACATATGTCAGGGGATCTTTGCAGTTTTTCTGAAATATTGAGGCATTTATCTGTGTTAAGCACTGCACTGGTATTATATCTCTGGCCATTTAGGAATGTGGTAAACCTTGGCAGCCTTAAACAAGTCATTGTGTATCATAGACTTATAGCCTACATACTGATTATAACATGTAGATGCTAATTTTCACACCTAAATGTACATATCACTAAAAGTGGGTTATGAGTTATATCATGTTATTGTAGGTGATGGCCGGTGATCCTTCATGCTGAGATTTCTTATCCCTTGCTATAAAGTCACATTTTATACAGTATTTATACTGTATTTAATACACATATTTTTTTCCCCATGTAAAACGAACTCC